>NC_081438.1:5889290-6213457 GCF_949786415.1 Peromyscus eremicus | reverse complement strand
GCCTGCTGCTGCTGGCTATGACCAACTGGAGAGAACGCCAAGGTTAAAGAACCTCTGGAGATGCCCCCACCCACCCGGCCTTGTCTGTGTCAAGCCAGCTGCCGGCCACCTCCCCTCGGGGGTGCACATTCTAGTCTGATGAAAGCATCAAGGCATCATTAGGCGGATCTCTGTGAGTTCGAGGCCAGCCTGGTCTACAGAGCGAGATCCAGGACAGGCACCAAAACTACACAGAGAAACCCTGTCTCGAAACAAAAAAAAAAAAAAGAAAGAAAGAAAGAAAAAGAAAGAGAAAAAAAGAAAGAAAACAAAAACAAAAGAAAAGAAAATGCTTTCATCTAATGGGGCAAAAATATAGAGGATGTACAGTAAATGTGAAAGCAATATAAAGATGGAAATAGAAATTAGTTCAAATACAGAGGCAATAAAACATATAAATTCGGGCTGGAAAGATAGCTCAGTGGTTAAGAGCCCTGGATGCTCTCCCAGAGGACCCAGGTTCGATTCCTAGCACCTACATGGCAGCTCACAACTGTGACTCCAGTTCCAGACGATCTGACGCCCTCTTCTGGCCTCTGCAGGTACTGCATGCACATGGTACACAGATACGTGCAAGCAAAATGTTATACACATAAAATAAAAATAAATCTCTTTAAAAGTAGATTATTTAACCAATAAAAAGATAGATGCTGTAACTTACTACTGTCTGGTTTAAAGTAACCGGTGTGGTGACTCACCTGCAATCCCAGCACTTGAGAGGCTTGGGCAAGAGGACCTGGAGTTCAAGACCATCCTTTACCATTAGACCAGTCTGGGCTAAATGAGAACCAGGCTCAAAAACTAAAACAAGAGGCTGGAAATATGGTTCAGTGTTTAAGAACACCGGCTGCTGCTCTTTCAGGAGATGTGGGTTCAGTTCCCAGCACCCACATGGTGGCTCACAACCATGTATAACTCTAGTTCCAGGGGATCTGATGCCCTCTTCTGGCCTCCTTGGGCACTGAACACACCTGGTGCACAGATATACATTCAGACAAGATACCATACACAGGAAAAATAAAGATAAATAAATCCTAATTTGTTTTTTTTTTTTAAAAAAAAAAAACTAAAACAAAACATAAAAATAAAATAACATAAGGGTAAGAAACAAGAAGTCAGAGAAAGATGGAGATCATTCTAGTGACCAACCACAACAGAGCCCAAACTACTATCTCACAAAACAGCCACAAAACAAAACAACAAGAAAAAAGTTATTTGTGTTTGCTAGAATGATATGGGAATAATATTCAATGATTAAAGCATTCATCAAAAATCTGTAACTGCTACAAACTTATAGGCCACTGATAAAATAGCATTGGCTCATGTGAGCAAAACTTGAGCTAACAGGAGGAGAAACCGAGGAGCCCATACCCAGAGTGCAGGATTCCAGCTCCCACTTCATTTAAAAGCTCGATTTAATGGGCATAGCATATAGAGCCAGTATCTGACAATTAGATTCCTCTCAATTACACATGAAACATTTATTTTAAAAATGGACCACATTCCAGGCAGTAAAGCATATTTGAACAATTTTCAAAGAATCGATATCATATAGACTGCAGTCTCAGATCATAATGCAATTAAGTCGACAGCCTTGAGGAAATAAGAAGACTGGACATTTAAGACCCAGCTTCTCTATAATTCATGAGCCAAAGGAAAATAACAACAGAGATTTTAAAATACTATTGAAAATGATAAAAAAAAATGCTGTAGATTAGATTTTATGAGAAAAAATTAATGGAGTACTTTGAGCAAAATATATATTCTTAAATTCTTGTGTTTAAAAAAAATTAATTGGGCCGGGCGGTGGTGGCGCACGCCTTTAATCCCAGTACTCGGGAGGCAGAGCCAGGCGGATCTCTGTGAGTTCGAGGCCAGCCTGGGCTACCAAGTGAGTTCCAGGTAAGGCGCAAAGCTACACAGAGAAACCCTGTCTCGAAAAACAAAAAAAAAAAAAAAAATTAGTTGGCATGATTAAAATGCATTGTATATATGCATGAAATTCTCAAAGAAAACATTGACAATATTACATTATATTTTGTTTGTTTTGGTTTTGGTTTTGGTTTTTCTGAGGGTCTCACTCTTTAGACCAGGCTGGCCTCTAACTCACAGAGATCCACCTGCCTCTGTCTCCCAAGTGCTGGGATTAACAACATGTGCCAGCACACCCAGCAACAAAAATACTACATTTTTAAAGGACTACAAATTACTGAAATGAGTACCCAGCCTTAGAATTACAAATCCAGCAGAGTCGCTCAAGGAAGGAGGAAATCATCAAAGGGACAGAAAGTCACAGGAAGCAGGATTAGAAGAGAGACAGCCAGATGAAGTCACAGATTGGTTCTATAATAAAAACTCATATATATACTCCTCTAAAAAAATTCACCTGTGATAAAGGGGGTACATCAGAAATAGGGAATATACCTAAAATGACCAACAGGAGAAGTTTTTTCAAAATAATAGAGTAACATTAAATTTTATGCCAATAAGAAGATATTTTAGCTAATATAAAATTATATATTTTTACCAAAATTGGCTCCAAAACAAGTATAAAATGGGGATAGTCCTATAATGGCTAAAGAAAATTAGAAACTTAAACTATTTCCTCAAAGGAAGAAGAGATAGGACCCAGAGAGAATTACAGGCAACTTATACCAAACTTGTGAGAAAGGGGTGATTCCAATTTTATACAAACTCTTCCAAAGAATGAAACAAGAGGAAATGTATCCCAAATATTTTAAAGCTAAAATACCGCAGAGGCCAAAACCAGACAAAATAACAACAAAAGGATCGTTAGAGTATACGATGCAGTGGTGGAATCTTGCTCTGTTGTCTAGACCAACCTCAAGCTCTTCACCCTCTCTCCCTCAGCCTCCAGAGCAGCTGGGATTCTAGACATGCGCCTTCATACCCAGCTAACTTTGCAACTCTACACTCCAGGTTTATTTAAATTTTTTATTTTTTTTAATTTTTTTTAATTTTGGTTTTTCAAAACAGGGTTTCTCTGTATAGCCCTGGCTGTCTTGGAACTCGCTCTGTAGACCAGGCTGGCCTTGAACTCACAGAGATCCACCTGCCTCTACCTCCCAAGTGCTGAGATTAAAGGCATGCACCACCATCATCCTAAACATATTTTTAATTGATGATACTTTCAGCCAACTAGGGGTTTAGCAGAACATGACTAAGCCATCACAAGCCAACAAGTAAGTGTGTGTGTGTGTGTGTGTGTGTGTGTGTGTGTGTGTGTGTGTGGTAAATACACAGAGCAGCAGTGAAATAACTAGACAGAACAGATTTTAAAACATGGAAAGTAAACCAATATGGAATCTTAAAAAGTATTCAAGCACCCCACCAGAAAGCCACTGACAATGTGCCAGACTTTAGTTCTAACATAGCAATAGCTAGCTACCTTAAATATAAATTTTCCAAATATATTAATTAAAATAGATTAATACATTGAAACATGAATAGCAAAGCCAGAGTCAACTACATGCAGTACAAGAAACTTCAAACATAAACAATTTAGTGTTTCAAGAATGGAAAATAATATATGACACAGTTTTTATTTGTATATATTATTTATGTATTTACTTTATGTGTATGAGTGTTTGGCCTCCTTGTATGTCTGTGAACCATGTACTGCCTGGTGCTCAGGAAGCCGGAGGAGGGCACTGGATTCCCTGGAACTGGAGTTGTGAGTGGTTGTGAGCCACTATGTGGGTGCTGAGAATCGAACTCAGGTCCTCTGCAAGAATAGTCAGTACTCATAAGTGCTGAGCAATCTCTCCATCCCGTGGGAGAGTTCTCACTTAAGAAAAATGTCCACCAGAGAGCTTAGGTATGATAAGGCAGCACCAGCTCGCTCATCCTGACGAGATCACACAGACACACCGGATACAGCAAGAAGAATGTGGATGAACTGCTGGTGTGAAATGAGACAGGCTGGGACTCTGACTAAGGGAGAAACAGCTGCTCTTTTCTAAGTTTCTAATTATTTCAAAATAAATTCATTGTAAACAAGAAAGGTGAGACACTCATACACCAGACAAGCAAACCCTGAAGGATTCGTCTCAGGAGACCCAATATACTAAAGGAAAGATGAAGGGGGCAGTGGATTTGTAGAAACGAAGACTGGAGATTCTGCAAAGAAAGAAAGAGAGGCACAAACAGATATGGACACGCTTTGATGACATTAATGCTAGCGTTGGGTTCCCCTGAACTTCCCCATGGGGTGTCAATTTTATGCCTGACCCAAGCAGATCTCATCTGCTGGACCTGGGATCTGAGGACCTGAAAGAATGGGGCGGACTACAGTCTAATGCTGTAGACAGCCTTACCTCATTTTCAGTGGACTTTTATATAGGAATGTAACAAAGAAAGCAATGATCCAAGGAAGGTTGTTCGAGTTCAGAAAAACATGTAAATATACATCAATAAGCACATACTAAATATCAACAGAGCAGCCCTTTCTCAGAACTTTCTCAGGACAGACCTATTTAAACACAATTGTTGGGCATGTACTATAGATTATATCTGGGAAAGCATGAAAGCCAGGCACAAGGCCATATCCAGATTCAGAGCACACTGACCACATTGGGTTCTATAGCTGTATTCTGACATCCAACAAGAATAAACATGTCTTACAAATTGAATGTAAATGTTTGTCCCAGGAGGCACAAAATCACGTCCAAGAACAATCCAGGGAACAAAACACACCTGAGGTAAAAGGCCCTCTGCCTTTTCCCCTGGAGCCTCTCTCGCGGCTCCCCAAGGCACTGTTCACCATGCATCATTCTTTTGACCTTGTTCCAACATTGGAGGTCAGGGGTCCCGTACTGTGACCTCAGACCATAATTTAAAAGTCCTGTTTTTACAAAGGACTCCGAGACTTAGATTCATGATTGATGCATCCTCCCACCTCACAGAGCAGTGGATGCCTCTGATGAACTTCAGCATTGGCAAGGTTGAGAAAGTGTATCTTTCCCACAGAAATCAGGGTTGTGGGGTCAGAGCCAACAACAATGGGATGTTCTAAAACACCTACAAGGGACACCAGCACCTCCAGCCAGTGCCACCAGCCACTGCAGGACACAAACACGGGACCCTGACATGCTGACCACAGCTGACAGCCTGTTGAGTATACAGGACATATGGCCAGGGTCTGCCATCCTCTGAAGGACTCTGGAGGTGTGGGTGAGCCTAGGGAGATAGAGGACCATCCAGCCGATGCAGCTAAACTCAGAGAAATATCAAGTTACGTGCTTCTCAGTAATATAAATTAGGTCTTCGCTACCTCTGTGCCCTCAAAGACTGGAATAGGGCAGGCGTATTCATTTGCTAGAGCATCCATAACAAAATGCCACTATCCATGTGCCTTAAATGACAGAAATTCCTTTTTTATTTCATGATGCTATAAGTCTGAGGTCTCGGTGTCAGGTTTGGTTTCTTCTGAGGCACATGTATCAACTGCCCAATGATTCTGTTCTCACACGATCTTCCCTATGTGTGTTTGTGTCCTGATGTGCTCATCTCATGGGGACATTGGTCATACTGGATTAGCGTCTGCCTCAATGGCCTTATTTTAGCTTTATTGTCCCTTTAAAGGGCCTGCCTCCCCTCCAAATGTGGTCATGTGGAATTAAGGCTTCAACATATGAATTTTGAGGGGACACAATTAGCCTATAAGCATAGGCATTTGATAGCTGTAAGCAAATAAGTATTACTGAGTGAAATATATATATTTATATTTATATAATAAATATATATATAATTATATATATTTATATAATTCCTCTATTATAACATGACTTTTGTGGCAGATTTCAATCCCAGATGCCTGAGCTGAGGCATGCAGCAGCCATGAATGACCTGAACTCTCTTTCAGCCAGTGATTACAGTGTCCTAACGCCATCCCAGTGGAACATCAGGCACCAACCAAGTGGAATACAATCTGCTTGCTATTGCTACTACTCTGATGTCCTCAATTTTCCAGCACTAAGCACAGAGGTTACCGTCCAGGAGGGCTCAGTGACAGTCAGCTTTCTATCACTGTGACGAAATACTGAGGGAAAGACTCAAAAGGAGGAAAGATTCATGTTGGCGCATGGTTTCAGAGGTTTGGGTTCAAGGTCACTTGGCTTGGTTGTTTCCGAGCCTGTGATAAGATAGAACAACCTATCTGGGAGCACAGGGTGGATAGAGCAATGCTCAGCTTAAGGCAGCCAGGAGGCAGAGGGATGGAGAGAGAGAAGATGGGCAGACAGAGAATGGGCCAGGAAACAAGAGGAAAGAACCTGGGAGAAAATACCCTACAAAGTACACCTCTAATGGCCTTCTTCCTCTATGCAGACCCCTCCCCTGAAGTGCCCACTGGACTAGGAACTCATCAATGGATTAACCTATGGGTGAAGTTAGATCCCTCATAAGTCCCGCCTCTCAACACAGCCATATTGTAGACCAAGCCTTCAATACATGAGTCTTGGGAGGTGTCTTAGAGTTTCTGTTGCTGTGATAAAACACCATGACCACAAGCAACCTGGGGAGGAAAGGGTTTGTTTGGCTTACATATTCTAAATCACAGTCCATTGAGGGAAGTCAAGGCAGGAACTCAAGGCAAGACCTGGAGCAGAAGCCATGGAGGCATGCTGCTCACTGGCTTGCTCTCCATGGCTTGCTCAGCCCACTTTCCTGTGCACATGACCACCTTCCTAGGGATAACATCACCCACCAGGGGCTGAGCCCTCCCCCATTCATCATCAACCAATCTATGGGCTTGCCTACAAGCTACTCTGATGGGGTATTTTCTCAATTGAGGTTTCTTCTTTCCAAATGCCTCTAACTTGTGTCAAGTTGAAAAAAATGAGAGGGGATGTTTCAGATCTAAATCACAGTAGGTTCCTTGAATCAATTTATCTTTTGAAATTAACTCATACAGATCCCCAAATGCCATTTAAGCACAGCACATACAATGCCATCCCAAGGAAGGATTTCATCATTAGTATACATGGTAGGACAGTACTGGCTGGTCCAAGATCTCTGATCATTTACCCTGGGTTTTCTAGATCAGCACCCCTAATATCCTCAAAACAAACATTCAATTCCAGGTCCCAATCTCTAGATACATCATCACCTTAAAAAATATTAAATGTTTTAGGCTAGGTGTGTTGGTGCACACCTTTAATCCCAGCACTGGGAAGAGAGAGTCAGATCTCTGCGAGTCTGAGCTAGCCAGGGATACATAATGAGATCCTATCTCAGAAAACTAATAAACAAAATATATGGTTTGAAGTTAATCTCTCTGATAATTTCTTCAAATCCTAAAATTATTTGTCTTTAGACATGGTGGATTCTTAATCAAAAATAATTAGCTTTGCTATCCATATGTCACTTTATCCATTTATTCATTTATTCAATATTTAATGAGCATTTGCTACACGCCAGGTCCCAGTCTAAGGCCTAGAACATAATTATAAAGAGAAACTTCTAGTCCCATTAATCTTTCATTTAAATGAAGGAGACAGATACTATGATGATGATGATGATGATGATGACGATGATGATGATGGTGATGGTGATGCAGAGGATCCAAAAGTACTGAGGATGTGAAAGCAGATAGGGATTTGAAGGCTAGATTAGCTCATGTGCCAAGAGGGGACCCATTGAAGGATGCAAGAGCTGAATGTCAGGAGAGACGGTCATGTAAAGTTCAGAAGGATCCTCTTCCAGAAGGAGAAAACAGCATGTGCTAAGGCCCTGGAGCGGGAAAGGGTATTTAAAGGCATGTTCTTTAAAGGCTCCTAGTATCAAAGGGTCAGCAAGGATCTGGAATACAACATTCTTGCAGTTGAGACTGAGTCTCCTGAATTGGGCACTAGGAGTTTCATTCCTGTAAACAAGCAGCAGCCCCACCCCTCATCCTTCCGATGCATCTAGTTTTTTACCATAACTAACCTCAGCTTTTCGTCCTCTGGCTTGAAGCACCCTGTCGGCTGGAGCTGATCTCAGGGCACATCAGGTCCTCCTGATGAATATGACTTTGTCCTTTTGGAGCCCCGGCACCTAGGACCCAGCACTTTTCACCCACCAAGCACCCAGCTAAGCACTCCATATGCAGTGTCTCCTTTAACCCCACAACAGCCCCATGGCAGTTACCACTTTTCATTCCTATTTTGCAGCCAAGAAGATCAGGGTTCCTAGAGAACGGTGATTCATTCCAGTCTCCCAAGCAAGTAATGGGAGAGCAGGGTTTCAACTCATCCACGTGCATGCTCTGCCATTGTAGGCGGTCTGTGCCACTATCCCTCCTGTTATTTGCAAGACTTGACCTAAACCGGTTGCTGAAATACTGGGGGAAAGAGTCCTCAGGCTTCTTTACCACCACCCCCCAAAGTCTTTTGGGACCAGATGCAGGTGGACTCCATCTGTGTCTCTAGGGAGGATCTTACTGATCAGAGACGCCAAGACTTGAGCACAAGACAAAAAGTATATTCACTGCTCAGAAAAGTTCCCCCTGGGAACTCCGGTGAGGAGCCAGGAGGGTTGAGTATCTCACATGCCTGCTGCAGGAAAACTCCAGGGGCTCATAACATTCCACTTGGACCCTAATGGTTGAAAATTCCATTCTCTTTTGCCTGAATTTCTGTTTTTCCCAAACTTCTGCTACCTGGAGATACAGAAGTCATCAGTGCCTGGGTGGGACAGCCTGACAGTTGGTGATTCTACACCTTCCCTGGAGCCGCTCAGTGACTCATTTTGAGTTTTATAGAAAAACAAGTAAGTACCATGAGGGACGGGTGGTACAAACCTGCCGTCCCAGAACTCCAGAGCTGAGGCGGGAGATCAGGAGTTCAAGGCCAGCCTAGAACACATGCTGAATTCCAGGCCTGGCTGGGATACATAAAAAGACTATGTCAAAAGAAGAGGAGGGAGGGAGGAATGGAAGGAGGGACGGAGGGAGGGAGAGAAAAAAGGAAGGGAGAGAGGGAGGAAGCAGACAGACAGAGCACTTCAGAGTGAGATAAGATAGGAAAAAGTACGTCTCAATCCTCATTATACTTACTTCACAGGATAAAAACAAAGCAATCAGGTGGATGGACAGAAGAGAGCATGTGGAAGGAGGGAAGACGGGAGGAAGCCACTGATGGAAACAGAAAGGAGCGAGGAAACAGAAGAGGTCAGATATGGTTCTGCTCACCATAGTGCTGACTTTGGGGGAAGAAAAAAACAAACAAACACTTGATGATACTCAAATGGACAAAAGAAAACCTTCCTGTAGTGAGAGCATGCTGTACTTTCATTGGCCAAAAAAGATGCAAGAAAGTTTAAATCCTTAATGCACAAAATTCCCCAGGAGCCCCTGAAGAGCGTCCGAGCTCACCCTATCATGTATAATTGAGTACATCGCGGACGGCCCGATGACCTTTCCTGTTTCCACACAGATTAGCTTTGGAGCCTCCAGCAGCAGCTAATGTGCCGCTCCCTCACGGAGCTCTCCACAGCAATTAAAACAGTTCATTCTGAGTGTCGGCGGCCCATCCCAGCCTCTGTGTGGATTGCAACGGCGCCCAGAGTCACTCACTTCAGCTGTGTCTGCTCATCCAGCAGCATCTCTTCAGGTAGCACTCCCTCGTTGTGGAGGGGAGGCGTGTTAAGTTTTTTCCTCAAAAAAAAAAAATGATTGTTTTGGATAAGCCTTTCCTATTCCTTATCCAGCTGGTTTCTCACTTGTCAGATGGAGGCAGAGAAACTGCATTACGTGTGGTCCTGACCCTTCGGGAACAATTTACTTCCAAGAGATTAGTGGTGGAACCCATCTTCCGCACACAAAACCCTAACTTGGTCCACAAATGGTGCGCTGATTTTTACATCGTAACAGTGACACCGAGTCTCCAAAAGCAGAGAGGGAAGGGCTATCTTATTGGGCCTAGAGCAGAGTTATTCCATGTCCAGTTCCACAGACCAGTGGTAGCTGGGGTGTTCTAGAAGTGCAAAACACTATTCTAGCATAGTGATACTAACTGAGGTGACTGCCTCCCAGGGGACACTGGACACATTTGATTGCCACAGCTCCTGGCAAGCAGGAGGTAGGGACTCCTCCAAAGCACAGGACACATCCCCCAATGAGAGAACCACCCTGCCCTAAAATATCAACAGAGTCAAGCCGAGAAATATATATTTAACCCATGTAAAAAGCCAGACATGGTATAACATGGATATAATCTCACATTCCTGCAGAGGGACGGACGGTAGGGAGAGACAAGAGAATTATCTAGAAACTCATGTGCCAGCTGGTCTGGATGGAGAACGCAGCTCTGCAGAAACAAGAGGCCTGCCTCAACCAAGTGAGAGGAGAGAACCAACTCTAAAAGTTGTCCTCTGACTGCCACATACACCTTGTGACACACACACACACACACACACACACACACACACAGAGGCATATACACACATGCACATACATGTGCACACACATTGACACATGCACACACTACACACACATGCATATGTACACACATGCACACACACATGAACACACTAACAATTATTGTTATTATTATTCACCATTATGTGATCTTCCCAAGACGTTGAACCTATGGTCAGTTCTGAGTTAGATGGTTGGTTAGTGAGGTTTACATGGTTAAAGGTGCATTAGCACCGATCTGAGACTGTCTGTGACTGTTTAAATGACCTTATACCCTCCTGGCAGGATGCATGAACACTTGGAGGATGATGGTGTAGAGACGGGGTGGGCAAGCTTGGCAATAAACTCCTTTGGGTCCAGACCCAATCCCATGCTTCATTAACGGTGGGATGTTGGGCAGGTGACTTGAGCTCCGTGAGCGTGAGGTGCTGTGGAAGTCAGTAATAAGAGCTAGAGCGCATGTCATGTCGGCGTCTGAGGTAACCTCAAGACCCCCAACCAAGTCTTGTCCCTGCTATGTGCCTCCACTTCAGCCTGTAACAGACCTGATGACTTGCTCATAAACAACAGGATACTCCAACAGTGATGGAGTCACTTCTGAGACTAAGCTGTAGAAACACTCTCCCTGTCCCCCTGCCTCCCTCCACTTCTCTGCCCTTGTTCTGAGAAACCGGGCTGCTGTGACTAAACACCTATAGTGCAAGAACTAATGTCTCCCCTCACCAGTTAGCAAAGACATGGGAACCAAAGAGCAAAAACAGCCAGAAAGGGGGGATGAGCACTCTCTTTGCCGTGACTACAGGGTAGCAGGGGTCTGGTTCTAGAGGGCTCCAAGTCTGGGCAACTTTGCTTTGATGTATTTCAAAAACAAGTTTGAGTGGGTGTAGGAGGGAAACATCCCACTTTCTTTAACTTTGAGACACTAGAGTCTATTGTACAAATCCCATTTTAGGGTAATTATGACAATTTAGTCATTCATAAGCCAACTCGGGCGCCTTATAGTGGGTTATGTTGAGATCTACCTGTGTCTGGGGCTGCCCCAGAGGCTGCTAACCTGAGTGCTAGGTCTCGTTACTGACTCCCATAGCAACTCAGGCTTGTGAAGTTTAAGTCCAGTTTGCTTTTCTCATATGTGTGTGTGTGTGCACATACATGTGTGTGTGTGCACATACATGTGTGTGTGTGTGCGCATGTGTGCACGTGCACATGTGAGATACGTAGCCAAGTCCATTTGTACCTCTGTCCTGCTCACTTCCATCTCTCCTGCCTAGTGGGTTTCTATCCTGGATCTTTACGCACCTACTTCTTCTCCCACTACATGTCTTGGCTTAAATGTCCAGCTAACATCTGAGTGAGACCTTCCCAGTTCCTTGTTTTCTTGCCACACTTGGGGATGGACCCCAAGACCCAGTGAATGTAAGGTGATGCATTCCACCGCTGAGCTACATCTCCCGCCCTTAATAAGCCCCTGTTACTAATCGGACGTTTCCTATTTGGACCACCTGGTCCCAAATAACTGACTCAGGGGCTGAATATGAATTATAAATGTTCGGCCAATAGCTCAGGCTTGTTATTTACTAACTCTTACTCTTCAGTTAACCCATATTTCTACTTATGCTTTGCCATGTGGCTCATGGCTTGATACCTCATTTTCTACACACCCTACTTGCTCAGAGGCTGACTGGCAGCTCTCCTGACTCAGCCCCTCTTGATCCCAGCATCCTTAGTTTGGTCATCCTGCCTATACTTCCTGCCTGGCTATTGGTCAATCAGCATTTTATTAAGCCAATTTGAGTGACAAATCTTTACAGTATACAAGAGGATTATTCCACAGCACTATGATTTGTCTCAGGATGCACTCTAATTTGATTTTCTGTTACTGTGATAAAACACATACCAAAGGCAACGTTGGGAGAAACAGGTTTGTTTTAGCTTACAGCTTACAGCCCATCCTCCAGGGAAGCCTCCAGGGTCTCGAGGCAGGAGCCTGGAGACAGGAACTGAAGCAGAGACCATGAAGGAATGCTGCTTACTGGCTTCTTTCCCCTAGTGTCCTCAGCTGCCTCTCTTACACAGCCCTGGCCCACCTGCCCAGGGATGGTACCACCCACAGTGGGCTGGCCCTCCTAGATCCATTAGTGTTCTAGTCACTCTTCTATTGCTATGAAGAGGCACTATGACCAAGGATCATAAAAGAAAGCATTTAAATGGGGGCTGGCTTACAGTTTCAGAGGCTTAGCCCATTATCATCATGGCAAGGAGCATGGCGGTACACATGGTACTGGAGCAGCAGCAGAGAGCTACATCCTGATCCACAGGCTGAGATGGAGACACTGGGCTTGGCATGGGCTTCTGAAATCTCAAAGCCTACCCCCAATAACACACTTCCTCCAACAAGGCCACACCTCCTAATGCTTCTAATCTTTTCAAATAGTGCCACTCCTTGGTGACTAAGCATTCAAATATACGAGCCTATGGGGACCATTCTTATTCAAACTACCACAATTAGTAATCAAGAAAATGTCCCATAGATATGCTCACAGACCAGTCTGATGGAGGTGATTTTTCAATTGAGGTTCCCTCTCCCCAAGTGTGTCAAGTCGATGACTGTAGTGGATAGCTGTTCCATCTATGACCTTGAAGCACTACCCCGTAGAGATATAGAAGGTAACTGCCCTAAGTACCTGCCCCTGAGGTGTGGCTCAAGGCTACCCTTAAGACCTGAGATGCATGTAGGCCAGGTCTCTTTGCTCCTTCATGGGACTTGAAATTCCCAGGCCGTCTGCTGTCTGATCATGCCAGGATTAAAAAAAAAAAAAAAAAAAAAAGAGGGCTGGAGAGATGGCTCAGAGGTTAAAAGCACTGGCTGCTTGCTCTTCCAGAGGTCCTGAGTTCAATTCCCAGCATCCAAGTCATAGACAGAACAGCTATCCACTACAGATGCCTGAAGGTAACTAAGATAGGTTGTCAGCTTACTAAACCTCACCAGATATCTACCATATGTTGGGTATGGGTTAGGCTCTGAACATACAGCTGTGACCAGATCAAAGCTCAGAACTGAGACGCATTTTGAAGTGATTTGTTCACACATTTTGAAATAATTTTGATCGCTGTTCTTTTTTTTTTTAGAAAGGGGCTCACTTTACACCGCCCCCTCAAAATATAACTTATTTTTTATCATGATACACATCCCTAGCTCCTAACATAGCTCAAGGCATTTGCAGTGTTTGCAAACAACTCAAGGAAGAGGTGACTCCTTACTTCCTTGGGCTTCTCACCTGCTCATTAGTAGACTCAAGACAATGGCCCTGAGTTGAGGCAACTCTCTCCCAAGGGGTTGGAGTTTGATCCACAGACACAAGCTAATCACTAGGAACCAGAGTGGGGGGTGGACAAAGTCCTCTGGTGGGTCCCCAGCTTTGTCTGCTTAACCACTAATGGTTAAGCAGTCTGTCTGCTGTCCTGGGATCTGCTTGTCTATCTCTCCTTAGAGCCTGTGGAATAAATCTTCCTCTCGATAAATTTCCCCACATCAACTTTAATCACTCTCCAGATCTGACAGCTGACTAATACAACTAATTAGCACAAAAGAACATTAATTAACTCATCTCCAGATATAGTTTAAAACTCTTTAAGGATATCCTGATGTTCTTGGAGTAAAATCCAGACTACGCCTGGACTGGAGAGGCCTGACCTGATGCAGTAACCCTCATCTCTCCTACCTCATCTCCTTCCCTCAGTGGTCTTCTTGCTGGAGTTGGGACATTCAGAGTCCTCCCCACTACTTTTTAAACACTTTGAGTTCTTTTCCACCTCAGGATCTCTGCATGTGCCATTGCATCGCCTGGAATATTCCTTGTGCAATTCTTCAGGTGCCCAGCTTTTCTCAGTTGCCAGATCTCTACTCAAATTGATGTCACTTCTAGAATAGAGAAACTGCTCATTAGGTAAAGCACTGGTCGGACAAATATGAGGGCCTGATTTTAGACCATAGAAGTCGTGTGAAGACAGACAGGGTAGTGTAGTTCTGTAATCCCGGAATGCCTCTAAAAGATTGGAAGCAGAAACAGGAGAATCCATGGAAGTTCACAGGCCAGCTAGCCTGGCCTACGCAGAACAAGAGATTGCCTCAAATCTTTACATGCATGCCAGGCATGGTGTGCATGCACTCACACATACACATGCACACACACATACACACACATACACACGCACACACACATACACACATACACACACATGCACACACACATACACACATACACACACATGCACACACACACATATACACATGCACACACATACACACATGCACACACATACACACATGCACACACATACACACACATGCACACACATACACACACGCACATGCGCACACATGCACACTCACACACATGCACACACACATGCACACACACATACACACACATGCACACACACATATACATACATGCACACACATGCATACACACACACACACACACACACACACACACACACACACACACACGAAATAACACCTCTACAGAGAAACACTCGAAGTCACTCATGGGTCCAGCAGGTCTCAACTGGCACATTCACATTTTGAACATCAGAAAACGATTTGCAAGGATGCAGAGAGCCAGCAGGGGTGACACACAATACCAGGAACAACAAAAGGGCTGGTGTCATATGTTGTCTATGGCTAGAGAGAGGAGAGCAGTCACTGGGACCCAAAGGGAGAGCTCCACTGAGAAAACCACTTTGGAGGATCTGTAGTCTTGAACCCAGTGGTTCACACAGCTCTGAAAACACCCTGACATCTCCTCCTCCTCCTCCTCCTCCTCCTCCTCCTCCTCCTCCTCCTCTTTTCATTCTCCTGCTAGTACTTCCTGTTGCCCAAATCCATGTGAAACCAGAAGTCAGGGAAACCTGCTGTTACAGACCAGAAACTGACCAATATTTCCTACTAAATATTTTCCACTTTTCGAGTGTCACTATCACAACTACTAGACTCTGCTTTTGTGGCTTGAGGAAAGCCATGGAGAATGTATACATGTATGAGTGTGACTGTGTCCCGGGAAATCTTCACTTGCTGGTTGCCCACCAGAGCTTGATGATAAGACTCTACTGTGCTCAAGGAATCACACACACTCCAGTCAAAGGACACGGAGAAATCAAGTTGGTGCTGATCAAGAGCATCCTTCCTGATAGCCAACTTTCAGAGTACCAGAAGGTGTCATGGAAGATGCTGAGAGTAAATATCATCAACAGTCATCTATGCAACAGCAGTATGAAACTTATGGGGGTAGCAACCCACTTCTTAATTGGATTTAAGGCTCACTCCATAAGAGTACTATGTCAGTACTGTAAATCTGGCTAGCAACCTGTGGTTGAGTTCACAAGTCCCAAGGATAAACTACTACTATTATTCCCTTCAATTAAAATAGTATCAAACTGCCCTCTAAATTAATCTCTCTACCCATAGATTAGTGCAGCTCAGACCTCATCAGAGAAGATTCTTTGTGCAGTGGGTTGGGGTTAATGCAGAAACTCATGACTCAAAATGCAAAGGATTGAGTTCTATGGAGTGCTCGGCATCTATTTCACCCTTCCAAGGCTCATGGACTATCACAGAAAAGGGGACAGAAATATTATAAAAGCCAGAGGTCTGGAAGAGCTGGACCGAAACAGTGACTTCTGGTCATGACAGGAGTGATTGCCTACACAAGATCAAGCCAGTCACCATTCTGCATGGAGGAAAGAGGGAATCATGAGCCCCCATCCTGAGAAGTTATTGACAGTTCGTAGCTTCTGGAAAGGAGAGAGTCAGATCTCTTTAAGGGTGTGGTCCCTTGTAGCCAACCATATTCCAGTGGACAGCCCCATACCCATGACTATATGGGCATCACAAATTCAACTCAGTGGATTATCTTTAAAAGAGGACACAAAGAAAAGTAGGGGTGGATCTGGGAGGAGTTACAGAGAAGAGCAGAGTGATGATGATCAAAATACACTGAATGGAATTCTCAAAGATCAATAAAAATATGCAGAAGAGAGGTTGGAAGATTGTAAGAGCCAGAGGTGGTAGGTGACTTCAAGGAAATGGTGTTTTCTGGACCATGTAGAATAAATATGCAAACTTAGAGATTGTGACAGTATGCACAGGACCTATAAAGCTCAAGCCAGACAAAACCCTAGCATAGAGGAGGGGAGGTAGGCATAAAGTCCCGCCCCTAGACAAGGAGCTATTGGCATTTGATTGATGGTGGAACAGGGAAATGTTGGTTTCCTTCAATGGAGTGACACTAGTATACATCAACCACACTACATGGTAGGCCTTGTGCCTGGGACTAACAACACAATCTGAACTCCATCATTTGTTTTTAAATAAGAAGGAGAAGAAAGAGGAGGAGGAGGAGGAGGAAGAGAAATAATATGTAGCTGGGTGGGTGGGTAGGTGGCAAAGGATCTGGGAGGATTTGGGAAAGGGAATGAATATGATCAAAATACACTGTATGAAATTCTCAAAGAATAAATAAAAACATTATAAAAACACCTTTTATAAGACAAATCTTTATTTACAAAAGCAGACAATAGGCCATAGTTTTCAGGCCTTTATTGTAGAACATTAGTGGTGATATTCTGGAGCAGAGGATAGGGTAGAAACAGGAGAGTAATGACTGTGGGGTTGAGCTAAATCTATCTAGTATGCTTCCCCAACCATCCTATCTAAAGCTTTTGCTACAGTTTGGATGTTAAGTGCCTCCCAAAGGCCCATGTGTTAAGGCTTGGTCCTCAGTATGGCATTATGGAGAGATGGCAGGATCTGTAAGACGTGGGACCTGTTGGGAGGTGTTTAGGGAGATGGAGGCATGTACTCAGAGAGCATTGTGATGTCCAGTCCCTTCTTCCTCTCTTTTATGTCCATGTCCATGAGTTAAGTAGGTTTGCTCCACCACACACCCCTATGAGCCGATAGACCATGGACTAAAACCTCCAAATCTGTGAGCCAAAGCCAACCTTTTCTACTTACAGGTCAATTATCTTGGGTGTGTGTTACTATGATAAAAATCTGTCTAACACTGGGTTGTAGCCGTAAGTTTTCTCCTGTCCCGCCGGGCCCCGCCGATCCTGCAGACACTTATAAAATAATCATTCAGAGGCTTAATATTATTTACAAACTGTATGGCCTATGGCAGGCTTCTTGCTAGCTAGCTCTTATAACTTAACCCATTTTTATTCATCTACAAGTTGCCACGTGACTGTGGCATTACCGGTCTGTTGGCATCTTGTTGCTCCTTATGGCTACACTGGGTTTCAGTTTTCTCTCTGTTGATGTGATAAACCATCTGAGCAGATACAAATTAGGAAAGGGTTTGTTTTATCTTATACTTCCACCTCACACTCCATAGTTGGGAAAAGTCAGGGCAGGAACCTAAAGGTAGGCTGCTCGCTATCTCATGTAGTGTTACCTCTGACCAGTGAAATCATTCACAGCCCAGGATAGTACAGCAGGAGCCATGGAAGATCCTGCATGCTGGCTTGCTCCCAGATACACACTTATCTAGTTTTATTATACAGCCAAGGACAACCTGCCAAGGGAATGGTGCCACCCACAGTGGCATGGATCCCCCTACATCGATTAATAATCAAGACAATCCCCCACAGATATGCCTATAGGCCAATCTGATCTTGGTAATCACACAATTAAAACTCCCTTCTCAAGCGACTCCAGGCTGTGTCAAGCTAATAGTTAAGCTAGGATATACAGTACTCCCTTCTATCAACACAACTTTATCTTATTTTATACCCTATATCATAAGTTATAAGTATCTTGTCTATCTAAAGGCACAGGAATCATGAGTCTCTTCCTCTCCACTCTATGACTGGCACCCAAAATAGTACCTGGTAGATGGTAGGCAAATAAACACTTTTGGATGAGTAAGTAATTAATATAAAGACACGGGTTGACAAAAATCCAGACTAACTTGTCAACCTCGAGTTATATGCACCAAGTAATATGTTCCAAAGGCAGAAACCTAACTCTCCCCTTTCCTGGGCTACACTTAAGTACAGTCCTTGTTGATTCCATTTCTATCTTCCAAATGCCTTCTCTGTGCCAAGCTCGCCCACCCTCACCCACGTGTCTCCACTGTCCATTAATGCAGGTTGCAATTCCCCATGTCAGCGTTCAGCCTTTCAGGCTGTGAGTGGTTGGGAGTGCAAATGTTTTTTAAATAAGTCTGCTTCGTGGGACCTCTCCCCCATCCTCCTGATGTGGCTAGCCAGAGCAAGCCTGCTCTTATGTTGCCATTTATTCCAGGGGAAGCCAAGGCAGCATCCTGGGTAGGGCAGTAGGAGAAGAAGGAAAAAGAATGGACTGATGAGAGTCTCTGAAATTCCCTACACCCTCTAACGCAAAAGGGAGCACTCTCCAACGTTGTTCAGCATGAAAGAAACAGTCAGATCATCGTAAAATATCAAAGTCCTTAAAAAATGATTAAGCAGAGAATAAGGTGGGAGATGGGCCCTGAGTTGTAAAGACTCAAGACACAGAATCGTGCATGCAGTTTTATGGCAAGGATGCAGAAAGCCGTTCCTGTAAACAAGGATGATGGGGAGCATGGGAAACATCACTGGCTGGAGTTGTGAAGTATGAGTGATTTCTGTCTGTCCGTTTCTCCCACCTGAACAAGTATCTCAGCCCTAGTCCCAACCCTGGCACTTCTGACCTCTGGGACCTTACCTAAGTCTTCTCTAGTTGACCCTAGATGTCCCATCTGTAAGAGGGACATCTAGCTTACAGAAGCTGCTGTGGGAACCAAGGATGTGTTTATTGAGAACACAGAGTGCACATAGTAGGTACTTACTAGATGTGAGGCGATTCTTGGGTGTTGAACTAGCACTGAGCACTTGAACAGTCCCTCACCACTGTTCTATTGGGCTAATTACCATAAGGACTGTAGAGTGGGGTCCAAGGTGCAGGGTTTTATACCATCCAATCAGCAGGAAGAGCAATGGGATGGATAGGCACTTTATTAATGAATACAGTGGAGGGTAAATGAAGAAGAATTACAGTTTAAGCTTTAGCGGGTTTGGTTTTTATGTCCCACTGTCCTGAACTGGTTTCACTAAATTACTCAGTTTAAGAAATTAACAGGCAGAAGACTCTGCTTTCATAGCTCCTTTCTCTCGATTTTGCCTTTTTTTTTCTCCCTCGTGAAAAGTTGCTGGAAACTGGGAAGGTGTTCTAATAATATTAGCCAAAAAGCCATTGTTCTCTTGTAGCAACCCCCTGAGACCACAGCAGTTACTTTACGACTACTAAAGGCTGGTGCTTGAGACTAATGTGAAATTTGGCAACAAACACACTCGACCTCTTATACCATTTCCTAAAGATCTGGACTCTCTGGCATTTCATAGATCAGCAGATTCATAGGGCACTCTCTCCCTCACTCTCCACCCTCCCCCTCCCCCCACCCTGTTTTCAGTCTCACTAGGTAGCATGCATACTTCCTCTTGTTTTCTGGCATCCTGTGCACATCTATTGCCCGAACCCCTGAGTTCCAGCATGACCCGTTGCATATTAGGGGTCCACCAAGAACTGTGAAATCGGTCTCTGAGTCCTTCTTTTTTCCTCTCACCTTATTTCCATAGTACACTGAATCCAGGATCTTTTTTTTTTTTTTTTTTTTTTTTTTTTTTTTTTTTTTTTTTTTTTTTTTTTTTTGGTTTTTCGAGACAGGGTTTCTCTGTGTAGCTTTGCGCCTTTCCTGGAACTCACTTGGTAGCCCAGGCTGGCCTCGAACTCACAGAGATCCACCTGCCTCGGCCTCCCGAGTGCTGGGATTAAAGGCGTGTGCCACCGCCGCCACCACCGCCTGGCTCAGGATCATTTTATTTAACCTGATTTTTTTCGGCTCTTGTCTTACCTCTCCTCTGTCAACCAGCCTGTTTTTCTTGCCCTTACGAAAGTTGCCTGGGTTCCAGCCAACAATCCCCTGCCCGAGCTCACGGAAGCCACCCTGACAGAAACTCAGAGACCCAAAAGGAGAAAGACATGGGAAAGGAGGAGGACTGGTGGGGAGGAGGGGGATTCAGAGAGAGGGCAGTGTGAGAGAGGTGTTGATGGTTAAATAGATGAAAATACACTGTGCATGTGTGAGAAACTGTCAATAAACAAATAAAAATAAGTTAAGAGCATTTGCTGCTCTTCCAGAGGATCCAAATTCAGTTACCAGCACCCATATCGGGTGGCCCACAACAGCCTGTACCTTCGACTCCAGTGGATCCTACCTGTGGGCCCCTGCACTCGTGTGTACATACACACAGACACACATACTACAGAATAAAATACACATTTTTCAAAGATTGACATTTGTCCTGTAGGATCATGAGTCACAAAGCAATTGTCACAAATGCAAACCCATGGGTATCAACCACGCTCACCGCAGTGTTTTTCAAAACTGCGACAACAACAATAATAAATACTAAAACGACCTAGCCCTAGTGACCAGGTCATGGCGGCAATATTAAGAAATAACCCGTGTAGTCAGTGGGAAATCCCAGGGACAATGGCAGCATCTGCAAAGAGTGTTAGTAGCCAGATTCTCTTGAGGAAGACAAGGGGAAATAAGAGCGTAAATCCAATTTTAGTGAAGAAAAGTGTGTCCGTGTTAGAAGGCAAACTAGAAGCCAACAGGCCGTGTCTTTGTGGCAGTCACCATTGTAACCCTTCCTTGTTATGCCGCTCTGCGTTCCTTGGTTCTCTAGGATGAACTCAATTCACATGTGGATACAAAACTCTCAGCAAACATCAGGAAGACGTTTTGCTCTCCGGGGCGCCAGGCGCTTCCTTCTCCAGCCTGTTAGGAATTACTTTCTCTCCATCACCCCTTAAAAGGGAAGAGAGTGCCACATCACTAAGCAACCAGCCAGGAGGGTTCCTCCAAGAGCAACAAGCTGACCTCTGAAAATCAGTGAGCCTCTGGATCCTGCACCTGGAAACCCCAGCCGGATAACCTAACGTACATCCCCCGCAAGAATCTGCACCATGTACATCATACTTTCTGGTGTGAGCACTTTCTTCTCAATTTCATTTTAAATGTTTCAGGTCATTGCAGTTTCACGGCTACACTTTCGACCAGTCAACAAGCTATTAACCCGTCTTCCCTGAGTAGACTAGAACAACGCCAACAAACTTCCAAGATGTCCATCTAACTTTCTTGTGTGGATCTTATAGTGGGAGAAAACGTCTTAACCCTAGTTAAAATGCCTGTACTTCCACTTGGACCCTACAGGAGACTTCTTATTAAACTCATCCTAGGTGTCCCCATTTGTGAATGGATACCTCACCATCTAGCTAACAGATGTTGCAGGAACTGGGGCAGGGGAGAAGGCTCAGTGGTTAAGAGCACTTGCTGCTCTGGCAGAGGACCCACGTTCAGTTTCTAGCACCCACATCAGGCAGTTCACAACCACCTGTAACTCCAGCCCCAAGGGATCCAACACCCTATTCTGGCCTCTGCTTGTACACACACAGGTAGCCATACATACACACAGACACACACACAGGTAGTCATATATACACACAGGCAGACACACGCACTCACATACACACACACTCACACACATAACACACATAAAGTCATTTTTTTTTTTTAGTTGTAGGGATTAAATGACATGGTGCATGTAAGGAATTCATTGTGTGCATAGAGGAATCACTCATTAAATGTGTGATAAATTTGGTAAACTGGACTATTGTCTGGCAGAGGCACCAGCATCTTGGTTTCCATTTCCCTAGTTAATACTAGCAGGTTAGAGTTGATGGTACAGCTCGTGACCTTGAAAAAGCAAAATTCCACTTGGTATCCTAATGCGATGAAATCGCTACCAATCCATGGAAACAGCTTAAAGATTATAGGAATTTATTGGGGGGGGGGGGTTAACTCACGATTCAGGAAACTCACAATACAGGAAATAGGTATTGAGGCACGGTCCAGCGCTGTTCTCCAGAGAGCTCTGCCCTAATCAGCCCCAGCATCCAAGACCATAAGGTAGCGATAAGAAGTCCAGGTACTTCATCCCAGGTCTTAAGGGGTCCCTGAGCAAGCTACGCCCTGGGAGGGGGGTAGGTAACTAGGAATTACCTGCTGCCTCACTAGGGGTGGTCCTTCAGGGTAAGGCACAGACAACCACCTCTAAATCATCCAAACCTAAAGTTTGGTCACACCACTAAATTAACCAGAAGCGGTACCACTGAGCCTTCCCACTGTTGATAATAGACAGAACTGGAACACTGGTTGTAGCAAAGGGGAAAAGAAGACAGAGTGAAGAGTCACATTTGAGATGGAATCAATAGGGTTTGATGAATAGCCCTTAGAGAGGCTGAAGGAAAGAGAAGAATGGAGTCCCCAAGCATCTGATTTGGATGATTAAATACAACTCTTATTCACTCAATGAATTATCTACTGTGCACTTACTATGGTTCAGGTGCTGTTCTGGGTGCTGGAGCAATCATAGTCTACCGAAGAAGAAAAAAAGTTCTGCTCTGGAGAGTTTCCTATTATGTCAGGGAGACCAGCAAAGAAACAAACAAAGAAAATGGCTGACTGTGAGAACTTAGACAAAGACAGTAAACAAGTTAATAAGGTGGCGAATAATAAGACAGGGTCTATTTAGGACAGGATGGTCCCCTCTGCACAGGTAACCAACCCATGAGGTTCCTGAGGAGGCGGAGCCAAGAAGCAGGGAGGAAGGGAAACATTCCAAGATGGGGAAGAGCAGGTGTAGAGATTGTGGGGTGGGAAAGGCACTGTATTTGATAAGGAAAAGCCTATGCAGCTGAACTATAAGGAGGGAGAAACTAGCAGAGAGGCTGGAAGGGAAGGCAAGGGCAGTTAGTCAAGGATGGGCCTTGAGAAGAAGGTTCTGAGGTAGATCTTACGGTACTTGCAGAAATCTTCAGACTAAAATTCCAAGGCTACAACCTAAAATCTACAGCTGATACTGAATGGGAGAACGTGTCCAGTTGTACCAGAATTGCCAGAGAATTTCAGAAATAATGGATTTCTCAGGCACCAAAAATATAGGTTTCTAGATCTAGAACTGCCCAAGACCTGGAAATCAGTTTCTTCAATGCTCTGGTCCACTCATTCAGTAATGTTTCTTGCCTCCCTCCCACATGCTGGGACGCACCTAAAATAGCTTCTGAGGTAGAGAAAGAACACACCGTAAATGAGCATTATGACCCTCACACACAAAAATCGCCAATGCTAATAAAATATCACCCAACAGTAATTGGACCTACTCTTGATAAGACCTGTCTTGAGAAAATGACTTTGAACTGACAGATCAAGAATAAGGACAGGCTGTCTGAGAGGAGAGCATTCTAGGCAGAGGGAGCCACCAAGGCAAAGGGCAAATGGAAGGCTGAGTGGGTGTGGTGGTACACCTCCCAGCACATGAGGTGTTGAGGCAGGAGGAACCCACAAAGACTGGGTCTAATCTTCTGGTTTATCCAAACTCAATTAACCAACCAAAGTAAGAGAAGAAGGCATAATGAAGAAGACACCAGTTCATCTCCGGGTGTTCCTCAGCAAGATCGCCCTGGGCACTGCTCCCCGCACTAATACAAAAGGTCAGAAATATGATTGTTCTCTCCCCTTTCTGTGTCTGTATCTGTGTCTCTCTGTGTGTCTCTGTCTCTCTGTCTGTGTCTCTATATCTCTGTGCCTGTCTCTGTGTCTCTCTGTTTCTCTGTCTGTCTGTCTGTCTGTCTCTCTGTCTGTGTCTCTATATCTCTATGCCTGTCTCTGTGTCTCTGTTTCTCTCTGTGTGTCTCTGTCTCTGTCTCTCTCTCTCTCAGAATTGGCAGTTCAGTGAAGCAAATAGGTAAGTGCAATCCAATAAGTATGACCCCCCACACACACACTTTATAAGCAAGAGCATCCTAGACAATGACGCTCATGTTCTGAGAAAGCGGTGATGATTAATACCTTTGGGTATGGCGATGTAATTGCTTTTGAAACCTTGTGTTAATGTTATTGTTTTATGGTCCTAGCAAGCTCCAAATATCTGGATTTCAGATGGAATTTCTGCAGCAGTGAATCCTGGGTCTGAAATACTGCATAAACATTTCTACTTTAAGAAATCAGAATCCTGGAAAAATGCTAACATTTATTTATTGTGCGTATAGATTTGCCTGGTTTAATGTGCAATCTCATGCCTTCCTTGCAATGTCCAGGTAAGGCACGGACCATGACACCCCCCAACACACACACACACACACACACACACACACACACACACACACACACACACACCTTTTTCAAATGCAGAAGCTGGGTAGGTGATGGGGACTTCCTTTCCTGTGACCAAGCTGCATCTGGGCCAAGAGTCTCCATTCTGATTTCTCAGGAATGGCTAAGATCTTAATGCAGCTGCTCTCTTGGCCCCAGGACCCAAAGCAGATCTCTCTGTCTCTCTGTCTCTCTGTCTCTCTCTGTCTCTCTGTCTCTCTGTCTCTCTCTCTCCCCTCCCCCATCTGTCTGTTCAGGTTGTATGCACCAGCCAAAACTACGTCTCCCATGTAAAAGGGAAAGTAGAGAGAAGACCTCCTTGTTTCTACTGGGGGGGAGAAGGTGATGGAAGATACCAAGGTGCCTACTCCAGCCTCCTGAGCCTCCTGTGGAGTGGAGGAAGTGTACTATAAAGACTTTTATCAGCTGGGTAGGAGGATCTTATTCCCTCTAATGATTCAAATTCAGCGGTATTTTAAAAGGTGAGATGGTCCTTTGCAGCCTGCACACCACCACCACCACCACCACCACCACCACCACCACCACCACACACACACACACACACACACACACACACACACACACACACACACTAACCAGTTTAAAACTTAAAAGGCCTTGTTTCTTCTTTTCCTGAGTCCTTTCTTGCAAACTTCTCAGTGCATCCACAGAAGGGTCTCTAGATGTGAGGGAAGTGTTTCCCGCTGCTCCTCTGCCTCCTAGAGTCTGTGTGTGTGTGTGTGTGTGTGTGTGTGTGTGTGTGTGTCTCTCTCTCTCTCTCTCTCAATCTCTGTGTCTGTCTCTCTCAGCCTCTTTCTCTGCCCCTCTTTGTCTCTCTGTGTGTATCTCTCTGTCTCTCTGTGTGTCTCTGTCTCTGTCTCTCTCTGTTCCCCGCCTTCCCTCACTTGCTTTCTCCCTCCCTCCCTCCCTCTTTATGGGGAGGCTCTTGGCCTAGGTCCCTGAGCCCAGGCGGGCGCAGGCAAAGGACCGACCTACAGGAGGAGTGAAGTCACATCTCCCTTGAGGCTGGAGCTACAAGCTTTTCAGTGCCTCTGCTCACCATGAGCCGACAGCCACAGCCCCAGGCTGCGCGGACAGTGCGCTCCGCGTCTCTCCCGGTGTCGCCGACTTTGCCCATGTCCCAGTATGCGTCCCGCTCAGACTCCAAGGGTGCTTTGGACAGCAGCAGTCCCGATGCCAACACGGAAGATGACAAGACCGAGGAGGACATGCCTGCGCCCAAGAGCTATCTGTGGCTCACCATTGTCTCGTGTTTTTGCCCAGCGTACCCAGTCAACATCGTGGCTTTGGTCTTCTCCATCATGGTGAGTGGGGTTGGTACCAAAAGCAGCTGCAAAGGAAAGATCCGGCGGTGCTGTCTCTCATGGACCTTGTGCGCTGGGTTTGGGGGTGCATACCTCCGCCTTGCCTTTCTTCGGCTCGGGGGCTCGGCTCTCTGAGCTCTGCCCAAGACCATCAGCGCTCTGCTGCACAGCGCTAACCAAGCCTTCTGCAGAAACAACTTTGCGCTTCATTGCCTCAGCGCTCCCTCTCCAAGTTCCCCGTCCCCAACTGTTTTCCTAGGACCTCATTGCAGCAAGCCCTGGCAAGCCACAGTGCGCCCCATGCTGTGAGCTTGCAGGCTGTGTGTCCCGGGCTTGGCCACATTGAGGACCCCTGCCCTCCAGCCCCCCAAAGCTGCGGGTTCTTTCTTTTCGCTGCACGCTGGGCACTGCCTCCATGGGGTCCCCCGGAGATTAATCAAGGCTCCTCCTTGAGCTTGCCGCTTTTTGCCCAGAACGCTTTCTCTAGTTTCAAAGTTTCTTCCTACACTCAGAACCTCTCCCTTGCTTCTCGCTGGCACCTGTTTTCCAGCTCCCTGGAGGCGTCACCTGGACATTCCCACAGGACTTTGATTGTACCCTACGCTTCTCTCACAAGCGAAAAGCCTGTTCGCTCTTTACTCTCCCTCAGGCTGTCCCAGTCCGTCCGTCCGTCCCCACTTAGCTGCACAGGGACCTTGTCGGACTATTCCCAGGAGCCCCTCCACCGCTCTATCCTACTCCCAGGGCCTCCAGCCAGTGCACTTGGGGACTCCTCCATGGAGCTGCACCCTGGGGCTCAGCTCCATCGCCCTCTTCAATGCTCTCAAGAACCAGATCCTCCCTTATTGACTAGAGCAGCTGGTCCCCGGGTGGTGGCGGGGGTGAAATTCACACAGACACTGTCCCGGGACAACCCCAGCAGTTTGCGCTCCCTCCCCCACAGGCTCACTTCCCCAGCGGCTAGCCAGTGCGACTCCCACCAAAGACAAGACTCCTTCGGCTGGCCTGAGGTTCGGCAGCCTGCATCAAGTGTTACCCCCACACACACCCGTAAAACCTTTCCTGGGTACAGCAGAGACTCCATTTGCACCCACCCACTGCCCTTCCCCAAAGGCTGCACCAGCATGCAAGGGTGCAATCGCTGAAGCTTTGAGCTTGGTTCAAATCCCAGTGGCACCACTTGTTACTCCCAAGGTGTCCAGAAATCGGTGCAGATCGCTGAACCTGGGCTTCTTTATAAAACGGGAATCATCATAGCCCCATTTTACAGCGATCATAAGTATGGATGAGATGACTGTGACGTGCCTAGAACGGTGCCCAGCATCACAATAATATTAATATTATTTTCCTTACCCAAATGTCACTTCGTGAGGCCTGACTGAAAGTTTAAAACAGAAGCCCTCCCCCGAGCTGCAGGTGCCTCTTCCCTGTTGCTTTCGGTACAAGGTACTTCTCTCCACCTGATACACTATTTAAGACTTCTAAGTTTTCATCTGGGGGGAGCCCATGAGTGGAGGTCAGAGGACAGCTTTCTGGAGTTGCTCCTCATCATCTTCCACCTTCATGTGAGTTCCCGGGGATGGAACGTGGGTCACCGGCTTGCACAGCAGGAGCCTGTACTGGCTGGGCCAGCTCTTATTTTATTTTTTAATATGTCTGTTGCCCCCTCATTACACACAAACTGCAAGCTTTATGAGGGCAGGGATGTTTGCCGTGTTTATGAGTGGGTGCTACAGAAGCAGTCACAAGAGCGTCTGACACGTGAATGATCTTACGAAACCAATGCATGTTTGAAGGGAGGTGTTGATGGATTCACATGTCCATTTTGCTCCTGTTTCCAAGTCCCGGAAGTTGAAGCTATCGCCCCTGTTTCCGTAACACCAACCAGCCAACTTCCCCACTTCCTTCCTCTCCCTGGGTATCTGATCCTGGGTTGGTTTTGGGTTTTATCTTTATTTTTAGAGAGGCTGGAAGAGTTGTGGGCCGCCAGACTCTCCCAGCAGCAGACTCCCAGGCTGAGCACCAGTGCCCACATTCGATCCTGGTTTATTCGTGAAGCAGCTAACTTACCCTTCCCGGTGTCACGTCGGGAAAAGCACCTACAGAGACTGTTCCCTCTCACTAGTCCAGAATCAGCTAACAGCTGGTGGTGACAGGCTGGATGCTAATGACGCAGCTGGGGTGTCCTGGAGGGATGAGGCTTAGGACGGAAGCCTCTCCTAATCCCCTCACTTCCCAAGCTTTTCTCCATAGCTTCACAGCATGATACTTGACTGTCAGAACACAGAAGGCTTTGGGAAAGGTCTATACCTTTTTTTTTTTTAAGCTTTAGTTGTTCATCTGAAAAGTGGGGACGGGATGTTGGTATGTGTTGCTGTCGTTTGCTGTGGTTTGGAGTTCTAATTTACTTTTATTTGTTTGTGGGAGTGCCCGTGCCCGTGATATCAGAGGCCGGCTCTGTGGAGTTGTTTCTCTTCTCCCACCTTTACGGGGGTTCTGTGGATGGAACTCAGGTCATGAGGTTTGTGTGGCAACCGCTTCACCAGCTGAGCTGTCTTTCCAGCTGTGGTTTTGTTGGTATTGTTTCAGGCTTGGGGTTTGTTGGTAGTGAGTCTGGCATGGCTCTTTTTGAGAGGGAGTTTCACTTTACAGTCCAGGCTAGCTTTGAACTCATGAGCCTCCTGCCTTGACCTCTTGAGTTGCTGGGTTGACAGGTCCATGCCACTGTACCTGGCTTGTGTGCATTGTTTAACATTGAGTAGTACAGTCATGAGGATGAGACAAAATGTATCGTGCCAATCATGCCGAGCCCACAGTGTTGTGCTGGGTGTGTGCAGCAATCATTGCACCGATCAGTAGATTTGGTATCTGGAGGCATCACATGTTACATATGGAAACAGGCAGAAAATGAAACAATTGAAGCCAAAATTCTAAACAGCACCTCCTACATGCTTGCTATTGTGCACTCTCTGAAGTAGTATTGGAAGTCGTGTCCCATTCAAGTAGTACAAACACGGGCTGGATGAATTTCATGACAATGATTACCAAAGGCAAAGAGAAATAAGGTTGTGCAGCGGAGAGGTGAGAGTCTGGGTGTGTCAGTTGTTGAAAGGAGAGAGGGAAA
This sequence comes from Peromyscus eremicus, assembly GCF_949786415.1. Taxonomy (NCBI): domain Eukaryota; kingdom Metazoa; phylum Chordata; class Mammalia; order Rodentia; family Cricetidae; genus Peromyscus; species Peromyscus eremicus. The sequence goes on along the minus strand of NC_081438.1, from coordinate 6,184,264 downwards.
TTGTATTTGTTCCAAGGTCAAAGCAAAGATCTTCTGGCTGGCATGACATCATGAGAGCAGGGAGAGCGAGAAAGACCCAGACACATTGGCTTTCTATTAGATCCACTCTCATAATTTCTCATTAACACATCAGTCTATCGATCATGTGATTGGGTTCATTCATTCATGAGGGTAACACCCTACTTACCTTCTAAAAGCACAACCTCTTGATAGCTCGTAACAGGGCCTGAATTCCAACATGAGGGCTGATGAGACACCATATTCAAACTATAACAGTAATCATCCAATCCTGCCATGGATGCACAAGATTTAAGATGTCTTCTGATGTCCTATCCTGGCTGTTTTCCAATCTCATTCATCTATAAATTCATGACAAGTACATCAATGTGTCTGGGGGTCTCAGCTGGGAGTTGCACATTCCCCATAAAGACATTTGGAAATGTTGGGGATCATCTGTAAGAGCCACAGTGATTTGGGGAGTCTGGCATTGAAGAAAAGAGCCAAAATACAAATGTCCAGCAATGCTTCGGGTTTTCTCCCAGTGCCGAACTAACATATCCCAGGTACCAACAGCACCCTAATTCATGTGATCAAACATTCTGACCAAAGGCAATGTGGGGAGGAAAAGGTTTATTTCAGCTTGTAATTCACCATCTTCCTCCAAAAACAACATGGTCAAGTCTATCACAGCTTGATTTCTGTTGCTGTGATTAAAAAAAAAAAAAAAAAAAAAAAAAAAACCACCCTGATCAAAACCAACTTGGGGAGGAAAGGATTGATTTGGCTTTCACTCCCAAGTCACAACCTATCACTGAGTAGAGTAGGGGCAGAAACTCAAGGTAGGAACCTGAAGGCAGGAACTGTGGAGAAATGCTGCTTGATGACTCTCCCTGGTGCATGCTCAGCTAGCTTTGTTATCAGCCAAAGTCCACCTGCCTAGGGATGCTGACACCCACAATGAGCCAGGCCCTCCTGCATCCAATAACAATCAAGACACTTCCCCACAAATGTGCCTACAGGCCAAATTGATCTGGGTAGCTCCCCAGGTGAGATTCCCTCAAATGACTCTGGGCTGTGTCAAGCTGACAGCCAATGATAACTGGACATTAGGACACACTCTAATAATAATTTAAAAAAATACTGTATAATGGAAGATGATGTAAATATCGTGTGCTGAAAATTTTGAAAAGACTCAGAACAACCAGTTTCAAAAGTGGTTAATAATATATATATACACATGCAATCTCAAAACAATCAACACCTATACTACTAAGCCAAGCCTGAGGCGCATTCTATAACATGTACATGGGCATAAAACTACTTTGAATAAATACAGAAGATTGTTCAAGCTGTGGGGATCTGTGTTCTTTCTAACACCCACTGTGGAACCGGGGAGTCCTGGGGTTAAAGACGCCACACCCACAGGTAAACGGCAGGACAATACCGATGCTATATTGGAAAGCTGATGTGCTTAGCATCCCCTGTGGTGGAAGCATGGAAGTTCTCAACACACTGAGAGAATACTTGTCGGAAGTATATTTCACCTGTATTCAACGTGGAGCCTTGTACTGTGTGACTTTTCCTAGGGTGACATGAACAAATGTCTGTTCTTTCCAGACAAGGCACCAAAGACAGACAAAAGAGATAATTCCACCCAGGTCTAGCTGAGTGAATCTGTGAGTGAGTTTGAGGTTACTTCCAGGAGCATGGATGACTCAAAGGCAGCTGCATTACTAAAAAACCCAAAGTTTAAGCTGGGCGGTGGTGGTGCACGCTTTTTAATCCCAGCACTCGGGAGGCAGAGGCAGGCAGATCTCTGTGCGTTCAAGACCAACCTGGTCTACAAAATTCCAGGACAGCAGCCAGGGCTACACAGAGAAATCTTGTCTTGAAAAAAACTTAAAAAAAAAAAAAGTTTCCCTCCTCCCTCAAGGAGGCAATGTTTCAATAGCAGGGAAAAAATGACTACACAACATATATATCCCAAGAACTTCCCTCTAGAATGAGTTATGGCTAACCCACACTGCGTTCCCACTTGAATTTGAATACAGCACCTTCCTCAGCACAGGTTCAGCCCTGAACCAGGGCACACAGCTCGGCAAGTGGAGCATAGGCTGGTTTTCAGGTTTCTTTCAACATGCTCCCTTCTGTCCCCAGTTATTTCTATTTATTACATCTGAAAGGAGCCCCATAACTTCTCAGCCCTCCACCCTGGAGAAAGAATGCTTGCCAATTCAACAAACATCTCTATGCTGGACTTTCTCCAGGTACTGGTACCTTCCCCTATCTCTATAATAGACTTTCTCCAGGTACTGGTACCATCCCCTATTTCTATACTAGACTTTCTACAGGCACCAGTACCTTCCCCTATCTCTACACTACACTTTCTACAGGCACCAGTACCTTCCCCTATCTCTATACTAGACTTTCTCCAGGTACTGGTACCTTCCCCTATCTCTATACTAGACTTTCTCCAGGTACTGGTACCTTCCCCTATCTCTATACTAGACTTTCTCCAGGTACTGGTACCTTTCCCTATTTCTACGATGTTAATAAGACCAGCAAAGATCTCTGTGGATCTGTAGATCTGGAAGAAGTGAGGTCTCCAGCGAGTTGTAAGACTACTGACAAATTTGGAGTTCACCTTCTATCGGTATTATAACTAGAATTTGATGGCTGCCTCAGAAGACTGTGGCTCAGTCTACGCTAAGCCTCCCTCCTTCTTGGTATCCTGATGCAATGATCTCTACAACTGACCTAAACGGTCACTGCAGTCATGGATACAGAACAGCCCCCGACTTCTGACTGGATAGCTTCCAATCTTCTTTCACCAGGAATCCTCCTTCACACCTTCAGAGCCTCCCTACAGACGCCAGTGAGGTTCCAATCCTGTGCTGCTTGTCCTTTATGGTTCCATATAAGTGTCTCAACCTTTCTGAAGCTTGGGGTGTTTTAACCCTGCAAGATGGGGGCTGAGATGATACTTAGCCAAGTGCACTTGTGGAGATTAAAAGATAAACATTTACAAGTTCCGGTTTACGACCTAGAATCCAAGCAGAACACAGTACTGAAAATGATGATGGTGGTGATGGTGATGGTGATGATGATGATGGTGATGGTCATGATGGTGATGGTGATGGTGATGATGGTGATGGTGATGATGGTAGTGGTCATGATGGTGATGATGATGATGATGACGGTGGTGGTGATAATGGTGGTGGTGATGGTGTCTATAGACTAGAGGTACAAGTCATTACCTTTCCCAGTGGAAATTGGCTGTGTGACTAGCAAATCTGATATTAATAAAAGCAATGGCACACCTCCTGAATAAGTACTTCTTGCAGCCTCAACGTAAACATTAAAGCCAAACTAAAATACACTGATAAGCCTTCATCTCCGCACGGAATAATGGAAGTTCTCGTTTTTCTTACCCTGCTCTGAAACCACTTAAAGTGCTGGTCGGTGAACTTAGAAGTGTATACACACCCAAAGACAAACTAAGAGTACAGGAAAAGGAGAGAGAGAGAGAGAGAGAGAGAGAGAGAGAGAGAGAGAGAGAGAGAGATGGTTGCGCACTAACTACACAATGTGCCACTATGAAATCTAGATCCTATGGAGTAGCCAAGAAGAAAAAGTCAATTTTCCCTGCAAAACTCTAAAGTAACGAGATTCAGAAATTAGAGGCATATTGCCTTTGGAGGTAATTAAAAAATGGTATGGCCAAAGAAAAGAGAAATCTTTGAAAGCCTGTTCAAGAAGTGATTAGGTTGCTAGGGAGATGGCTCAGTGGCCAAGAGAACTTGCTACTCTTACAGATGACAGTGTTGTGATTCCCAGAACCCACACGGCAGCTCGGCAACCCCCTACAAATCCAGTTCCAGAGACTCCGACACCTCTTTTGAACTCCAAAGGTGCCAGGTACTCAGGTGGTGCATGGGCACACATGCAGGCAAAACACTAATACACATAAAAAATAGCTCTTTTTTTTTAACAAGGAAGCCAGAAGATACCTAATCATCATTTATGGCCTTATGAAGCCAGGCAACTGCATCCTCAGCAACTGTGACCGGAGGTGGATTTGCTCTCTGTCGAGAATTAACAGAAGGTGTCTGTCTAGACACAAGTCAGGGCAGAGAGTAGCATGCAGGAGCCACCTGAAATCGGGATTAATGGAGAGTCACTGTGTTCAACAAGGAAGCCTGTGTCCCTGCTTCACTGATCCCTTACTCTGGCAACCAGAGAGGGGATGGGAGAATTTCTCTCCAAGGATGTGACCATTTCAAACACAAAGTTGTACTAACTACCAATCTTAGTGCCATGACCAACACATGACATAAAGAAAAGAGGGCCTTGTTCTGCCTCACAGTTGGAGGGCACACTCCATCATGGTGAAGAAGCTGAGGCAGAAGGTCACATTGAGTCTGAACTGTGCCCCACAGACTCATGGTTTGAGCCGTTGTCCCCAGCTGATGGTGAACTTCTGGAAGGATGTGGCACCTCTGTGAGGTCAAGGCTGTCCTATGGAAGGAGGTCAGTAGGTGTGGGTCTTAGTAGGTTGTAGGGGGCCTCTGGCTCCTTTACGCTCTCTATGCTTCCTGGTCTGCCATAATGTGAACAACAACCATTGCACATCCCACGGCCGTGAACAGAGCTCCACTTTACTGCCTCCATGGGCTGAACCTCTAAGAGAGTGAGCCAAAACAAATCTCTCCTCCCTTGAGGCATGTCTAATAGGTGTTGTGGTCACAGCAATGTGGAGGTAACTAATATACATGGAATCCAGCAAAGCTATCCAATATAGAAAAGAAGCAAAGAGACATACTACTGAGGACAAGACAATTGGCTTTATGAAACAAGAGAAGACTTCATTGATAATGGATGCTTGGGCCACAGCCATTTGCAGGAAGCCACAGACCTTCCCTGAACTCAACCACACCTTCTCACAATGACAAGATTTGTGGTCACGGAGAAAATAAATGCCCACAGAATGAAATACAAACTGAACTGTGTGTTCTCTCCATTTGACCCAGGATCTACCAGGCACTGGCTCATCCATCAAAGCTGAATGTCAGGTGAATGACAAGTAGTTTGCCTCATCTATATAGTGACTTCCAGGATAGTCAGAGATATGTAGAGTGACCTGCTTCAAAACACACACACACACACACACACACACACACACACACACACACACACACAAACAATTATGGATACCTGCCAAGCATGGTGGTGCATGCCTTTAATCTCAGCACTAGGGAAGCTGAGGCAGGTAGGTCTCTGTGAGTTTGAAGCCAGCCTGGTCTACAAAGTCAAAGCTATATAATGAGACTGTCTCAAAAATAATAAATAAATAAATAAAAATAAACAAGATTATGAACAGCTGTGACTTAGTCTCTATTTATTTCTATTTCTGAAGTCTAAAGCTCTGAGGAACATAGAGGTAGTTCCAGAGGACAAAGACCTGAGTGAAATCCACCATCATATCAAATCATTCCTCTAGACACACACTGACTTTATATAGCACTGCACATTGTCCAAGAAGCTCCTGCTTCATTATTTCCAAAGTTTGATCACTGTATGGGAGAGTATCAGTGAACATCTGTACTTAAGAACCTAGAATTAAGTTACTATGGCAGTCCTTTTGATCTGAGATCAGAGGTGTGGAATACATGCATTGCAATACGATAATCCATGTTTTTCTACCAAAGAACACATATTTTTAAGTCCCATTTGGATTTACTGACAAAATGCTGATACAGATGGGTCTGTCATAACATGCATGGACATGGACAAATATACACACTACAATGTAATATGTGTGTATGTATGTAATACATATTTATACATGTGATTGGCCACTAATGGATGGTTGTTGAAGTGGGATTATAGGAACATTAAAATGCATTCTGTTATGCCGCCAATGTTTATGTACCATTGGAATTACACATAATAGAAGGAAAGGAAGAAGGACAGATGGACAATGGGATTAGAAAGAAAAAGACGGAGGCTTCCTTCCAAAGGCAGGAAACACTGTCTGGATGATGAGCAAAATAAGAGCAAAATATCAGTGGGCTGAGTCACTAACCAGGTCATGGCTGAGGTAAGGTTGGCCATTCCTTAACAAGCAAGCGGTTTCCAACTTACTGTGTGTAACACCGAGGAAGAGGATGCTTTCAAAGGTTCAAGAGAGGGACAGGGAGGAGTCCCACACTAAACAATGCTTCTCAGACTCCAGTCACCCAAGGAGCTTGTTAGGTCATAAACACCTCTGCTCTTTGAGCGCCCAGTTGGGAAATCACCTCTCCTGTGGCCTCTCCCGTCTCTCTCCATGCCCTACATGGGGAGCTTGTCTGTTTCTTCCACTCTTTATGTCACATATCCTATATGAATGGGGAAGAAAGTGTCTATATTTAGCTCTTTTTGGGAAAACTATCTATTCTTTGAAAAGTCTGGGGTTACTGTTGTTACATGTGCTGTTCTTCGAGTGGTCTGGAGTCACCCTTGGTATCAGTGTGGCCCTTCGTATTGTGCTATTTTACAACATGCAATGTTCTGCTTTTTGAAGCACTTGATATGCATGAAAGTTACTCTCCCTGTTTAGACAGACTCAGGAAGGCAACACAAGGGGGCAAAATCAAAAGCAATCATCCTTCCACATTCCACTCAGTCACTTGGAACGCTGTGATGAGATGGTCATGAACAACCCTCTGATAGGAACATGGCTCCGAACGCTGTGTCTTTTAATAGACATGCCTTGTCAATATGAGCGCATCATCTATTACTCTCCCTCAACCCCAGCTGAATTCCTCCCTGACGTCTCGCTTTAATGATGGGCAAAGGAATAATTCTGATTTGTCCTTGAAGATATTTATGGAGCAAAAAATACTAAGAGCCTATGAGGGGACAGATGAGCATGAATGAGTTCACGTAATAAGAGGAAATACACCTTGCCCTCTGGAAGCCCGGTCTCAGAGTTCCCAAGAATATTTTCAGGCTAAGAAACTCAGGAGCAAGCAAAATCTAAACAAGAAACCCCCAAATGATCTGAAAATTCAGGCATCATTACTAAAAATATCCACTAAGTACCTACATACATCAAGATGTTTTGATGCAAGTCAGCTGTCTAGGAGTTTGGAGTCCAAAATGCTGATCTACACAGAGTTCTTGCATCCAGTCCAAAGGACTCGGGTTGTGATCAGGTATTAATGTAACTCTACCTGTGTGCTGAGAGGATGCAGGGAGAGAGAGAAGCAGAGAGTCGGATGACAGTTGCAAGGAGAAAAACCCACTCCTCACCAGCCGCATACACGGGGAATTAAGGGGTAAGACAATGGCAGCGCCTCTGGTTTAAATAAAAGGGAACATATTATGATATTAAGACTTCAGTGTGGCAACTCACATGATCAGAGGGGTAGTGAGATGGCTCAGAGGGTAAAGGCACTTACCGACAAACTAGACAATCTGAGTCCATACTATTTTGGTGGAAGGAGAGAACTAACACCTGAATATAATTCTGACATTTACATACATGTTGTGGCATGTGTGAACCCCAACACACACACACACACACACACACACACACACACACACACACACACACACGAGAGAGAGACAGAGACAGAGAGACAGAGAGAGATGTTTAATTAAACATCTGTTTTCTTTTTATTCTTAAAGGACAAATATTAGTATATTCAAAATAGCCAATAGAAAATATTAAATACTCATGACTGAGGAGATGGTGTCATGGCTACAGCCCTTGCTGAGTAGGCATGAGGACCAGAGATAGGCAAGTGTGGTGGCCACCTCTATTCCCAGACCTCAAGAGAACCTCTCCAGCAAGCCGGCTAACTACACTAGCCAATCCATGAGCTCTGGATTCAATTGAGGGACCCGCCTCAGTCAAAGCAGAATAATCCAGGAGGACCCCTGACATCAAGCTCAAGTCTCCACATACATGCACACATGGGACCATACATACATGTACAAACACCACACATACACACAAATGCTTTTGATTCTCAAAGCAAATGGAGGATACATGTCAGATTTATATTTAAAAAAAAAAAAGCTACTAAGAAATGAAAATTGAAAAAAGAGCAACTGAGTGAAAAGCTATCCCGTGACATGCTAGAGATTCAACCAGCATTGGCAGTGGATTATAGTGCACGTCAATAAATTTGAAAACAGAATGCTTAGAATAGTAACTCGTTAATATTTTTGGTCTCCTTGTTAGAAGTATGAAAAAGCTTTAATAATAGTTTGATTAATTCTTTGGTAATATAATATAATGTATATTGAGCCTGTTCAGTCCCCTCCCCCAACTCCTCCCTCCCAGATCCACCCCTCCACCCTCACTCCTTATCCATCCAACTTTGCATCATCATTATCGTTGTCTTCTTCCTCCTCATCTTCCTCCTCTTCCTCCTCTTCCTCTTCCTTCTCCTCCTCTTCCTCCTCTTCCTCTTCTTCCTCCTCCTCTTCCAAACCTACTAAGTCCAATTTGTGTCACTGAACTGCTCTTGAGATTGGGACCTGCTGAGGGGTGTTGTCACCCTACCACAGGACACATTAAAGGAAACTGACTCTCCCTCTCTCTGCAACTACCACATGCCAATAGCCCCTCAGCTAGAGGTGGGACTTTGTGTCCATTCCCTGTCTTAGCCAGGTCTTCTATTGCCGTGACAAGACACCATGATCACAACAACTCTTATAAAGGAAAACATTTGATTGGGGTGGCTTACAGTTTCAGAGGTTCAGTCCATTATCATCATAGCAGGGAGCATGGCAGACATGGTGCTGGCTACATCTTGATCAGAAAGCAGCACGAAATGGTCTTAGATACTGCGCGGTATCTTGAGCATAGGAAACCTCAAAGCCCACCCCCACAGTGACACACTTCCTCCAAATAGGCCACACCCACTCCAACAAAGCCACACCTCCTAATAGTGCTACTTACTCCCTATGAGCTTATGGGGGCCGATTACATTCAAGCTGCCACATTCCTCCATGCTGGGACTTCGTCTTGCTTGAACTTGCTTAGGCTTCGTGCATGCTGTCATAACCAGAGTTCCTGTGTGCCACTGCCCTTCCTGTACTGAAACCTGTTTCCTGGAAGTTATCCATCTCCAGCTCTTCCAACCCTTCTGCCCTCTCCTGGAGAAGAAGCTTGAGAGCTGAGGGAAGAGGTGTGATGTGTACGTGTGGTTTAAGGCTAAGCACTCCATAGCCTGCTAGTCTCTGCACTCTGAGCTGCTGTGGGCCTCTGTGTCAGCGGCCATCTACTGCAAACAGAAGTTTCTCGGACGAGGGTGGAGAGGTGCACAGTCTGTGGGTATAGCAGCAATCCTCAAGGGTCCATTTAGTAGAAGAGTATTAGGTTCCCCAAGGGTCTGTGACCTCTCTAGCCACAGACCCTTGGCCCCATGGTGCCAGGTATGAGTTCCATTTTAGATCCAGCAAGTCTTAGATCGAATTGGAAAGTGGTCTTGAGATGGATATAAATATTGATTCCAGTATAGAAATTTGACTCAAGTGTAAAACACCTATGTGTGGCATGAGACCTCGCATAACAGTCAGCATTACATGGGAAGCTTAGGGTGAAGGATCGAATGGGAAGGCAGGTCAGAACATAAAATTGTCTGAACAGTGAGACCCCACATAGTTCATCAGTAAAAAGTGTCCACTCACCATATCTCTGTGCCCAAACACGGACGGAGGAAGAGAAGGCTGGAAGCATTTCCGAACGCCTGTTGGCCATGCACATTTTACCAAGTCAACGAGATCCTTCCAGAGAGTGACGAGCCATGGAAGGAGAACGAACAAGCAGCGAGAGAGGACAGGCAGAGGCAGTGCTGGAGAAGGGGTTTTATTTAGAAACAGTGGTGGGCAAAGGCTAGAGGGTGAGCTGAGGCTCAGGGGCAGACACAAGCTACGTGGACACGAAGGTACATGCGTCATCTACAGCATCACTTAGAATGCGTTTGACTTCTTCAGGAAGGAACCATACCATAGAGTGGGTCACAAGGAGCTGGGTCTTCAGTCACCTGGTGGAGTGTGCCAAAATAGTTTTTAACAGGCCTTCCTTATGGTCTGCCCTCAATACAATTCTGTTCACATATCCAGTGCCACGTCACAGTTTGCTCTTTCTCCAACCCTCTTTCCAAACTGGACCTATTACTCTAAGCTAATGTGCTCACGGCGGAAGCAGGGTCTATTTTTGTGTGGGTGCTGGTTAGCCTATGTGTTAATGAGCTGCGATTTAATGGGGCTTACGTTAATCAACAATAGCTGGGCTTGGATGGTTCTTGTCTTTCACTGCCAACCCCGCTCCTGATAAAACACCTGTCTCTCCTCTCCAGGGGTGTTCTAGTTAGCTCTCACTGACAGTGTAACACAGTTTAGAGTAACCTGAGAAGGGAGTCCCAACTGAGGAGATTGTCTGGATTAGATTGGCCTGTGAGTGTGTCTATAGGGAATTGTCTTGTTAATTGATAAAGGAGGGCCCAGCACACTGTGGGCAGCACCATTCCCTGGGAAGGTGGTCCTGGGCTGTAAATCGAAGCTGGCTGAGCATGAGTCAGAGTGAGCCAGCAAGTAGTATTCCCCCCATGGTTTCTGCTTCATCTTCCTGCCTTGACTTTCCTTGATGATGGACTGTAACCTGTAAGCTGAAATCCTTTCTCTACCTAAGCTGCTTTGCTCACAGTATTTGTTACAGCAACAGAATGAATCTAGAACAGGAGGTGTGTCTCAGGGGCTCCACAAAAGTCTAATCTGCTCATTCTGGCACCTGCTGGGTCTTGCTGCAGCTCCCAGTGGGCACCTGAGGGAGTCACTGTGCCCAGAGGCTGTTTCTGAGCCCTGCCACCATCTCAGGAAGTGGCTTATCCCTGGAGGGCTTTGAAGACGCTAACATTCCATCACTGGACATTTTCCCTTCTACCATCGGCTCACACAGTGAGGTGGGGTGTAATATATCTAAAAAGCTGTAAAGTCATCACCACTATAGGATTCCAGCGAACTTTCAGGCCCCAAAAAGAAACTTTCATCCAGCCAGGTGTGTGGCTCAGACCTAACCCAGCACTAGGAAGGTTGAGGCAGGAGGAGCCTGAGTTTGAGACCAACTGAATTAAAAAAAAAAAAAAGAAAAAAAAAAGAGATATTATAAATATTGAAAATTTTTTAAAGATTTATTTATTATGTACACAGAAGAGGTTGCCAGATCTCATTACAGATGGTTGTGAGCCACCATGTGGGTGCTGGGAATTGACCTCAGGACCTCTTGAAGAGCAGTCAGTGCTCTTAACCTCTAAACCATCTCTCCAGCCCAAATATTGAAATTTTTGCACCAGCATAGAAATTCCATTTTCTTAGCCAGGCATGGTGGTGCAGGCCTATAATCCCAGCACTTGGAGGGCTGAGGGAAGGGGACTGCTACAAACTCAAGGCCAGCCTTGGCTGTGTAGAAAGACCTTGTTTCAAATAAAGAAAAGACTTCTGGATATGACAGGGCTATTAGACTCATGGACATAGCGGCTATGGCTGCCTATGTAAGACCCACATAAGGTCAAGTCAATCAATGTTCCAGCTTGGATAGGGTGGGGGGTCATAGGCACTACCCATAGCTGAGAGCTATTGGTACTTGATGGCTGCAGGGGGTGGGGGTGTGAAAGCCAGTTTTCTTCAAGTGTGTGCCCTCCCCTAAGTTGTCTATACTTCGGAGAGTGGCTCTGTCCCATGTGAATATGGGCAGTACCAACTGGACTCCGTGGGTTATAAAGAGAGGGAAAATGAGGACACAAAGTTGGAGGGGGGAGTCGGTGAGGAGCTGTATACACAGACACATGTATGAAACTCTCAAAGAGTAGATAAATAAAAACATAATGTTTAAAAGAAAGGAAAAGATCCCATGTCTGTCATCACTCACTCCCCAACCCCACCAGGCAAAACCAACATGCCTTCTGTCCTGATACATTTCTTTATGCTGGATATCCCCTTAGATGGAGTCTTACACTCCGTGACCTTTCACATCTGGCTTCGGTCATTTTGCACGCTGGTTTTCAAGGTCCACTTACATTATCCAACATCAGCACTCTCTTCTTTTTCAGGCTAAACAATATCCTGCACCCTTTTTTAAGGCGAAGCCCCGGCAAATTATACCTCTGATTAAGTGTTGGATAAATTGAAATTGCTGTGTGACTCCACTCAGCACTCTTAATGAAGAGGGAGTTGGGTGTCTAGTTACTAATTTCAACATTGTTCAAGTGTTGCAGAATCATAATGTGCATCCACTCCTGTGCCAGCCCTGGGGGCAAAACCACAATATATACCTTGATGTTGTTTTAGATACTGATTTTTTTCCAATTTTTCTTTTTCCTCTATCACTTGTTGATGGATATTTGGATTTAATCCACTTGGGGCCTATTATGGTTTGAGTCTAAAATGTCCCCCACCGGCTTGTGTTTGAATACTTGCTTCCTAACTGGTGACACCGCTTGGAGAAGTTGTGACACTTTGGGATGGGAGGCATGGCATGTGAGGTGAGCCACTGGCTTTTTTGGTTGTAGTCCAGCCCCACTTCTGGTGAGCTCTCTGGTACCTCATCAACTAAGATGTGGCAAGCTGAGCAGCAGCCACTGTCAGAACCCGGCCACCATGCCTCCCCATCATGATGGACTGTGCCCTCCACACCATGAGCCGAAATAAACCCTTCCTCCCTGGGCTTGTCAGGTGTCCGTCACAGAGACACATAAGGAACCAATACGGGGCTCTAACAGATAATGCTGTTACACACCTTTGAGCATAAGCTCTGTGTGGTCACATACTCCGGTCTTCTTGGAAGCATCCTATGAGCATCATTGTCAAACCTTGTGGCGATTTGGCCTTCTGAGGACCTGACAGACTGCCTGCAGAGCAGCTGGGGTGATTCAGATTCCCACAAGTCCTTAATGAGGGCTCCAGTTTCTCTGGATCCCCAGCAGTCTTTCCCATTACCTCTCTTCTCCAGTCTATCCCAATGGGTGTCAGTGGTGTCTTTTGTTTGCAGATGACCCATGACCTTGAGCATCTCCTTATTTATTTTTATTGGCCATTTGAAGAGATGTCTATTCAGGTCTTCAGTGTACTTTTAATCTGGGTTAGTTTTGTTGTTTAGTAACCACAACTCTTTACATATACTAGTCATAAGCATACGTTGCTAGCAAATGTACCCCCTCCCCCATCTTATGGGTCATTGGGGATTTCTTCTCTCTCTGCTTTGTGATCCTTGGAGAGGTCTGGTTAATCACGGAGAGGTTTTATTGCAAGTGTTGCTTTCACTGTTTTGTTTATATACTTCTTCCCTCCCTCCCTCCCTCCCTCCCTCCCTCCCTCCCTCCCTCCCTCCTTCCCTCCCTCTCTCCCTCCCTCTCCCTGGGCTCTAATAGAAACACTGGGTTGGGGACAGACTCAAAGACACTTGAGGCTTTGGACTCAATGCTAAAACTCTGAATCCCAGCTCTGCCCCTTATCCTAAGTTCCCTGAGCCTGATTTCTCACCCATACGTTGGGCGTGTGGATACCAACCTTGCCTGCACATTGTTTCCAGTAGGAAACGCGAGAGAGCCAGGCTCCATTCTGCTCTGTCTCAGCCTCACGACTGGCTGGCACTGTGCTTTGGATGCTTTCCCCATCTTACAAGGACAGAAAACTCTGTGCTTGCATGAGCACAGCTACCACCATCTCAAAGATCTGTATAACTCATCTCTTACATCGTTCTCAAACGGGGCTTAGTGTAATTCACATACACAAACACCAGCTGTGGGGTGTGGGGTGGGGAGAGTCTCCATTCCAAAGAAAATCAGCAGTAACTCAGGCTTAAGAAGCAAAGATCCAGCAACCTGTGAATTCTCCCCCACGTGGGGCTCTGTCTTAATTCCTTCACAACCTTATTTCCTTCTGAGCAATTCTCATGTCGGAAATTTCCACTTTTTTGTAGGTACTATTTGAAATTTGTTCTTGGTGTTTCACCTGGGCTTTTGTCTTGAACTCCTGGATTAAGCAATCCTCCTGCCTCAGTCTCATGAATAACTGGGACTACAGGCACACATCACCACACCCTGCTGCCATTGTTAATGTTGTGTCTGGGTGATAAATGTATGGTTCACCTCTCTGAGGGCAGGGACCGTGCCTGCCTCGTTCGTACCTGCCTAGTGTCCCCAGGACTTACTGCACTGCTTATGAAATGGCTGTGACTTAATAGTTTTGAGTGGATGGAGAAATGTGGCTTGCAATGTCTTCACGCTCTGGGGAATGTACCGATAGGCCAGCAGTCTAACTTCCTTCTGGTGACTGGAAATAGAAAATAGTTGCTATTGGTTGAATGTTCGTGGCAGAGCAAGCATTGAGAGTGCATGCATTCATGGAATATGTGGGAAATTCAATGAAGTGAACACCCACCCATTTGGAGACGGCACACAGAAGAAGTAAGGCAACTTGCTCAGAATTCTGAGTAAAGCTCTGGGGTGTGGCTCAGATATGGAGCACTTGCCTCTCATGTTCCAAAAATTGGGTATGAACCCTAGAGCCAACAATAACAACAACAACAAATAATCATTAGTAATTTCTCAGGTGTGGTGGCACACTTTTATAACCCCAGCACTGGGGAGCTGGGGCAAGAGGAACATTTGATTCACAGTAACCCTGGGCTACAAAGCAAAACCCCATCCGTGCTCCTGTAAACAACACTGATGAGACTTGCTAGGTCACACACACAAGCGCACAGACACACACACACACACACAGACACACACTCACACACAGAGACACATACAGACACACGCACATACACAGACACACACACAGACACACAGACACCCACACTCATTCATAGACACACAGACACACACACATACACAGACACACACACACACACACACACACACACACTCACACACAGAGACACATACAAACACACACAGAGACACACGCACATACACAGACACACACAGAGACACACAGACACACACACTCATTCATAGACACACAGACACACACACAGACACAGACACACACACACACAGGAAAGCAGAAATAAGGCTAGTTAGAAAAGGGAAGGCGGTTAGTGGAAGGTGAGGGGGGGCAAGAAAGTATCACAGGAACAATGAATGTGATTGAAAGGCATTAAGAATACGTATAGAAAGTCAGTGAATCCCATAAGTACGTATAATTAATATATATTTAAAATGTGAGTCCTAGTCTCAGAATGGTAGCACAGGCTCCTGATTCAGCTACTCAGGAAGCTGACACAGGAAGATGGCAAGTTCAAGGCCAGCCTGGACAACTTAGTGAGAGCCTGTCTCACAAAGAAAACACACAGAAAGCTGTGGGGGTGGGTACAGCTCAGTAGAGAACATCTGCTTAGCACTCACAGAGTCCTGGGTTCAACTCTCCCTTCTTTATGCTCACAGGGTTGGCATTACCCAGCATGGAGAAGCTACTGCACATTAACACTGGGAAGGATTATAAGAGAGAAAACTGGATGAGGGGAATGTGGAACATGAAAGTGTATATAAAGGAGCTGGAGAGATGGCTCAGAAGTTCAGAACACTTGCAGATCTTGCAGGACATGTGGGTTTGGTTCTCAGCACCCACATCATGGCTCACAACCATGTATAGTTCATGGGGATCTGGTAGCCTCTTTGAGCACCAGGCATGTATGTGCTACACATACATACATGTAGGCAAGCACTCAGGCACATAATATAAAAACACGCAAATCTTTTTTTAAAAAACATATTTAGAGCTAGAGAGAGGGCTCAGTGGTGAAGTACTTTCTGGGTAAATGGGAGACCTGAATTCAGATCCCAAGAATGCACACAAAGCTGGACATGGTAGCAGGTGTCTGGGATCCCAGCACTCCTGCCACAAGAT
Organism: Peromyscus eremicus; assembly: GCF_949786415.1. Lineage (NCBI taxonomy): Eukaryota > Metazoa > Chordata > Mammalia > Rodentia > Cricetidae > Peromyscus > Peromyscus eremicus. Next base: position 6,168,355 of record NC_081438.1, on the reverse strand, counting down.
GAGACACAGAGACAGTAGAATTCCAAGAAGCTCATATGCCGCCGCCTGTACAGCAGCAAACCACAAACCCTGCCTCAAAAGCATGATGGAAGGCAAGAACCAATATCCAATGTTGTCCTCTGAATTCCATATGCACATCTCAGCAAGTGCCTGTCCACTTATGCACACAAGCATGCCTGTGCACACACATACACATGCACATCTCAGCATGTGCCACCCCACTTACGCACACAAGCATGCCTGTGCACACACATACACATGCACATCTCAGCATGTGCCACCCTATTTATGCACACAAAGATGTATACACACACATACACATGCACATCTCAGCATGTGCCACCCCACTTACGCACACAAAGATGTATACACACACATACACATGCACATCTCAGCATGTGCCACCCCACTTACGCACACAAAGATGTATACACACATATACACACAGTTTTCTTTTAAAGGTGCATTTATTTTCCTCTTTGCCAACACTGGAGAGGGCTGAGGCTATTAGGCTGTTCATGAGACACAGTCCTGAGCACTTTGCATGAACTAGCTCTCTTAAACCAGAATGACCAGGCAGCTAAACTACAAAAGACCTCTTAACGTCTTTCCTTCGGTAACATTTGGTGTTCGAGGAGCCTGTTTTGCTTGAGGGTGAACATAGAAACTTCATAGCAGTTAAGGACCAAGAAAATGAATAAGCTGTCAATACCGTGAGATCAGAGGCACAGCTTAGAACCATTTTCCCTGTTTCCTTAACCAGTGGACCACACTGTCCGAAGTCAGAATCCAGTCACCTGTGTGGTATGCATTCCTCTCCTAGGTTCTGCAGGAGGCAGACTGATGTAGCTCAGGAGAAGGCTTGGTCAATGGGGTGTCTTTGGCTTAAGTCTGTGGCCCCCACCACAAGTCACGTTACTGTGTCTCTCTCTGAGCCTTGACTTTCTAATGTGTGCAGAGGGCTAAAACTGTTGGGTTTTTTTTGTTTTTTGTTTTTTTTTCAGCCCCAGGAAGTGTCCGGCACAGTACTTAGCACATACAAATGATTAGAGCAATATTATTATGACTATGAACATACCCCCTTCTCTCTCCCTACATCTCAGCCATATTGAGTTTCCCGGGGGGGGGGGGGGGGGGACAGCTCTTCCCCACCTCTGTCCTTGTTATCCTCCCAGCCATAGCCCCTCCCTCCTGCTCTCTACACACCTGACTCCTCAGCTCCCCAGGTCCAACATCCCTGCCTCTTAGAGCTCCCTTCTCCCCTCCATTGTTCTTGCCATCATAACACTGTGTGTGTAATCCTCTCATTCATCAGCATGTTTACTAAAGTATTCTCTCTCCCCGCCGGAATGTAAGCTGCATGAGGGCGGGAGCAGTGGAGGTGTTTACCTGAGAGTCACTGGATGAGTGTATGAATGAATGCCTATCTATCTAAGACAACGGTCATCAATCTGCCATTCCCCAAAAGGACTTCCCAAGCTCCCAAAAAACCATATAGAGCATCTAAGTGAGACGGCACAAGCCTGTCATCCCAATACCCCGGTGGCAGGAGGCAGAAAGATCACAAGTTCAAGGCTAGCATGGACTCTGTCTCCAGAAAGCAAACAAAAATCATCTGAGCCCACCTCTAAAGATCCTGACTTAAGGCCGGGCGTGGTAGCACACGCCTTTAATTCCAGCACTCAGGAGGCAGAGCCAGGCGGATCTCTGTGAGTTCGAGGCCAGCCTGGTCTACAGAGCAAGATCCAGGACAGGCTCCAAAGCTACACAGAGAAACCCTGTCTCAAAAAACCAAAAAAAAAAAAGATCCTGACTTAGTCTTAGTCTTAAAGAAGACTTGAACATGGGAATGTTTTAAAGCAGACCGCCCCCCCTCCCGCCCCCGCCTCCTCCAAGCAATCCTAAGGTTTAGCCAGCGTTAGAAATTACTGATAGAAGGGAATGTAAAAACAGCTTTGGAGAGCTTCACTTCTTGTCTCTATGGTAGCAAGCCCATAGAGGATGCTGTCTCACCCAGGTACCACATGGGATGTAGCAAGAGCTCTGCTCTGAAGAGCAGAGGGAAAGGACCTTCACATTTTCCTGGCTTAGAGCAGTGTGGCAGATGTGCCGTTCAGCAGGAAGTGTCAGGAATTCCTAGACAGTAGATCCACTAACATTGAGATGCAGCTACTAATATTTATAGCATCTTTGAGATGCCCTCCAACGGGAAGCCAGGAGTTGCCGCTGCAGGACACGATGGGCTTGCTGTTCTCTGCCGCAGCCTTCTCGAGGCTCAGCATAGAAGGAGTCCTCTCTTCTGCTTCCTGACCAACTTCCTTTCCCTGGTTATGAGGATCACGTGTCTACCCATGGCAAGCGGGTGTGAATAAGCTCAGAGTGACCACGTGCAGTGGCCATGACGTCATTAGATTACCACGGGAGAGATCCCTTGGCCTGGGTTTCTGTTGAAGTGTATGTGCCCTTTACAAGTTCACAGCACCTGACCAAGATCTGCATGCTGTGGTGATGACTGCATTTTGCCTGTAGGATCCCACAAAAAAAAAAAAAAAAAAAAAAAAAAAAAAAAAAAAAAAAAAAAAAAGGAAAAAGGCAGTCTAGGCTACCTTACAAAGCACGTGACAGAAATGCACCCCGTTCTACACTTCGGTAAAGTTGCATTGTTCCCCCAAGGGAAACAAACACTGAGAGGACATTAACAGCCTCTCTCTCTCTTTTTTAAAACATTTTGAGATGGATGAGACTCAACTGACGGCTGAGCTTAGAGTTGTTCGTTTGTTACCACTTTTCAGGCTTTGGGCTAAGATGGAAGGAAGAGTTATTCATTTGTGAAATTATAAAATCTATAGCTTAGAAGGAAATCCCATGCCACGTTCAGGTTCCATGAGTATCAGTTTAAAAATAATGGACACAGAGGCAGAGACAGGAGGATCTCCCTGGAGCTCTCTAGCCAACTAGCCTGGCCTACTTGATTAACGCCAGGTCAGTGAGAGACCCTGTCTCAATAAAAAGGTAGGCACCTGAGGAATAACACTTGGGGTTGTGTTCTGCACCCTCACACACACTCATACACGCACACGTACCACCTCCTATATACATACACACAAATTAAATAAATAAATATAGATACTAGATAGCCAGGCATTGTGGTAGACACCTTTAATCCCAGTCCTCAGGAGACAGAGACAGGAGTATCACGAGTGAGTTCAAGGCCAGCCTGGGCAACACAGGAAGTCCTTGTAATAATAAATAACTTTTCCCCAAGAGTACAACAATGGCAGGACATGAAGAGGAGGAAGTCTATGACTCTAACTCAGTCTCTTGAATTATGAATGGAAACGGAACACAGAAACAGGGCGGAGCTAGAAGCACCAGCCTGGAAGGCTGTCTACCCTGGGCCAGGTGGAAGCCAGCAAGTCATATTTTTGAAACAAAAAAATAAAATAACCAAAGGCCCATGTCTACATCTCCATCTCCATCTCTCTCTTTCTCTCTCTCTCTCTCTCTCTCTCTCTCTCTCTCTCTCTCTCTCACACACACACACACACACACACACACACACACACACTTAAATAAGCCATGCTAGTTTTTTTTGTGACTGGTAAAACAGTAGTGATGAACTCCTTACCTCAGAGAGCTGAGGAGAAATGAGACAACCCTTGGAAAGCATTTAACGCGATGTCAGGCCCTAAGCAATGCTCCACAAATGCTGTCCATTATCCTCGCTATTTCGTCACAGGGTAAGTCAGAGGCTGTGCCAGCCAGCTCTCCACTCACTGCAACAAAATACCTCCCATCAACTCGGAAGGAGAAAGGGTTCGCCTTGGCTCATAGTTCTAGAGCGTTCTGTGCACTGTCTGTCTGTCTGTCTGTCTGTTTGTGAGGAGTCAACTGCACGATAGGAACACAAGGTAGAGGAAGCGACTCTCCTCACGGAAGCTGGGGAAACAGAGAAAGAAGATGGGGAGGAGAAACCAGAACCCCACAGAGTCCCTTCAAGGACACACCCTCAGTGACCTGAAGCCTCCCAGCCTCACCTCTTAAGGTTCCGCCACCGAGCCTGCAGCACGTGGCCCATTGCAGAACATTCCAGAACTGAACTATAGCAGGAGCCGAAACATACAGAAAAGGAGAAGAGAAGGGAAGGGAAAAGAGAAGAGAGAGGGGAGAGAGGGGAGGGGAAGGGGGAGAGAGAAAGGGAGAGGGGACCTACTTAGAAAGAAATGCAAGGAAGTCCAATTCAGAAGTTCCAGCCAGCCAGTAAAAAGCACAGACAAGTGTTTAAAGGAAATGCCAATGGCAGACCTGCCAAGTCTACCAGGATTTACAGTCGTCTGCTCGTAGTGAAAACAGCCTCTGCTGCGCCACCAACCTTGCCTGAGGGAGGATGAAGCTGCCTTCACCTGTGAGGGGTCAGGATTAGACACGCAGACTTATTACCGCGGCTTTATCTTGGGGTGCGAATTTCCTTCTCCTAACCTCCGTTGGAGCGTGCTTAGTCATCACGGAAGCTGGAGCGAGTGTCAGTGATTATTTTCGCAGGATTTGTGGATGCAACATCTAAAAGGCATACCAAGCTGCTTAAGACTGAGAAATGAGATTAAATGAAGTTTTATGTTCTGTTTGTTTCTGTGGTGTTGAAATGATTGGCATGTATCCAGATGGCATTCATAACTTTTAGAGGAATGAGTAAGATCGTATAAATTGAGCCAGGGAGGTGGCCCAGCAGGCAAAAGCACTTGCCACCAAGCCTGATGCCCTGAGTTCAAGCCACAGAACCTACACGTCAAAGGAAGCATCCGCTCCGACAAGATCACGTACATCTTAGACAGCTAAAGCCATCCAGGCTCCTCTCTTGTCCTTTCCTACCAGATGGCAGAGTTTGCCTTCTGAGTTCTTCAGAAGAAAAGATTTACAGAACATGCATTTTCTCCAAAACCCATTTCCAGCCCTTCAGTCTGCCCCCACCTGCCAGGAGACCCTTAGGATTACACTCTAATCGGAAGAAGAACAGAGTTACTGTAGCTAGGGAGGGGAGCACTTGTCCAGAGTGTCTGAGGCCCTGAGGTACACCCCCAGCACTGGGCAGGGCTGGAGGATTCCTCCCTCTGTTACTAGCTCTCCACTGTTAAAGGTTTGGATGTGAAGTGTCCACCACAGGCTCACGTGTTTGAGCACTCGGTCCCCAGCTGTCACTGCTGTCCGAGGAGCCTGTGGGAACATTTAGGATGAGGGGCCTAGCCGGCAGAGGTGGGTCATTAGTGGTGGCCCTTGGAGGTTGTATCCACCTCTGGTTCCAAGCCCTCTCTCTCTGTTTCTGATCTTTGCCACGATGTGAACAAGCCACCACCCTATTCCCCTGCCACTACAGATGGAGCAGCCCCAGCCACCATGCTTCCCGGCCATGTTGCACCGGGTCTTCTGAAGCCATGTGCCAAAGGAAACCGCCCCTCCTTTAAGCTGCTTCCGTTGGATATTTTGTTACAACTATGAGCAAAGTAACTCTGGCGTCAACCCTTAAGCTGATCCCCCTACCAAAACACAAGTCCCTCAGACTGGAATCTGGGAATTCTATAGTCTTCTGCCCTGATCCTTCCCCCCAATCTTTACAATCACCCAGCAGATAACCAGGGAGAGGCCTTCTCCAAGAACCAGAGGGGAGACCAGACTCAGAGTGGGAGTCCTAGATACAGAGGAGAGAACCCTCCTTGGCACTGAAAGGGGCTTCTCAACGGTTTCAAGTCAGCAGCGGCCTCACTGGGATTCTCTCTCAGGAGTCTTGGAGAGAGGGTGGTACCCGAGGAGGAGAGGGTCACAGGCAGGATGCCAGGCTGGCTGCAGGCGAGGAACGGTATCTCCATAGCTTGTTCTCAAACCCCTCAGCCAGGTGGTCAGTGTGGCTTCGCTGACCTGCACCAAACAAGCCAAAGAGCCCAGACCCCCCCACCTCTTACCTGAGCCCACAGGTGATGCCCTGATGATACCTATGACCTTCAGTATGCCCCAGGCTGGCTCTCTTCCCTACTGCTACTAGAGAAAGAGAGTTTTTTTTTCTTGTCTGACAGTCAAGAGTTAACATTGTTTGGAGGTCTCATTATTTTTCCTTTTCTTAATCAAATCATCACTATGACTGATCCGTACACTGCGTTTTCCAAGGACACACGGAAGAACAATGATTTGTCAGGGGTGGGTGGTCTGAATCTTCATCACTCTAGGCTTGATTATAAGGACTGAACTTGAACTCCTAATGTTCTGGACAGTGACTTTGAGTGTGAAGCCACCTAAAACACTGCCTGAACTTGGATCCTCGTGATCACGGAGGTGGTCAGAGGTAGAGAGGAGCCTGTCATATCCCTCTCCACCCAACGACTGACAATAAGAACGAGGTGGGAGTAGCAACCGATTCATAGTAAAAGCCGGAGAGCATTGAGCATGCAGGGTCAACGCTGCCCACTTCACACGTTAATTCACGGGATCCTCTGTGTGAAGCTGCTGCTACTCCTGCCCCAGTGCACAGACAAGGACAACGGGCCTTGGAAAGTTTGGTTACTTTCTGCACTTACCACAGCTTCTCAAATAGAATCTGAACTCAGACCTCTGGGATGAGATCTTCGGCTTTCTCAAGCAGCCCCAGGTGGGCCTAGAGCTGGCTGAGGGCAAGGACTTGCCTGAAGTCCTGATCCCAGACCTTTGTGCCTCCACCGCCCCCACGTTAGGTGTTTCTGGGGATCAAACTAACCCACAGAGCAGCATCCCTGACAGAATGGGAAAGGAGGCTCTGCTGAGCTCAATAATAAATAACCCTTAGCACGCCAGTTCCTGGAGAAGTCACGGGTGATACAGAGAAGGACCCAGGATGCTGGGGGATGAAGGAAGGAGGACTGAGGCTCAAGGTAGCATTTCTCATCCGCTGCAACATTTTAACAGCCTGAGAAGCTGTGTCTGTGGGGACTACTTAAAAGGTGGCCTTGACTTGGGCATAGAGGTGAATAATTGAGGCAAAGTTTTGTGTGTAGGAATGGCTGAATGTCTTCTGTAAATAACCAAACAGCAGATAGTCTGGGTTTGGCAAACGCTACAACTTCTGTCCCAAGTTCCTGACGCTGTCACTGTAGCACAAAAGCAGCCACCAGCAATAGTAAACGAGTCAATGTGGCTTTGATCCAAACAGGCGGGCAAGCTGGCCAGGGCTGTGGGTGAGACTCGGCAATGACTCCCTAATGCCTGACACAGGCATGTCCTTCCCATTCTACAGACATGTACTAAGTGTCTTCCACTTGACAAGTACGGCTCTGGGAGCTGACATGCTGGGCTGAATGAGAGAGACAAGCGTTACCACCCACATACTCCCTAGAGGGGTGGGTGAGACAAAAATCAGCCCTCTGGTGGAAGGAAGGAAGAAATCCAGAGGCCTTGGGAAAGCTTCCTGGGAGATGACAGAGCCATGTTATTTTCTCAACAGCCCGACACTGAGGGGAGCGGTCACCAAGGGCTCCTTAAGGGTTGTTCCATCAGGACAGCCTGAGAAGACCCATGCCTCTCCTCATGGGTTATCTGTGGTCACCGGCTTTTCCTTTGTGTCCCCCCAGTCTCAGAACAGCTACAATGACGGAGACTACGAAGGAGCCAGGAGGCTGGGGCGCAACGCCAAGTGGGTGGCCATCGCCTCCATCATCATCGGCCTGGTCATCATCGGTGTGTCATGTGTGGTGCACTTCTCCAGGACGTAAGTAGGCCTTCTGAACCCCTCCTGCTACTGAATGCTTTTCTCGAATGCTCGTGGGAATCTACTGGGCTAGGTTAAGATCGGCTTTGATAATAAAATCAACAGGGTCTTCACGTTTTCTCCATGTTACACAGACCATGCAGGGCGGGTGCAAGGTCTCCCTCCAACGCAGTCATTCGGAGAGCCAGGCTGTCAATCACTCCACCGCATTCTAGCAATTCCATCAGGGAAGAAGAGATGGGTTCAACTTGACACGACTGTAGCCATCTTGAGTCATGGCTGCCATGACTGTCCATGACTGCATAGGTTCCCATCAAACTACAAGTAGACAAAACCATCAAAGTAGAAAGTCGAACTTTACAATCAGATCCAGGCTTGAGGGGTACATCTGACCCTTCAATAGCATCTGAAGAGAAACTAGGCACACTCCAGCAAGGATGAAGTCACCTCTTCCCTCCTTTTTGACCCAAGTTGTCGGGATCCAACTGTTCTTGTGCTGCCTGGAACCAAGGTTTCATCAGCAAGTCCCCCCAGGAAAGTGCACTCCACAGTCCTCGACCTGGCATATCAAGGCCGGTCTTCCCACATGGGGACTGAATTGCTTTGGCGTGGTAGTAAATATTCCAGGCCTTGCGGGACATGTGGTCCCTACCACCCCACTCTGTCATAAGTACTGAGCTTGCCGCTGGGACACAGCAGCCATAGACAGCGTGCGAATGATCAGTGTGCTGTATTCCAGCAAAACTTTATTTACAAAAGCAAGTATTTTTAGCTGTGGGCTATAGTTCCCCAACCTTCATTTCTAGGACAGGAAGTGATGTCAGGCTAAGGCGGGGAGTGAGGAAGTTCAGAGAACCTATGCAGGTTTTCCGCTGCTGGAACAAATGTCACTTGGGCTCACAATGAGATGACTGAAGCCTGTCTCGTGGCCCCACCCGACTGTCAGAGGGTAGGAGATGGGAAGGCGTAAATGGAACATCTAATACCTGCCTCACCACATGTCTGCAAAAGTATGCCCTGCGTGACTTTGCATTGTGCTTGCCTCATTCCTACTTCAAGGGCGGAAAAGCCATGTGCTTGGGGGTCACCCCTGAGCTCTCCTGTCATAAAGAGAGGAACGTTGATGCTTCTCCCTGGACTTACACATATTTTTTTCTGAATTCTCTAATAAGCTGAAATGAACTTCCCCTGATAGCATCAATGCCATTTTCCATCAGAGTTTTGACAGGGGCAAAGGACACATGGTGCGTAGCCTGGGCCCAGAAAAAAAGCAGCACAAACCCACGGGGCCAAGAATACGTTAGCTTTTCTTCCTGGGCAACTAATTCTTCCACATCCTTGACCAAAGCACTTTGTCCCTTAAGCTGAGAAGGCCAACCTTTTTTTTTGGCTTCGTTGACCAAAGAGACTCACATGGGTGGATGAGGGAGGAAGTCATATCCTTAATCTGGATAGATCAGCCAGCCCAACCTTGGCAATCGAGGGGACAGCGGATGCCACAGGAGATCAACTTCCTGTCAGATAAGCCAGAGATCCACCAGCAACGAGGACCAGGTGGATGTGGGAGCCCACATCCTAACAGAAAGTGTCCCAGGGGAAAGATAAACGTATTGCAGTGTCCCAAGAAAGGGACACTACAAGAGCAAAGGGAACTCAGAAGTTCTGTTTAGACGACACAGATGTCATCATCAAGTTCTTTAAAACCTGCTGATGTTGGCCTGGAATCGGGGGAAGATGAGAATATTGGAGGACAGATGAGAACATGCTGGACTTCATTCTTAAAGAAGGCACTGTGTGTGTGTGTGTGTGTGTGTGTGTGTGTGTGTGTGTGTGTGTGACTATGGAACATGGGTAATAGTACGAGCTTAGTACCGGATTGCCTGGACCTAGGTCATCACTTATCACTCACCCCAAACCAACTGTTTTAACTTTCTCAGACCTCAGTTTCCCCAGCTGTGACTCACAGTCAGTCCATAAAGCTATCGAAAACATTAAGCAGGTGACAGAGAATGTGTACAGCTTGGTGGCTGCGTCTTAGCACACAGAGAACGCAGACCACTTGCTGAAAGTTACTATTACTCTCGCGATAGACGTGGCAGGAGAGGGCCTTGGGTGTTAAGAAAACTCTAAAGAGAGTTCAGGACTGTGTACCATGAGCCAAGCTCAAAGGACAGTGTTCCGGCGGGGGAAGGAAGCCAGCCTCGGTTTTATTTCTGAGGATGTGTGAAAACACACACTGCCCAGATCAGACTTAGAACTAAGCAGGTTATAGTAACAGTGGCTGTCATTGGCACAGATCCTGTCACACCCCAGGCAACACTCGGAGCTCTCACAGGACAAGCTCATATGAACACTCCAAGCAGCCCAAGAGGTATTGCCATGTTGCAGAGAAGGAGAGTGAGGTACAGATGGTTGACAGGAAAGATAGGATTTAATTGCAGCTCTTTGTGCTAGGTTTGTGTGTGTGTGTGTGTGTGTGTGTGTGTGTGTGTGTGTGTGTCTGTGTGTCTCTGTATGTGTGTCTATGTGTGTCTCTGTATCTGTGTCTGTGTGTGTGTCTATGTGTGTCTGTGTGTCTGTGTCTGTGTGTATCTTTGTGTCTGTGTCTGTGTGTCTCTGTGTGTGTCTGTGTCTGTGTGTGTCTTTGTGTGTATCTGTGTCTGTGTGTCTGTGTGTGTGTGTATGTGTGTCTCTGTGTCTGTGTGTGTGTCTGTGTGTGTCTGTGTGTGTCTGTGTGTGTGTCTGTGTGTGTCTGTGTGTGTGTCTGTGTGTGTGTCTGTGTGTGTGTCTGTGTGTGCTCGAGTGTGTATTTCACATGGATGCATATGTGTGTGCAGGTAGATTCACCTCTGTAGGTCACGTGGCAATCATAGGTTGATGTTAGGACATGCTTCTCACCACCTCGCCACCATATTGTTTGACACAGAGTCTCTCTGTGAACCCAGACGGATGTCTGTGCCCCCAGCACTGGGGTGACCGACTCACACTGCCACACTTGGCTCTCACATTGGTGCTGGAGACCTGAAATCATCCTTACAGGGCAAGCCCTTTACCCACCGGGCTGTGTCCCAGCCCCTGTGCTGGGCTCTTAACTACAGCTTCACACTCTCTCCATCCATACCTCCTTTTCTGGTCTGCCCAGTGACAGGGATAAACTGTCCCTGCTTTACGGTCACTCCAGCATTCGTGGATGGGGGTGGCAGTACCATGAGGTGTGTAATGAGTCACAGCCAAAACACACAGACGTCAGGGGTCAGGCAGGGAACACACACGAATGCAGTGGCCTGCTGAGGAAACACTAGGGAGACACGGGGGCTGGTGAAGCATTGGAAAGGGAGCAACCATCCCGCAGGATGCTGACCCCATTTTTAAAAGGGGCTAGCAATCTGATTTAGATGTTGACAACTACACTGTTTAAACCCGTGATAAAACATAAAATGATGACCACACCTGCGGTTGGAACCTGTCTGCTTAGCAATCTGAGGTGAACGGTTAGATCAAAGAGCAGACTGCCGGGGCTGGAGAGACAGCTCATTGGTGAGGACTGTCTCCTGCTCTTAACCAGGAACTGGGTTTGGTTCCCAGCACCCACACTGAGTAGCTCACAACTGCCTGTAACTCCAGTTCCGGGGTCATCAGACACCTTCTTCGGGCCTCCACCAGCACCTGCACACATACAACACACACATCATAAACACATACACACACATACTTAAAAAATAAAATAACTTTTTAAAAAAGATGTTTGTCCCTAAGATATCACCACCCAAGATTTTTTTGAACAAGGGATCCAGAAGTCATCACACATGAGGATTCCCACTATTCATAATATAAATGTTTCCAGGTGGTGTCAAGGCGTGTGTGCATGCTTATGGTTGAAACTCTCCTAATACGAATAAAAGCTATCAATTGGAGGTCACCTCCCCATTCTTTCTTCCTCGGGGGTTGTGTCTCACAATGGTTAGAGCATGGATTTTGTCATCAATTTTACCAGGATTCAAGTCCTAGTTCTGACCTGGGTTGGTGATGTACACCTTTAATCCCAGCAGTCAGGATGTAGAAGCAAGCACATCGCTATGATTTCAAGGACAGCTCGTTCTACATATCGAGTTCCTGAGCTACATAGTGAGATCTTGTCTCAAAATAAAATCTCCGGCTCACACGCAGACCATCTGGGCAAGCTGTTAAATTCTCAGACTTCTTTTTTCCCTACCTATCTGTAAGGTCAGATTCCTTAGATACATTTCTGTCCGAAGTTATTAACGAAAACAAAAGAGGGTTTCTAGAGTTAGAATCCCAAGAGGAAACTCAAATAACTTAGAGCTCTTTGAAAGGGTGAGATGAGGAAGTGTTTAAGGCCAGTCCAGGCTACATACGAAGACCCTGCCACAGAAAAATATTTTGTTCTTTGTGGGAGAGAGAGAGAGAGAGAGAGAGAGAGAGAGAGAGAGAGAGAGAGGGAGGGAGGGAGAGAGAGAGAGAGAGAGAGAGAGAGAGAGAGAGAGAGAGAGAGAGAGAGGGAGGAAGAGAGAGAGAGAGAGAGAGAGAGAGAGAGAGAGAGAGAGAGAGAGAGAGAGAGAGAGAGAGGCAGAGCAGCCTATAGAGAAAGAGATCAATTGAAATCTTCCAGTAAGCAGAATAATGGGGCCGAATTCTCTGTAATCCCTTAAATAAAATATCCCTGCCCTACTTTATGGGAATTGAATGGCCACATGGAACTATTAAACAGGGGTCCCCAAGCTTCACACCGCCAAAGAATCACCTGGAAAGGTTTATAGGTATTCTTATCCAAAACATGCCCAGAGGGTTCCAACTGGGTAAATCAGATGTGAGCCTGGGGATGTACAATGTTTCAGCTCTGAACACCGCCCCCCCCAACCCGGGGGTTTAGATCCCAGTGTTTAAGAGGATCCTTGTGGTCCAGTCCTGCCTTCTTCCTCCAAAGTCCAGGTAGTCCTCACTAAGGGCAGTCCTCAGCACAGCGGTCGGTTTTCCTTTACATCAGCAGATTCACTGCCCTAGTTTGCTCTAAGCCAATGCCAAGGAGAGAGTAGGGTTACGGACATGCGCCTGTCCCCACGGCAGGCTCTGCTGGAACAATCTGGAAGCCAGCAAGGACCTCATGGAAGGGAAATCTGACAGCAGAGGACACCGAGGCTGGGTGAGGCAAAGCCATGAAGGTAGATTTCTGAGTTTAATTCAAAACTCCTCTCTGAAGAAAAGGAGAGATTTTTAAAACCGTAAAGTACTTGTTTTAAAAACAAGAGATCCAGGCATGGTGGCACACACCTTTAGTCCCAGCACTCAGTCTGTAGATGTGGGAGGATCTCTGTGAGTTCAAGGCCAGCCTGGTCTCTATATAGCTAAAGAGCTCTAGGACAACCAGAACTGCATAGCAAGACCCTGTCTCAAACCAAAACAAACAAAAAGCACAAACAAGAGCTGGAGAGATGGTTCAGTGGTTAAGAGCACTGGCTGACCTTTCAGAGGTCCTAGGTTCCATTCCCAGCACTCAGTCAGGTGGCTCACAACTGTCTGTAAATCCAGTTCCAGGGAATCTGATGCCCTCTTCTGGTCTCCAAGGACACCAGGCATGCACACAGGGCAAACACATATATGCAGACAAAACACTCATACGCAGAAAATAAAAGTAAATAAATCCCAATAAACTAATAATAAATGGGCTGGAGAGATGGCTCCGAGGCTGAGAGCATTTGCTGCTCTTCCAGAGGACCTGAGTTCAGTTCCCAGCACCCACATCCAACAGGCCCACAATCATCTACAACTACTGCTCCAAGAGACTCAATACTCTCTTTTGGCCTCCAAGAGCACTGCACTCACATGCAAATACATACACACATCCATAAATAAAAATAATAAACTTTTTAAATAAAATAAACAAAAATTTGATCTTGGTAGCTAGCATGCTGGTACATATCTATAACCCCAGCACTTGAGAGGCAGAGAGACAAGGCAACAAGACCAAGAGTTCAAGGTCATCCTCAGCTACATAACAAGTTCAAGATCAGCCTGGGCTAGATGGATGCTATCTCAAAAAAATTAACCTAAAAAAAAGTAAAAATTAATGTAGCTCAGTGTTAAAGTATCTGCTTGGCATGAGCAATATCCAACGTTTGGTCCCTGGCACTGAAAAATATTATCATTATTGTTATTATTATTATTATCATTATTATTATTATTATTATTATTATTATTATTACTAAAAGTAGTTAGTCTTTATCCTCATCAAGATGGAGAATAGAACTCAAATGGCCTATGTCTTCATTGTGTTTCTTTAAATAATCCCAAATCGTGATAGTCTTCAAGCAAATTCACAGAAAGTTCTTGTTCATCTAGTTCTATAGAGTACCTAAGTAAGTCACGTGATGTTTGAGGACAGTTTTACGTCATCAAATTCAGAAGATCTGGGAAGCATGCAAATATTCAGTAATTTGCATAGAACAGTGTCTTATCAGATGGTTCTGGTCCAAGCAGCTTCAGAAACTTGAAGTCTCTCAAAGTCAGGGACTTCTCTGCCCTCAAGTTGCCAGAAAAAGTACAGAGTTGAATCCAACAGATGAAAGGTGGTATTTCTCATCCTGAATATATGTAAATCCCTGGCCCAAGCCAAAATGGCTGCAGGGTTTAGCTTTCTCCTGAGTACCATGAAGATTCAAGCAAGCTTAGGCTAGTCTCAGTGGTCATGTTTTTCAAAGCACCCTCAGCTCTCAGACCACCTGTAACAGATTTAGCTGGGGGCCTTGTAAATGAAGATCTCTGGGTCTCAGACAAGCCCTGGAGTGATCTTAAAACATGTATCATCTCACAAGGGATTGATTCTAAATATTCTAACATCACATAACCACTGCCCCACAGTTTTCACTTAATGAAAAACATTCTCGCCCAGGAGCGCGTGCCATAAAACCAGACTGTTTACGTGCCTAACATAAGAGATAAAAACACGTTTTCCTTTTTTCTCTACATTCAAGGCAGCACACTTCTGTAGCCAGATGTAGGTTGGTAAAGTACCACGCAAAACAAGCAGTTCTTAGCAAACACCAACTGGAGGCCCTGCAATTCAGATACCCCCTATCAAGAGGTACAGCCAGATCCCACCGACGGAGTACTCAACTACTCAAGATGTCAGTCCTCAGCCTCCAATTAGATGTGGCTTTCTACCAGACAGAAACCAGGGCTCCATGATCCTTCTGCAGACTCCTTTCATTTGTGTAGTTGGCTCACAGAACTCAAGGAAACACTAGTGGGTCCTTACTTGCTATGAAGTACCTCACTGAGGAGTGTAGATGAGCATCCCAATGGAAGAGAGGAAAGGTGTGGGAGATTCCCTGCCACTCTGTGTGCACCATCCTTCAGGCACACATGGGCGGCAATCTAGAAGCTTCTCAGACCCTGTCTCTTTGAAGGGTTACAGGGGCTTCGTAATGCTGGCATGAAGAATTATATCAACTCGGCTTTCAACCTATTTCCCTTCCTAGGGAAAAAGAAACAGGACTGAAAACTACTGACCTTTCATCACATGATTGGTTTCCATGGCAACAATCCAGCATCACTAGGCTACCTAGGACCAACCAAGAGTTATCTGCTAGAACAAAAGATGATCTTATTACCCAAGAAATTCCAAGAAAACTTGAAGCTCTATGTCAGGAATGGGGGTCAAAGAGAAGGAAGGATTCTCTAAGCGATGCTGTCTGCAAGGGCTTAGGGGATTTCTCAGCTACCTGGGGCAGAAGTCATGCCACACCCTAGACACCTGCTGACACTTCATCTCCCACATCTTCTCCTCCTTCCTCACATGGCCTGTCTCACGGCCACTTGTCTGATGTCCCATGGGACCAATGGAACTTTGTTAGCAGCAAGACAAAGCTTGGGCATAAAGGTAATGACTGTGTTGTGCCACAAATGTGGGATTTTGGTGTGACCCAACTAAGGGATATCTTACATCTTCTCTGGTGTTGAGTGCAATCAAACTTCATGTTGGAAGTTTCTAGAAGAGGGCGCCATTTTACACACTCGGGCAGATCTGATCAGCCCCAGGCAACCCCCCTACACACACACACACACACACACACACACACACATTTCCAAGGATGAGAAGGAACTGCAAGCCAAGTCACTGGCTGTGTGTAGAGCTCTTGGTGGCTCCCTAGGCACTACACACTCTAGACTCACATTAAGAGGGTAAAGGTTGCGTTCCAATCCACGATCATGAATACTGAGTGTCATGGCAGCCAGGTTCTCCGGCCTTCGTGGAATAGCATGGATTTGCCATTAAGTAAAATAAATCTACAATGTGATCCACAGACATTACCTCTATGTGGTCTTGGGGATGTCCAAATGGCTAAAAATTGATTCCTAACTGTATTCAAAGTGATCACTTAGCTGGGCATGGAGTCACATTCATTTCAATCTCAACTGAGAGTGGAGGATCAGGAGTTTGAAGCCAGTCTGGTATACACAGTGAGATCCTGTCTCATAAAATGAAACACTTCCACAAACTAGTGTTTGCTTGTCATTTGTGGCCACAGAGCCTTCGTGCCCAAAGGTTTCTTTAAGGACTTGCCATCTAAGAAGGGTAGGGGTCCCAGTGCCCATTAGGAGGTGCACAGTAAGCAGGTATTGCCATCTAAGGGGGCCCAGTGTCCCGAGTACCCAACAGGAGGTGCACAGTAACTATTAACCTACTCTCCATTGTGAAAGCATCTGTCTTGTACAGCTATGGGCAGGAACCCATCCTTTCCTGCCTTCAGAATAGGCTGTAGTTGTGTCAAGATTGGAAGGACACATGTCATGTTCTGAGGTGGCATAAAATAAGAACTTGGTCTTTTTTCAAAAGCACACAAGCAGATCTGGGACTGACAAGATGGCTCAGTGGGCAAAGGGGCTTGCCTCCAAGTTTGATCCCCAGGACCACACATAGTGGAAAGAGAGAACCAACTCCCACAGTTGTCCTTTGACTTACACACACACACACACACACACACACACACACACACAGAGACAGACAGAGACAGACAGAGACAGACAGAGACAGACAGAGACAGAGACAGAATAAATAAAAGCAAAATTGTGCTCTTTATTGTGTAATTGGACACAGTAAAGACTTCCTGGGTATTGTTTTTATATAAATATATCTTCACTGAAGTTTTTCTATTCCTAATAAAAATAGAGATATGACCTATTTCTCAAAGATTGGGCAGGCTCAGATAAACTAAGACAGGGAAAAATCCAAAGCTTAAGTATCCAACAATGGTAGTTTATTTTAATTGTGAAAAAATATAAGCTAGTGGGATGTGATGAAGAAACAGAATACAGCACATGCAGTAGCTAAGGCCTGTAATCTAGGCATTGGAGAAGCTGAGACGGGAGGACCGCCTCAAGTTTAAGGACAGCCGGGGCTACAGAGTGAGAGTCTGTCTCCAAAGAAAAAGAAAGAACGAACCTCACTAGTGAGCAAGGAAGCGTGGTTTAAAACATGAGTTAAATGCTGCATTATTTCCTCGGCCAGCTGGAAGCGGCTGAAAAGTTGGATAGCAAGGTCGGCAGAGTGTGAAACACTGGCCACTTTCCTATTGGTACAGGAGCAGCTTGGGACTGTCTTCACGGCTGTCTCTCTGGATAAACATCAGGCCTCTGTACCTGTGGGTCCCTCATCCTTAAATTCAACCACCCTCAGGCCCAAACCGTCTAGAACGATACTGCACCTTCATCACACACGAGCTGAGGACATTTTTCTTGTGGTTTCCTAAACAATACAGCATAGCACCCATCTCCACATTGACATTGAATATTTAGAATTATAAATAATCTAGAGATGAGAGGATGCATGCAGGTTCTACATGAATGACAAGCCACTTTATGTGGGAAACTTGGGCCGTCTGGATGGATGCTGGTATTCCCGGGAATGGGAGGACCTAGAGCCAATCCCCTTTGGATACAGGGAATAACCATGTTCCCATGTACCCACCACACACCCATTCCGCACCTCAAAACCCACCCTAAGGGCTGAGGAGATGGCTCAGCCAGTAAAGTGCTTGTTGTGCAAGCCTGATGTCCCGAGTTCAGCTTCCCAGCACCCATGTAAAGAAGACCCAGCGGCCACAGCATGCTCCTATCATCTCAGCACTGGGAAAGCAGGGACAAGAGGATCCCTGGGCTTGCTGGATCCCTGTCTGTCGTCTGTCCTAGTGCGAAGGCTCCGGGTTCAGTAGGAGACCTCAACTCAAAAATGAAGGTGAGGAGGTGACTGAGGATACCTGGTGCAAGCCTGACCTTCACAAGCATAGATGAGCGCACGCGCGCGCGCGCGCGCACACACACACACACACACACACACACAATGCAAATGCACAGAAATGCATGAGAAACAGTGGTTCTCCGCTCTTGCCATGCTGGGGGGCTTTAAAAACTGCTAGCCCATGGTTCACCCTAGGCTAAGCTAGAATCTCCAGCTGCTAGGGCAGGCGCAATGGGTTTTAAGGCTCTCTGGGTTATTCTCATATGCAGCCAGGGTTTCTAGCCATGCCTGTGCAAAGATGCTCCAGGAGGCTTTGTCTGGAACAAGGAAAGCCCTTAAAAGAATCTAAATGTACAGGGGGGCTGGAGAGAGAACTCAGAGGTTAAGAGCACTGACTGTTCTTCCAGAGGTCCTGAGTTCAATTCCCAGCAACCACATGGTGGCTCAAAATCATCTAAAACGAGATCTAATTCCCTCTTCCGGTGTACAGGCAAACTTGCAGAAAGAACACTGTTTATATAATAAACAAAATAATTTAAAAAAAAAAAAAAGAATCTAAATGTCCTTCATGGCACAGATTAAACAAGCAGCGCTTTGTTTAGGAAGGACAGCCACATGGCAACACAAACATGGAAACTTCCTTCCTAAGGCTCTGTGCAGCTTCACTGCTGTCTGCCCTCCCTTCACTCACAGTACCTCTCCCTGCATTCCCTACTCTAGCCAATCGGATTCTTCCGTGGGAGCACCACAAGCATCCTCCTGCGTTGTGGCCTTGGCATTTTCTGTCCCCAGCGCCTGGAGTGATCTTCCTCTTTTTACCCACACACCTTTGCTTCCATTTCTCCATCAAGTGCTTGTCCTGAGACCAACCTCCAGTGGATACTGAATGCAACATGATCCCATTAAGTACACACGTGTACACACGCTCACACACAGGCTACACACACATACACGCTCCACACACACACATGCTACACACACATACACACACACACACACACCTGCCTATTCATGGATTTAAATGCAGAAGAAAATGCCCACAGGATATATATAACCCAACACTGAGAACTAAAAGTCATTAGTGAAGAGAACGAGGCACTGGACTGCTCAGGGAATGTAATTCCATCTGTATCATTCAGGGTTTTTGCACAGACCACACATAAAATTAAATACATTTTTCAGGTGAAAAAAAATTTTTCCAAAGTAAGCCAGTGCTTACAGTCAAAAGCATAAAAGCCTGCTAGCCCACGTCAGCATCCTCTAGTCAGGGTTAGTTCATCAAAGGAGAGCAGCTAGCCCTGAAAATGTATCCCAGAAGTTCAGCCCATTGTCTTTGTCTCTCTCTCTCTCTCTCCTCCTCCTCTCTGTACCACATAGCTCCTGAAGAGCCAGCCATCAGCTGGGAGCGTGGAGGACGGTCCTCATCTGCACACACCCCAAGAAGTTTCTGAGGAATGGATCCTTGATTTTTAGACTGTGAGATCTTTTCCTCCAGGACTCTCCAGAGGCAGGCCCCTGGCAAATGAACACCAAGTCGGGAACATAGGGAATCAGAGTGGCACAGACGTGCCCATCCGCGTCACTGACTGATGAAAAACAAGAAAATGGTGTCTCAATGTCTCAGTTCGGCAAACCCTTTGCATCCATTCCTCTTCTGTGGGGATGAACTCCAGAAACCTCACAACGTGTCACTGGGAGATCTGGATTTGGGGGGAGCAGGTGGTTTCCAAGGAGAGCAGTGAATGCTGGTGTTTACAAAATCGAGTACAATCTTTGTAGCATGTTAAAGTTGTCTAGTAAGTTGAACCCATAGATTTTTCCCATGTTGGAAGTTCTCTCCATCTCCCCCAGCAACCCCAGAGTTCACGCAAGACTTTCTAGACTTTTGTCCCATTTTAAATGTTTCCCAATAGTTCACCCCTTTCGCTTGTATATGTATTGGCCAGTTGGAGCCTGAGAATGAAACCAGATCCTAGGCATAGGTGCACCCTCCCCACCCCAGATGTGGGAATAAACTGGCTATTTTATGGAATGTGGCTTTCTTTTATACCTATTTCTTTTAGCAAATCTTGGGCAAGAACTTTGATTTTCCTGGATGCTGTCTGGAAGAGTCATACCCTTGCTTCCCTGGATGCTATCTGGAAAAGTTATATCCTTGCATTTTCTTTTCCTGTCCAACCTCAACTGTGAATGCCCTGGCTTGATGATACCATTACCCCACCTGCTGGAGCATGCTAGCAGAGAGATCTTACAGTGTGCAAAGCATGTGTCATGGGTGGTACACAAGGTGATTTCTAAGTAATTTATAACTACAATGGTAAATAACACTGAATTTTGAAGAATGCTTCATGCTTTATCTTTTCTCCTTCCTGGTTGCTGCAAGGAGAATGTCTCTCCTGGGTACCCGTGGGTCCTTCACACCTGCCCTGCCAGTACAGACATTGTCCAGCACAGCACTCAGTCTAGACAGAATTCAGTGATGTTATTAGCTTCCACTTTGTGGTTCTCAATGGACTGATGCTCTGTATTATTTGAGTAAGTGGACTCTGGTAGATAGCAAGTGATTAACCTAATAGGTAATATTTATGACAAAAAAAATCTCCAGAATTAATGTCAAAAACACAGTGACAATGAATTTGAATAAAGAAAGGAGACCCTGTTCTAATTGAATGAACAAGTGATTGAGAGTCCAAACACCTGTTTCAATGCCTTTTGGGGGGTGGGATTTTCTTTGGGGGGGGGGCTCTCAGGCAACCTAGGCTGGCTTTGAATTGCTATATAGCCAAGGGTGACTTTAGAAATGATCCTTCTGCCTCTGCCTCCTGAATGCTGAGATCACAGGCTTCTTCAGCCATGCCCGGCCACTCTGTGTTTACTTGTTTGACACTGTGCAAGTTGATTTTAGGCGAGTTTCTTCTTCTGAAGAATGGAGATAAGAATGGTTACCTCCTCCCCTCATACTGCTATGAACATTAATTGCTATGATAGACGTGCCCCTGGGGGGAACTCTATTCACCAAACAAATATGAAGCATGGTGATCGTGGATCTAAGGTGTTTGTGGAGACACGGGACCCTAGCAACAAGAAGAAAACTTGGTAGGCATGAGAATCTGTCTGTCATTTCACCCAGGTGTGTCACGAGCCAGCCCTTGTCCCAAGAGGAGACTGACTCTGGGACAGGATTCTCAGTGCACAGGGATGCCAGTGCCATTCCAGCATATTAGACCCTGTGTTTCACATCTTGTTGTTTGTGTTCGTTTAGGTCCCTGGTCCTTTGCCCAATGGAAAGTTTTGCTGAGAGCGCAAAATAAAAATGGCTTTAAGTAATCCCATTTACCATGCCGTATGAGTCTGTTTTTCTTGCTGTGTTCACCCTTCTAGAAACTTCCATAATCAAAATGTGCTCATCCACCACAGCCTTCTTCCATAGAGAAAATCATAGACAGGACGGAGGTGGGTATAGAGAAGCCCCATCGCTAAACTACCTTATGCCTGACCTATGAGGCATTTAAAACGTTACTTCAGCTAAAGTCAAAATAAGATGAAACTCTTGTCAGTGGAATTCAGGGTTAAGAGGGGCTCTGAGTTGTGTTGGCCCCTAGGGCTCTAAGCACTGGAATCAATATGGGACAGTTCTCTTCCTTAGAGTATTTTTATAAAGTCTGGATGTCCCTCTTCCCTGGGATGTATCTCAAGTTGATGGGATCTACAGTCGCCTAGAAGAGAAGCGAGGGGGGGGGGGGGGACACACGACTGTGAAGGATTATCTCTATTAGGTTAACTGAGATGGGAAGGCACTCCCACTGTGAGCAGCAGCATTCCTCAGGCAGGGTCCTGGAGTGAATGAAAAGGTGGAAGTCAGGGAGAAGAGACCTGAGCACATTACCCAGCAGGGCTGCATAAGGGGATGACTTGACCACAGGCATGGTTACCAGGTGTTTGGAAGGGTCTACACTTGACTGTGCAGTGTGCTTTGATCTAGCAAGGGGGAGGTCTTTTGCCCCGCCCCTTGGCATTGTTATAAAAAATCCTTTTGAAGAGACAGAAGGGGCCGTTGGATATTGACCCAGGTCCTCCTGAAGCTATCCTGTGTTTCTGTCTGTCTCCTCTCCACTATTTTTTTTAATCTAAAATGTTTCTTATTCATCTCAACTCCTCATAGGAACCCTATAAAAAGGTGGGAGCTGGCCTCCCACAGATGTTGCCTTGAAGAGGGACTTAGGTTCAGGGACCCCCACACCCCACTTCCTGAGGAAGGAATGTTACCAGCTCTCTCTCCGGGTGCTGGGATCTCCTTACCATGAGGGGCTGTACCCTCTGAGAGCCAAGAACAAGCTCTTCCTCTCTTCAGTTGCCACTGTCAGGGAATTTCATCACAGCAACTGGAAAAGGATCTGGGACATCAGCCAATGATACGAACAGGCTGAAGCAAAAAGTGGGGTTCACTGTTGGTGTAAGTGAAAAACTCCAGGGAGGGAGAATGTGGAGAACGGCTAGATAATGGTGTTCTGTGTTGTTGGGAACATCCCCTGACTTTTCTTCAGCCCCAACCCGTTGTGTTTGTTCTAGGTTCACAGTGAGATGGCTGCGGACAGCTTTGGACTTTTCCCTACTGTCTGAGCAACACCCAAGGAGCTGAAGTGTTTCCTTCCATAATTTCTGGGTGGGAGGAGAATTAACTGTACAAGATAATGGACAATTGGTCAGAAACAGGGAGAAAAAAAAAAAAAAAAAACAGCCCATAGAGTATCCAACCATCATCAAGCAGGTGTGCCCAATACAAATTGATGCTGCAGCCAGGAGTGTGAAAGTCTCTTCCCTCCCTCCCTTCGGACCACCGGAGCTGAGTGGGAGGTTAGGGCCACACCATCTCCACAGATGGAAGGTGTGGGGAAGGTGACTCCCCAGAGAAAAACCAGAGAGCTTTTACCAGAAGGAAAGACAGATGCTGGGCAGAAAAACTCAAAGCGCTGTCCACATCGGGCCTTCTGCTCTAGCTACACCTTCCAAGAGCAGGAGCAGAATAACGGCTCTCAGAGCCATTGCCCAACTGTGTGGAGACTCATCTCATCAGGCCGGCCGGCATTCACTGGGCACCTGCTCAAGCACAGAAACCAGACTCGCCTTTGAAATTCGAATCCCACTAAGGGAGACCCCGGGAAGTCTGCTCACCACCTGATGGGGGCCAGAGGCAAAAGCAAGCATGGAAGGAAGCTGTGAGGGACACACACACACACAAAGCACTCTGCAGCAGGGAGAGTTGGCTGTCTGTGAAGGGCTGACATCCAGGGAGCACAGTTCCCACCCGCCGCCCGCTTGGGCGGACGTCTTGAAGCGGCTCTGTCCCTGCCCACAAGTTATGGGCCGAGGCAGATGCAGACATAAAAATCGCTGGCCTCAGCTCCTGGATCAGCAAATTAGCTCTGGCAAACGGCAGGACAGCTGCAATCAGCAAAACAGCTCCCTGCACGTATCCTGATATGTAACCCTAGACCCATGCTGCTAAATATAAGAGACAGTTTAGGGCTACTGACTACTTCCCTGATCTAAAATAGCATCCATATTCATGGTTTACTACCAATCCTGAAAAAAAAAAAAAAAATACATGTTCCTGTTATTATTAGCCGCTGGGAGTTACCTTAAAAGTAGAGGCCTACATCCAGACATTTAATCCCCATTCTTCTGAACCCAGAATTAGAGATGCCATTTAAGTGCTACTTGTCGACAGAGAGAAGTCACACAGAAGGAATCCCCCTCCCAAACACTGATCATCCCTTATCAGAGGTGAGGAGAAGGAAGCAGCTTCCAGCCTTGTTGTCATGAAGCAGATGAATTTCAACTCGGTACCTGTTTCCGAAGCGTGGATGAGCCCCCAGTCGAACTGACAGTGGCTGGGCCACGATGCTCTCCCCATGTGTAGGTGGTTCCCAGTCCACACCCACACAGCGGGCCATGGACGAGCCCTAGCAATTTCCCACGGAGGCCACTCCTGATGCTGCCTCAAAGTAAGCCGGCCCGGTTACTTGGATTCACTCCCAGGGGTCGGGGGGCAGGTGACACAGAATTCACGGAAACAGGAATGAGTTGTTTGACTGCTTTGAAGGGTAACCAAGGGCCTGATGAGCAGCATGAAAGAGGACCTCACACAAAGTGCCACACATAAGAGAGCAGGTAAATAAAAATGATTTTTTTTTTTTTACCTTTTCAGAGCTTTATTAGGAGGAAGGAGAGACAGAGAGAAAGAGAGACAGAGACAGAGAGACCTCGCAGAGGGAAAGTACAGAGAGAGTATGTGGGAGAGAGCGTAAATAAAAATTCTAATGTTCATGTTTTTTCAAAACAGAGTTTCTCTGTGTAGCTTTTGGTGCTTGTCCTGGATCTCACTCTGTAGACCAGGCTGGCCTCGAACTCACAGAGATCCACCTGCCTCTGCCTCCTGAGTGCTGGGATTAAAGGTGTGTGCCACCACCGCCCGGCGATGCTGGTCTTGTTGGAGGAAATGTGTCACTGTGGGGGTGGACTTTGAGGTCTCCTTTGCTCAAGCTTCACTCAGTGTGACACTCTGACCACATCCTATTGCATCCATATCAAGATACAGCCAGCACCATGTCTGCCTGCACGCCGCCATGTCCCACCATGACGGTAATGGATGACTCTGACTCTGTAAGCCACTGAATTAAATGTTTTCCTTTATAAGAGTTGCTGTGGTCATGGTGTCTCTTCACAGTAATAGAAACCCTAAAACAGGTTCCCTCCTCTCAGATGACTCTAGCTTGGGTCAAGTTGACATGATTGGCCAGTTGAAGAGAAGCAACTCCTGAAAGTTGTACTGTGGCCACCACATGAACGCCATGAGACAGGTATACCCACACTATGCAGCATACATACACATGCACATACACATGTGCTAATAATAGATAAACACAGTAAATGCTAGAGACAATTTATGTAATTTTCATTTGGCACCAGTTTTCTCAGGCATAATATAATGTAAGCTCTCTGGCGGTAGGGGCCACGCTGAGTGTGTTCACCTCTGATTCCTAGCAGAGTCCGGAGTTGGCACAAAGACTTCCCATGAACATTCATTGGGTGGATGATGGATGGATGAATGATGGATGGGTGGATGAGTGGATGGATGATGGATGGATAGATGGATGATGGATGGATGAATGATGGATAGATGGATGGATGATGGATGGATGATGGATGGATGAAAGATGGATAGATGGATGGATGGATGGATGGATGGATGGATGGATGGATGAATGATGGATGGATAGGAGGATGGATGAAAGGATGGAAGGATGGATGGATAGATGATGGATGAATGAGTGAGTGAAGAAGAAATGGAAGAAAATGTGATCAAAGGTTTCTCCACCATCTTGTCATTGTTAACCAACAGAAAACTTAAATTTTAAGTCAAGGTGAAGCTAAATCTAAGTATTAGCTGAACATTCCATCTCAAAACACATTCACTTTTTCTTTATCACTTATCACGACAATTCAGCAGAAGGACGAAATGAAAATGCATCTATACAGAAGTTATTTCAAGATAAAGCGCCTATAAATCTCCTGAGTGGCCTTTCCCAAGCCTCCTTTGAGTTTAGGCTGCCCTCTAGTGGGCAGCAATGGAAAAGGGCACTCTAGGGTGTTGCTTTGCTGAATGGCACTGGAAAGAATTGTGTTGCCAAAGTTCCTTCCCGGGGGGTGGGGGGTGGGGGAGAGATGTAACCAATATCTACCTCTTCTCCTAAGGACCCAACGGCAAACCCAGGCACAAATCAGCCAAAGTTCACTCTGGGGAACCGATGAGTTTATCGGGCTTCCTTACAGAGCATAGGTGAGGGGTACTTACAGGGGTGTGGGTGTTCCTCCCCACCTCAACATGCCTCACCTGGAAAGCCTTTACCCAGAAAGGACAAGAGTTTCCTCTAACATAGACTCCCTACCCTACTCTTTCCTCCATATGTACACACACACACACACACACACACACACACACACACAGCACCTCCCCCAGGTCACATGCAATGAGGTTGGGCTGTCTAGCAGGTGGGAGTGCACCTCACCTGTACCCACATCCTCACCTGTGCCCCACCCCACCACACCCCTATATGTAAACCAACAAGCCCAGCTGGGATGATCTGCTAAGAGGGGCAGCTGAATGCCCCAAGATGGCAATTACTTCTCTCAGAAGGCATCTGCTCAAACAAAACGGCATGGCTTTCATATGGAAAAGAAGCAACAGGAGGCTAGGCATGTGGGTGGGTGGTTCAGGGCATGTTTACATGTGCAGTTGAACCCCAGACAAAAGGAACCAGAAAATGCAAATTAGCCTCGATATGTTTTTGATGTATCAGTGCTGGGAAATGGCTCAACAGCATCAGGTATTAAGTACTTGGTGAGGCGCTACAGCATCAAACATGCTTAGGAACCAGCTGAGAGGGGGTCTCATTTGCTCACCCGGGTCACTAGTGAAAATCTCTGCTGTACAGGCCAACACTTTTGAACTAGACTTTTGGCTTATCACTGCAGTGGTTTTCAGTCTAACTCACTGACTGGCCTCTAGCCTGGAATGCCACAAGAGTGGCGCAGGGACAGCCATTCACACTGCTGTTCCTTAGAAATGCCTGACGTAGGGCTGGAGAGATGGCTCAGCGGTTAAGAGCACTGGCTGTTCTTCCAGAGGTCATGAATTCAATTCCCAGCAACCACATGGTGGCTCACAGCCATCTGTAATGAGATCTGGTGCCCTCTTCTGGCCTGTAGGCAGAACACTGTATACATAATAAATAAATCTTTAAAAAAAAATGCCTGATGTAGATAAGGTAATCAAATGTCCAGTATTATGGAAGACAAAGGCCAGCTACAGAGCTGGGGGAGATTTCCACAGGGACAGGAACACGTGCATGTGCCTGAACCCACATACCAATGCACATACAACACACACATTTCAAAACAATCGACTCCATTGCTCTGCAGTCTCCATATTCACCAACAGTGTTTGTGATGTATCTTTCCAGAACTTTCCATCCTCAAGAACAATGATGAGGTGCCAATCATGGAGTGTTTTCTAGGGTCAAAAGCTAACCCCCTCTCATGAACGTTGACAATTTTGTGTTGGGACCGCATTCATGACTGGATCGCTGGCCTGGACTGCAGGGGGCAACGCACCGGAAGGTTTTTATTTGAGGAAGGGTTCAAGAGAGACCCCCGGAATGGATTGCTGGGGAGTAAGTATGCGTTAGAAGAGCTATTAGCACCATGAGCAGAGTGGCAACAGCATGTTGGGGCCTCAGAGGAGAGCTCAGTCCCAGCAGCAGAGCCCAATAGCAGACACCCATGGCAGAAGTAGTCTCTCCTTATACATCTCTGAGGATGAGGGAAGCTTTCACAGCACAAGCCTGAACCCAGGCTCCCCGATTCCCAAGCAGGACTCGGGGACGGTGGGGCGGGGGAGGCAGGGCTCACCAATACCCCTTTATGTAAACTCAGTTCCCTTGGGAGAGATACCGGCAACAGGAAGTCTGTTAGCCAGGGACTCACAGAAGGTGTCTCTGTAGACTGCCTGTGGGTACCCGTGAGATGAGCAGGCTGCTGGGTTCTGACGTTACATTCGCCGAAGTATCATGGGAGGCATCCTTAAAAGCATGTTGTCTGTGGTCTACCCATTCTGTATTTTTTTGTTGTCTTGGCAACTGTCCTAGTTGGGGTTTCTATTGCTGTGAAGAGACACTATGACCACAGCAACTCTTATAACGGAAAAACATTTAATTGGGGTGGCTTATATTTTCAGAGGTTTAGTCCATTTATTATCACGGTGCGACATGGTGACGTGCAGGCAGACACGATACTGGAGAAGCAGCCAAGTGTCCTACATCTTGGCTTGCAAGCAACAAGAAATGGTCTGAGACACTGGACATGGCTTGAGCATATATGAGACCTCAGAGCCCGCCTCCACAGTGACGACACACTTCCTCCAACAAAGCCACATCGTGCTCATGAGACTGTAGGGGCCAATTACATTCAAACTACCACAGCAACCATTTGCAAAAAAAAAAAAAAAAAAAAACCACCCCAAGTTCTTCTGCAGCTCTGAAGCCTCACTCTAATTCTCTTACTTTTGGAAAGTAACTTTCATCTCAACATATATGTGAAGGAGGGACGCAGGTATGTATATGCCCCCTTACTAAGAGCCAAACACAGCTCAGAAAAGACCTCACTGTGTGAAACCTCATCACTCTGTACAGAGTAACTGCCAAATCAGAAAGGGGATCCCAGGAAGAGTTAGCTGAGACGCTAGGAACGAAGAAACAAAAACAAACAAAACATACTGTTGCAGTTTTCAGCTTCAGATATCTTTAGACTACTTTTCAGTTCTTAAAAACTTGTATTGAATGTGTGAGTGTGTGTGTGTGTGTGTGTGTGTGTGTGTGTGTGTGTGTAGGCCAAAAGAAGGTGTCCAATCCCCCAGAACTGGGGTTATAGGTAGTTGTGAGCATCCCTACCTGGATGCTTACATCTGGTCCTCTTGAATAGCAGCAAGTGCCCTTGACCCCTGGGCCATCTCTCCAGCCCCAGACAACTCTTACTTTTTGCATCAGAAGTGACCACGTTAAAATAGTGAGCCACTGAAAGCCACACTCCCTCCCTCCCCCAGTGCACACCAGGCAAGCCCCTCCATCACTCACTCCCTGACCAAACTCATCCATCTCTACCCCTTCCCTGACTGCTCACAAAATGGATAACAGCCACTCAATGACGAGGTGACTCTTTAGCGTTCTCTGCCTCCTGGAAGGGAAAGATCATTATGTCTGTGGCCTTGATTCAGTCATATGAAATCAGTATTATGTTTGTGGCCTTGATTCAGTCACATGAAGTCAGCGCGTCAATCTGAAGCTGCACTCTCTCTCCAAGTGCGGCTTTGTATCAGTCATCACTGGAAAAACTCTGAATAATATTTCTACAAAACTTTAAAAAAAAATCTTATTTTGAAACTTTGCACTTTGGGGGACCCAGTACCCCGGCCACCCCATCTGTCTGTGAGGACTCTCTATGGCCTGTGAGCAGACAATGTGCTGTTTTTCCTCACCCAATCACCACTTTTTAAAACGATTTATTTTCATTTTATGTATTTGGATGTTTTGTCTGCATGGATGTCTGTGCACCACATGTGTGCAATGCCCGTAGAGGCCAGAAGGGGGCATCAACTTCTCTAGAACTGGAGTTACAGATGGTTGTGGGCAGACATGTCGGTGCTGGGAACTGAACTCAGATCCTGAGAAAGAGCAGCCAGAGCTCTTAACCACTGAGCCATCTCTCCAGCCACCAACAAAATGCTTTGTTTTGTTTTGTTTCGTCTGAGACAGGGTTTCTCTGTGTAACATTCCTGGCTGTCCCGGAACTTGCTTTGTAGACTAGGCTTGCCTTGAACTCACAGAGATCCGCCTGCCTCTGCCTCCTGAGTGCTGGGATCAAAAGCGTGAGCACCACTTCCTGGCCCAACAGATACTTTTAGGTGAGGTTTCTGTAATATCTGTTAGTAGAGCCTGAAGGTTATTGGCTTTAAATGTGTTCACTTTGGTTGAGGTCTCTTTGGAGTCAATGGAGAGAATTGAAGCTATTTTTGATACTGAGATATTGACAAGTGTCTTTTTTGAAAAAAAGAAAAGGATAAGTAACACAATGAACTTGGGAACAGCCTTGTCTAGCATGCACAAAGCCATAGATTTGATCTCCAGTAGCGTAAATAAAAACAAGACCACAAAAAGTGACCCCACAGAGACACTAAATAGACATCTGTAAATGGGGAGTCCACCCTATCTGGACTTTCCACACAGGCCAGCAGCTGATACAAATGTTAGTTCTCCTGTCCATGAAATGTAACATAATACAGCAAGATTCCAATCAGTAGTGATCCAGATCTTTGGTCCTCAACTTTATTTCTTTGAGATCTTACAGGGTGTATGTCTGTGGGGGGCCTGCCCCTACTTTTCCCTCAGGATACTCTTGAGGAGGAAGAAGTGAGAAATATGTAGATAGAAATATAGAGGAGAGAGAGACAGTTAGAAACACAGGATAGCCTCGGGAGGGCCTGGGTCAAAACCCACCAGCCCCTTCCAGCTCTACTAAAGGGCTTTTAAAGGAATGCCAAGGGGTGGAGCAAAAGACCTCCCCCAAGCACAGCCAAGTGCAGACCATCTCAAACACCTGTAACCATGCACGTGGTCCAGCCATCCATCCCCTAATGCAGCCCTGCTGTGTAAAGCAAGCTCAGATCTCACTAGGAAACCTTTGTGGGCTCCCATGTATGTTGAAGTCAGCTTTGAGAGTACAGTACAGCATTATTTCAGACTACCTCCAATCTATCTTCTAAGGTGGCGGCTGTACATCCATCCAGTGCCTCCATAGGATGCAAGAACAATAAAATAAATAAAAGAGCCTTAAAATACTCCGAGGTCCATAATGACCAAGATGTCACTCTTTGAAATTTCAGTGTGATTTCCTGAAATTTAATTATTAGCATCATGTTTTGGGCAGATGCCAAGCTACCTCTAATTCTTTTTAAAAAAAAATTTACTTATCAACTATTGGGAGTTGGTTCTTTCTACCAACTAGGTCCTGGGGATTGAACTCCAGTCGTCAGGCCTGGCTGCAAAGGCCTTTACCCACTGAACCCTCTCCAGCCAATCCCTCTGACTCTTAGGTTGCTTGGTCCTCTTGGAAAGGGGCTGGTGGCTAGCATTAGCCTATGAGGTATAGTTCTACAAATAAGGAAGACATGCCCTTTCCCTCAGACAACACAGTCTCGAGAAGAGAGCTGAGCCAAAATCTCAGCACCCACTTACCTTCTGCAGCAGGTATCCCTGAGCAGGGCTTACCTGTGCAACCCCGGGAACCGGATCGTCTCATTGACTGGAAGACACTGACCTCATCTTCGGGATATGCGTGTGGCGTTTGGCATCGTGGGATCGTGCTATCGCCGTTATCTGAGTAAGAGCAGAGGCTTCCTTGGCACCTCAGAGCACGTGCGGAGCTCAGAGAGGCGCCTTCGGCCCTGCTCTATTCTCAGCTGCCCAGCTGTTTCCGAAAAGAACCCACAGCCCCTGGGCTCCTCGCCGCCGACGTGAGGACGTCGTCAGAACCACGGTTAGAAAAACAGCTCATCTGTTCCAGCTTGGCTTATTCAGTCCAGCAGGCACATTCAACAGTCCTGACTCCACTGAGTAAATTCGGACTGTTGGTCATTAGTTCCAGAAAATCTTCCCTGGCCCACAGCCCTTCCCCTGGCTCAGGCAGAATCCTTTGCTGTCTTGTGGCCCGCTCCGCTCCTCTTCTATGCTGTATTCCTTTAGAATTTGGAGCATATCTTATTTACTGTTGCTCACAGCCTCACTGGCAAAAAAAAGAAAAAGAAAAAGAAAAAGTATATAAACATATAAACTAAAAAGCAAAAGCCTTCCTCCTGTCTTTTCCTATTTGAATCTCCCTCCTCTCCTCACCAAGGGGATCATCCACAGTGTTTGTTACATATCCTTCCAGAACTTTCCACCTTCAAGAATGAGGATACTAATAAAAGTGCCAACCGCTGTGTGTGTCCCCGGGGCAGATGCTGACCATTTTTTCATGAATGGTCAAAGCAGGCCTATAAGATTGGTGTTGTTTCTACGGCCATTTCCGAGTAGAAGCCACCGTGGAGCTTACTTGATGTTAAAATCAGAATGTGAGCTCAGGCAGGCTGACTTCAGAGGCCATGCTCGCCTGTTGTTTTGTCAGTAAACACATTTTCATACTTTTTCTTTACGCTTATAAAGAGTGTGCGTGTGCGTGTGTGTGTGTGTGTGTGTGTGTTCACCAGCATGTAGGTGCAGTACCACAGCACATGTGTGGAGGTCAGAGGACAACTCTGTGGAGCTCTGGGGATGGAACACACACACACACACACACACACACACACACACACACACATCTTTGAGATTAGCTACCACTATGTATAGCCCAAGCTGGCCTCAAACTCATGACCACCCTCCCTGAGCCTCTCCGGTGCTAGGATTTCAGGGGTGTCCCACTACATCCCTGCTATTGACTTTTTTTTTTTTTTTTTTTTTTTTTTTTGGTTTTTCGAGACAGGGTTTCTCTGTGTAGCTTTGCGCCTTTCCTGGAACTCACTTGGTAGCCCAGGCTGGCCTCGAACTCACAGAGATCCGCCTGGCTCTGCCTCCCGAGTGCTGGGATTAAAGGCGTGCGCCACCACCGCCTGGCTTCACTTTTTTTAATGTTGCTTCAATAGGCTATAAAATGCAGTTAGCCGTTCTTGCACCAAAAAAAAAAAAAAAAAAAAAAAAAAAAAAAAAAAATCTGGGGTTTTAAATTTCTCTATTTCATCAAATCTAAGATTCTTTTTATGGCTAGAAGCATCCAATTTCAGACAGATAAGATGTCTTAAAATGTGCATCTTAGAATTAGTATAATAATTAGAATCAATGCTTCAAAAAAAGCATGCTTGTACATAACTTTCATGTGTGAATTTTTTTATAGTAATTCACTAGAAGTATAATTGTCCATAAAAATGAAGATTCTTTTTGGGTTTTTTTTTTTCATAGATACTGTCAAATTCCCTCTAGAAGACCATATGTCAGTCATCAGGGTCTCTGGTTCCCTTAACAAAAATGTGTCACATTGCAAGTAATAAAAAAAAAATACTAAATAAATGCTCAGTGGAATGAAATACAAGACACGGACTAGGAAATCCAATGCATTTAAAAAATATAATAAACGCACGACAATGTTTTTAAAAAGTGAGTGACAGTGTGGAAGACAAGGACATTTTAGTAAAAGGGTCTGTATTTCTACTGAAGCCCTAAACACTAACACATTTTATGCCTCATGTGTCCAGAGTCGTTCCAAGGCACCTTTCAAAACGACTTATCAACAGGTCGTCCTCTCAGCTTTTCCAACCTTGTGAGCTCGGAATCGAACCCGGGAACTCTGCAAGACCAAGCGCCCCCCAACCGCCTTGCCATCTCGCCAGCTCCCGGTTTCTTAATTCTATGTGCCCTTTACAAAGACCCCCATTAACTGGAGAGCGTACAAACTTGGAGCGAGGTGGGCGGCCCCGTCAAGTGGCATCGCCAGCTCAGTCCGGAGCGGGACGAGGAGGGCACGCGAGCGCCTCCTGCCGGCCGCCAGGAAGCTCGTCCTGGGAGCGGCCCGGAACGACCCACTGCGGCTGCGCGCTGCGCGGCCGGAGGAGGCCGCGGGCGAGCGAGCCCTCTCCGAGGACGGAAACGGAAGTGACGCCGGGCTCGCCTCGAGCGCTCCGTCCCCAGTGACCATCCTGCCTGCGCGGGGCCCGGCCGGAAGCGGAAGTTGCTGAGGGGTGGGAGAAGTTTGCCCGACTAGTGTCAAGTTACGCTCCGGCTCTGGTCGGAGTTCTAGCCGCGGCTGCTGCCTGAGCAGGTAAAGCGGGGCTCGGCGAGCGCGCGCGCGCGGCCCGAGGGGCGTGGCCCGCGGTCCCGGGGGTCCCGGGGGGGTCCCGGCTCGTCCCCTTCCCGTTTCCCTGTGTCCCCCGCAGATCCCCCCCGCCATGGGCAACACGAGCAGCGAGCGCGCCGCGCTGGAGCGCCAGGGCGGCCACAAGACGGCGCGGAGGGACAGCTCGGGGGGCGCCAAGGATGGGGACAGGCCCAAGATCTTGATGGACAGCCCCGAAGACGCCGACATCTTCCACTCCGAGGAAATCAAGGTGCTGAGTCGGGGGGCCCTCCGAGCCCTCTTGACTCGAGGGGGAGGGGAGGGAGGCCCCCCACTTTGCATTGTTCCCGCCACATTCCCAACTTCACACCTGGAGGGAGCTGCTGGCCCGGTCACCGCCCTCCTTTGCTGTCCCGGGAACCTGTGCCTAATTACCGATAGGAGAGTCACCCAGGGCTCCGTGGAACATCATTAAGGAGAAAGCAGCTCTGGGACCTGAGTTTCAGATTCTTAATTAATTGCGAGGCGAGCGAGCTGTAATTGAGCACCGGCGACTCCTTTCCCTCTTAGATGTAATTGATTGCACGGCTTTGCGGAAACTTTGTCTCGGCTTCAGGCCGATCGGCGTTTGCAAAAGTTGGGCAGGGAGTTTCGGTGTTCCGTTTCGGAGGTAAAACAGGAGCACAGATGTTAAGCTGAACGTGAAGCTGGCTAGCTGACTGCCTGGGGTGTTTGGTTCCAGACGCTCGTGGTCCACCTTGCTAACCTCCCTTAGATCCGGCTGTTGCATTTGAGGAGGTCAGTGACCAAGAGTCACTCTGAACAGCAGCCAGCAGCTAACTGCTACTCCACCTCCCCTTTACTGAAACAGTGACCTGGACTGGAAGCAGACCAGAGCAAACCATTTTTTTGCAGGTCAAGCCTGAAAGTTCCTGCTTGAGCCACATCCTCTTAACCACAGCGATGTGGCCAGTGCTTCCGGCCCAGTCCAAGGACATTCAGTGATTTAGTGGAAGGAGCTAATTCCTTAGAATAAACTGCAAGTGGGAAGGTCGACTCTGACCTGCACAGTCTGTTACTGTCTTGTTACCTGTGAATCCTCATTACTTAAACAGGCTAATTGCCTGGTCGCTCACTAGGCTTTTACACACCCCCGCCCCCAAATTGGGCTAGGTATATCGACATTATTATTCTTTGGATCTTGATTTTGAGTCTAACTTTGAAGAGGCTGCTCTTATGGGGACTGCATCTTGTTACTGTAACTTATTTTCCCCGGCTTGCTGCTTTGGGGGAAAGGTGTGTGTTGTGATCTTTGGAGTGGTGTTTTCTCCAGGGTTGAGATTGTCCCCACCCCTAGAAGTAATTTTGGCCCAAGGCTATTTAAGAGGAAGTAAGTGTTTGTTGTGGCAGGTGTATATTCACTGTGCCCTCTGCTCCCTTTGCTGTGAGCTGAGTAAACTTAGTTTAAAAAAGAAATGGGGGTTGTTGCTGTTCTCGACAGGGTCAGGGAGTTGGGATTTAAATGGCATTCCTTCTCATCTCATCAGTAGTAACTGGGCCGCCTGATCAAGTCAGGAATTCCCCCCAATTGTGGTTACAGTTAGTGATCGCTCTAAAGCTGTGGGTCACGACCCCTTTGGCAGCCTTCTGTGTACAAAATATATATATATATATATATATATATATATATATATATATATATATATATATATATATACTATGATTGATAACAGTAGGAAAATTACAGTTATGAAGTAGCAGCGAAAATGATTTGATGGTTTGTGGGGGGTCAGCACAACAGGTGGAACTGTGTTTAAAGGGTGGGGCAGGAAGGTTGAGAACCACTGCTCTAAAACAATTGTAGATTGTTGTTTAAGCTCTAGCACAGATCCAGAGGCTGCAGGCATCTCTTAGACAAGAGCAGATCAGTATCTGGAAGAGAAAGCGACAGACGCTCCTAAGCTCCCCTCAGGGCGTTTTCCCATCCTAGAAATCTAGTCTTGGGCTTTTCTTCTGATGAGAGAACTGTTTCACCCCAGGGCTGGATGTCGTCCTTTCTCTCTGTCTGGAGTAAGTTGATCACTCTCTTAAGTCATTGGATAGTATCGTTTGTCATAGTGAAGGGACCAGGGTGTTTTACTAATCTGTTTCTCCGGTACTTGGTGAACAGCCTCCCCCCAACCATCTGAATTTGCCAGATCGTCTGTACCTGGAAGTCTTGCTTAATGGAGGGAAATCACGTGTATTAAACTCACCTTGGATTCATGGCAGTCTTCTTCCAAGGCGGCCGTATAGCTTCCTCTAGAATTTGTGTGAGGTCCCGTCGCAGTAACAGTAGCTAATGATTAAGCACCCAGTGTGTGTCAGACTATCTCAGTCCTCACAATACTGACAGAAGCCGTTGTTTTTACTATCTCCAAATGCAGGTGGGGAACAGACGAGTATTAAGTGTCGAGAACTGCCCTGATTAGAGTGTGTTGTCACTCCTAGTAGGCTGACAGTCGGTGGGGGGATGCTGCCTGACCCTGAGTAAACGGCTCTGCTTCTTAGGCTCCAGAGAAGGAGGAATTCCTGGCCTGGCAGCATGACCTGGAAGTGAATGACAAAGCCCCCGCCCAGGCTCGGCCCACTGTGTTCCGCTGGACAGGGGGTGGAAAGGAGGTCTACTTGTCGGGGTCCTTCAACAACTGGAGCAAACTGCCCCTCACGAGAAGGTAACTAACGGCCTGGGACTCGCATCCTCGTGTGGCCTCAGCTGTGGGTCTGTTCTCGTTTCTCTGGGTGAGCGGTGTAAAGGGTATTTTCCTAAGATCGATGGTGAGTGAGGAAATAGTTCACTCAGTGAGGTGGAGTTCAGATCTCCAACCCTAGAGTCGCCATCTCTAGTGCGTGGTTGTAGAGGACAGCAGTGTCTCAGGAGAACATTTCTGAGCCATCCTCGACACTCAGCTACCGTTTCTTCTGAAGAAGTTGTTCCCGGGGCAGTGGAGAGTGCGGGGCTGGGAACCTCGGAGGCCTAGATCCGAGCCCACATCGCCTGCCCTCAGCGGCCGCCCCGTGAGGGCCTGTCGACCAGACGACTCCCTTCTGTTACTTTTGGAAGGTTGGAAGGTACATGTTCTGAAGACGTTAGCAAAGGTGGACTGAGACGCTTCCTCAAAACCCCGCACACTCACTAGTGACCACTTGTGATGAATGGAGAGCAGTGTCCTGCTGTGCCACCTGATGATTGTCAGAGCCCCTGTGTCCCCACGGCTGACACTGAAGGGGGAACCACTGGGCCCCGAGCCACAAGTCAGCTCAAGTCAGGCCCAGAAACAACTAAATGGCAAGGGCTCAAGAATTGCTGGGTAGTTACACACGTGTGTGCGTGTGTGTGTGTGTGTGTGTGTGTGTGTGTGTGTGTGTGTGTGCGCGTGCCCTGTTACACTGGCCGTCTCCTGTCCGTGTGTACACGCGTGTATGCCCTGTCGTTACACTGGCCGTCTCCTGTCCGTGTGTACACACGTGTATGCCCTGTCGTTACACTGGCCGTCTCCTGTCCGTGTGTACACACGTGTATGCCCTGTTGTTACACTGGCCGTCTCCTGTCTGTGTGTATACACGCGTGTGCCCTGTCGTTACACTGGCCGTCTCCTGTCCGTGTGTACACACGTGTGTGCCCTGTCGTTACACTGGCCGTCTCCTGTTCGTGTGTACACACGCGTGTGCCCTGTTGTTACACTGGCCGTCTCCTGTCCGTGGAAAACTGACGAGGAAGGGAAAGCTAGGCAGCTGTGCCGCCTTTGTTGGCCCTCCTTGCGGACTTGAAAAGCATGAATTACCATTTGTTGACCTTTCGGGGTTAGGATTCTGGTTCCTAGTGTCTGAGCAGAGGGAGTTTTCTGGAAACTCTTGCCTGCTGCTTCATTAAGTGGCTTTCCTAGGTTGAGACTGAGCCCGTGAATTGTCTGAATTGGTTGAACATGTCTGCTCTCCGGCAGCCGAACTCTTGGTTGTACCTGGAGCCAGAGGGCATCCCACCCAGCTGAAACACTGCTTCCTTTCTTTCTGCAGCCAAAATAACTTTGTAGCCATCCTGGATCTGCCTGAAGGAGAGCATCAATATAAGTTCTTTGTGGATGGCCAGTGGACCCACGATCCTTCCGAGGTACTCTTCCTGCAGCCCCCGGCCCTCTGGGTACCTGCACAGCCAACACCAGTCACCTCCCTTGTGACTTCCCCGCTTGTGACTCCAAGTTAGATAGCGCCAGTTGCCAGACCATTGGTATAATTGACCAAGAGTAGCTAGCCAGGCGGTGAGACCTTCCAGCCAGGAATTCTAGTCCTCTGGAAAACTCCACAGACCTTCCATGTTATGATTTCTGCCTGTCTGTCTCTTCCCAGCCAATAGTAACCAGCCAGCTTGGCACAGTTAACAACATCATTCAAGTGAAGAAAACTGACTTTGAAGTATTTGATGCTTTAATGGTGGATTCCCAAAAGTGCTCCGATGTGTCTGGTATGAACAGTTACTTTATCCCACGTGTGTGCAGGCTGGGGCTGTGCAGCCTGCACATACTCTGTTTCCCTTGCCTCTCACACTTGAGCTAAAGCTGCCCGGCCAGCTACACAGTGGTAGCTCTCTGGGCCAGAGCAGTTCATTCCTAATTCCGTCCGCTCTGGCTGTTGGAGTTTAACCCCAAAGAAGTCGTAAGTCCCCGCCCCTGTCTGGGGGCTACTCGGTAGTTCCACTTGGCCGTAGAAACACAGCCAGACTGGATGATCGCCACAGGCAGGGCTGAAGAGGCAGGCCCTAGAGGACACAGCGGGTCAGTAAGGAGCCAGCACCGGGGGAGCTGACAGCTCCCCGTGCCTGGAGAGTTGCAGGCGGACAGGTGATAAACGACACCTCAGTGACCTTGGCTGTCACTTGTGCAGCCCATTAGCACCTTGTCAGGCTTCTGAGAGAAAGTGGCTCCCTATAGAACACAGGCTGCATAGCACAACTCTTTTCTGGAAACCTGTTCTGTTCGGTCCTGGGAAACAAGAGTCTTCTAACCACGGAGCTTTCGGTGCCTGCGGTCCACCCACACCCCACAGGAAGAAACTCCCTGGAGTGTCCCAGGGACAGTTCAGGAGAGACTGTCGTGGTGCAGGTGGTGCACCTCTGGCATCACAGCTGTAATTGACGGGTGGGCTTGGCTGGCTGTGTCTAATGGGTCAGAGTGCGGATCTGGGTTAGAGATCCGAAGCCAGTGCTTCTTCCTTGGGATCACTGGTTTTCCCCAGATGACCAGTCACATGTTTCAGACAGGCAGAGGGTGTGGCATGGAGGCAGTGTACACTCTCCTCCCACTGGCTGACTTGGAACTTCGTTTGCACACCAAAGCCTTTAGTCAGCTTGCACCTCACGGCTGCTGAGGCTGCTGAGCCCGCTCCAGCGCCAGACCTGTTTAGACACTTGAGTTTGTTTGTTTCATACCATGTGCTTACTCCTTATGGCTCCGTTTTCTGCACAGAATGCTTTTCTCAGTTTTTCAGCTGAGATGTGGTTGGATCATGCAAAGGGAGCCCGACCTAGAAAATGATGTTGAGAAAGTTGGCAGTTCTGGACCAGCTTAAGGATCAGGTGACCAGAACCCATCCTGATGTTTGGATAATGGCTCAGTACCTCAGCCAGCCAGCCAGCCAGCCAGATGTCACTATTTGAGCTGCTGCTTCTGCATGAGGTGCTGCACTTCCAGAAGCTTCTTACTGTGTCTGTATAGTAAAGATACTCAGGCCTAGCGTGTGGAGCCAAAGAGCCTTACCCTTAGGTCTTTATTGTTATTTGTTTATTTTTGATATGCCAGTGCCTCATTAAACCTATTTTATTCTGCCTAGTAGAGCTTGTAACTTAGACTAGGCCACTTTTCCCGATTGGAAGCCTTGAACTTGTGGTGTTTGTCACACCCAGCCTGAAGAAAGAAGGAAGCCTTTCCTCTGACAGGAGAGGTTAATAGGTCATTAGGAGTGGCTCCCGCTAGTGTGACCCAGACACCTGACCTTGTTACCACTGTCATTTCATTGGAGCATCTCAATTTACTACTGAGACTTATTCTGAGCACCCAGATTCTAACGGTGATTTCACCCCCTGTTCGTCCTCTTTGGAGCTTGAATAGCTGAAGAAAATACGAGTGTGTATTGAGGGAGCAAGGACAGGAAGTAGGTGATGACACCATAAATCACATGCAGCCCCCAGAGCTCACGGTCTCAGCGCGTCCTGTCACCATCTCCCCACAGAGCTGTCCAGTTCCCCACCGGGGCCCTACCATCAGGAGCCTTACATCTCGAAACCGGAAGAGCGGTTCAAAGCCCCACCCATCCTCCCTCCACACCTGCTGCAGGTCATCCTGAACAAGGACACGGGCATTTCTGTGAGTACTCCGTCCAGCCCTCCTTCGTGGGGGTCATGTTCACCTGCTCTCCTCCGTGCCTGCGTCTTACAAAGCAGCGGTGAGCACGTGTGTCTCCCGTTGTTGGGAGCTGCCCTGGTCCTGACACGGGGACACAGGCTGCCGGAGAAAGTTGACACCCATTACATTAAATTTCACGAGAAAATAGTTAACCACCTCTTCTTGGTCAGCTAGAGCTTGAGTTCCTCCTCCAGCCACAGCATCTTAGAATCAAACTTTAATGATCAAGTTGCTTTCGGAAACATCAGCCCTCCTGATGATTGAGGAGGGTTGAGCTGTCTTAGTGCATTTCCTCTGAGAAACTGTTCAGTGACCTGCAGGAAGGAAATGTGGGCCTTGAACAGCCAGCTGTTTCCTGTGGCTGACTTTCCATTCTCTTTAACCTAAGTTGTCCATTCCGCCTAGCTCTGTTCATACGGCGTGGCGCGGTCTTACCCATTATCTGCTGCTGACACAGAATAGAAACTTAGGAAGACCGGAAAGTGGTTTGGTGTAGGCCCAACAGCTATACGGCCCACAAGCATGGCATCTGCAGCTGTGAGGGCTTTTGTCCCACATCTGCCATGGCAGAGGTGGAAAGGCAAGCAAGGGTTGAGCCCGCTTCTAACAGTGCCCTCAAGATGACTGAACCACTCTCTTGACCTAATTCATCACCAGTTATACCATCTCCCATGCCACTGGGGATTAAGGTCCCAGTACGTGAGCTTTAGGGGAAACAGTCAAACCGTAGCGGGTGCTAAAATAACCACGCCCTCGACACTCCACCCAGAAGT
Source organism: Peromyscus eremicus (assembly GCF_949786415.1). Taxonomy (NCBI): domain Eukaryota; kingdom Metazoa; phylum Chordata; class Mammalia; order Rodentia; family Cricetidae; genus Peromyscus; species Peromyscus eremicus. Next base: position 6,127,690 of record NC_081438.1, on the reverse strand, counting down.
AGACTCCACATGCTGGTGAGCTGTGTCTGTGGGGGGCTCCCCTTAGAGCTATCACTGCTGGACCACCAGGGCAGTTAGTGTTTGTACCCTGTCTCAGAAGACTCACCTCTCTCAGGCACCGGACGCCCCTCTGCTGAGAGTCCACGCACAGATAGTGCCTGGTGTGGTCATCACTCTGTATCCAGGAGGCCAGTGTAAGAACCAGCAAACTTCAGACCCCAGTGGCTGATCCTATGTTCAGTGCAGACCTCAGACAGGCAGCCAGTGGGGTCTACAAGGACCCTTCGCCGCTGTCCCGCTGTCCTCTCCTGAAACAGTGCAGAGGTTGGAAGACAGTCAGCACCCTCCTAAGCTAGGAAGGGAGAACCTGTGCCAGGACTCCTGACACGGGCAGCCCTGAGCACTAACAGACCTCAGACCTTGTTTCCAGTTCGGGAGTGCTTTCCAGCTGGTCTTATGTAAGCTTTACGGTAAAGAGACAGAGCTCCAGAGCTGGTGAGTGGCATCCCAAGGAGAGGTCAGAACCCGCTGTCTTGGAGGTTTTGAGAATTCTAGCACATTGTTGTTACTGTGGTCAGCCTCCCCTCACAGCTGTTTCTCATAGCCAGCATCTTCCCATAACTATTATTCTGTCTCACCCATCCTGCTGTCTAAAGATTATACATATGTCACACGGTTTTGTCTTCCTGTGCCTCCTGGCTTGTTTAATGTCCACAGAATTCATCCTTGTTGCAAATACAAAATTCTCTTCCTTTTTAAGGCCAAGCCACATACCATGGTTGTAGTTTCTTTTCCCATTGCTGTAATAAGATTTGGTAAAAGCAATTTCAGGGAGAAAGGGTACATTTGGATTCATAGTTCCAGGGTCAAGTTCATCCTAATGGAAAGCAGCAGCAGCAGGAGTTTGAGGGAGGTGGTCTCATTGCATCCACAACCATCCATAATAAATGCATGCTTTCTGCAGTGTCCCGTCCAGGAACTGTGTCGAGTTGACAGTTAGCAGCTCTCACAGTGGCGTGTGTGTACTACATTGTAAATCCACCCACCCGGGTTTAGTTTTCCACAGCTTGGCTGTTGTGAATAGTGCCGCAGTGAACATGGCATATTGATGTCTCTTCAGCATCCAGATTTTGTTTGCTTCAGATGCACTCATGCATTACATGCACACAGATACAGACAGACACATGGGTTGTGTGGCTGAATCATATGGTAGGTAGTTCTGTGTCTAAGGATCATCCATAATGCTTTCCATAGATGATACCGATCCAGTGTAGGCAATCCACAGAACTTGCATATCCCAAACATGATGTGCTCAAAGTATTAGTCAACTTTAAAAGATGACAGATAAAAACTGTAGTTCTTGGAAACCTCCCAGCAGCCATTGTCTGAAGCAGCATTCAGCTGAGGCGTGGTGGCCAATTCTTATTCACTTCCCGCCAGGTCTGCCCAGCAGGGGCTCTCGGGGAACCTGTGACAGCACTGTTAGCCTCTGAGAGGCTAAACCTAATGGAGGACAGGGACAGAGCGAGGACTAGGACCTGGCTTTCCAGCTCCTCCACCTCCACGTCTCTCCCTCGATGAAGCCAGCATGTACTCTTGTGACTGCAGGCTGTTTGTCCCCAGCAGATTTCCCCAGACTCTAACCATAGCTGCTCATTAGGCTGCAGCTTGCCGCCACTCAAAGCCCTCGAGAGGACTGCACAGCATGGTGAAGGCCATCCAGCTTCATTTGGAAAGGCTGGCCACACCTCCTGAGTTCTTGCTTTCAGCCTTCTGGGTGTCATGGGCCTGCTGGCAGCTCCGAAGGCACTTCAGTACTGGAGTTCCCAGCTGAGGGAGATGAACACTCTTTTCCGTGAGGCAGGGACCTCAGCTTTGAGCCACCACAGACTGATTGATGGCTTTGCTTTTCTTCCATTTGAGTGTATTTTCTTAAAAGATGGGAATGTGCAATGAAAAAACTAGCTATCTGGCCTCTTGAGGTGGAAAGGTGTGGCGAGGCAGCGTCCATGTGTCCACTTCGAGTCGCCTACTGTTATCTGCTTCATTATGCAGCTGTAGAGACTCGATTTTACCATCTGCTTCTCAGGGGCATTTAGTACCCAGCATATCTTGTGTTCCTTGGAAGCATTTCAGTGGGTCCTTGATCTTCTGCCTCTTCTCTGTAAGGATGGGACAGGAGCTTTAAAAATCAGTGGAAGCTTGAGGAGTATTCCAGTGATGGTAGCTCCAACCTCTCAACTCAGCTGTCGTCTCCACAGCCCCACTGCCCAGCTTGGGAAGACAGGTCAACCTGTGAGCCTGTCTCCTGTCCTCGGCTACCCTGCCTGGGCCATGAAATAAGGGAGGAAAACCGTCTTGACTTCCAAAGCTTACTTGCTCCCTTTGTTCCCTCCCAGTGTGATCCAGCACTGCTTCCGGAGCCCAACCACGTCATGCTGAACCACCTCTATGCACTCTCTATCAAGGTAATGACCTGTCTGGCCTTAGAGCAGTTCCTGAGCGTGTGCTCTGAAGACCTGTCATTCTAGGACTGCCTGGAAGTACTGACAGCCATAGCTGCTTTTGGGGTCTGACAGGCTCGGGCTCGGGCTCTGCCCAGGAGCTTGTGTTTTTCCTTAAGTCTGGTGATTCTCATGCTCTCTGAAGTCTGAGTCCCTGACTGTCCTGCCTTTGGTCATTTCCACCCTTAGGATGGAGTGATGGTGCTCAGCGCAACCCACCGGTACAAGAAAAAGTATGTCACCACCCTGCTCTACAAGCCCATATGAGATGCTAAGAGCCAGCCATGGACCACAGGGACAACAGGCAGCGCTGGGCTCTCCATGTGCATGCAGATCCTCACTCACTCTCTGGGACATTTCACCCCTGCCCTAGCCCACCTTGAAGGTTTGTCCAGGCACAGCCTCTGTAGAAGAGTCCAGAAATGGGAAGGGACGGCTGTTTGCAGTGCACGAGGCTAGTGTGCTCCAGACGTCATCCCCAGCTGGCCAGAGATGACGAAAGCCAGACCCAGATGCTGGCACCTTGCCGGTAAAAAGTGGGGAGCAGGGACTGAAGCCACACAGAAGTCCTCATCGTCTGTGTCCAAGGTCGATGGCCTGTCCCTGCTGAAGCCTGGCCGTGGACATAAGCAATATTCAATCTTGCCTGCCCTTCCAAATCAAAGCAGTAGATTGTAGATTCTATGGAAACTCAGATGTCTGATTTCCGGATGCAGCTTTGCAATCATTGCCCGACACTGTGTGCACTAAGGACCTTTTTTAACTAGAGTGGCTGGCTGTCCAGCCCTACCTAAGGCAATAAGTCACCAGGATGAGACTATAGATCATGTGACTACACTCAGCAATAATTGTTGTCAGCACAAACTTCAAAACCCACTGCCGTATTCTCCATTAAGCTGAATGATCCTGAGGACTGGCCACCATGGAAGGTTGTCCGCTCCTTATTTCAACTGTAATGGTGACAGTGTTGCCATGACAACTTTGTCAAAGCCCCACCCTCCTTTCAGTTCCAGCATGTGCTCTTCAGCTGGGGCCCCGTGTCTCTAGTGAGCAAAGGATGTCACAGTGGTTGCATTGCTTGTTCTAAAAAGATGTGGAGCCTCTTCAGCAGCCTGCCGGATTCCCAGCAGGAAGAGTCCTTTGGATCAGTGTGAATGAACCTGTTTTACACTCGTCTTGGTTTCCATGGTGATGCCACAGATGTGTCCATTGGTACAGGTTCCTGTCACCTGTCAGCAGAAGTTACCATTATATCCTTTGTTCTTGCCAGAGAGGTGGGAACAGGCTCAGTGATGCCCAGTATTTGGCTGACCTGAGTTTGGGTACCTTTTTGTTACTGTTTTCAAAACACTGAATTGCTGTCGTCTTGATGTGTAAGTTTCAATAAAGATTTGTAAAACTAACCAGAGGAAATTTAGATTCTATTCAGGTTTTTTGAAGAAAAGATTAGAACTTCAGGCCTGCTCAGTGCTGTCTTGTGCACTCTGTAGTGACTGAGAATGAGGCGAGAACAATAATGTCCCACATGTAAATTAGCTCTTGGGGTGCAGGGAGATGCTCCGGTGTTGGGAGCCCAGTGGTGGGGTGCAAAAAAAAGCAGGTCCCGGCACGCACCGGCCAGCAGTCTCGTTAACCCGAGTTTGAGCGACAGTGATGGAACACCTGCCCTGTGGCCTCCACATGCACATTTAAAACTTTAGCTCTACCCACAAGGGGCGCAAACACCCAACAGCGCAATGTAAAACCTAGAGTTCACCCTATGAGTGGCAGCCCCGGGATCATGGGTGGCTCCTGAGGGAGATGATTAGTGTGGCAGCTAGCAGGCATACTCTCAGAAAATGAGAACATGAATATTCTGTGTGCATATTTATTAAAAGATCTCATTTTCTCAAAGAGCAAAAGGGAGTTCCCAGTGGTCCAGAAGATGCCCACAGGCCCAGAGATCCCAGACCCAGGAGCTAAAGGCAGTGGGAGTAAATTACTTCAAAGAAATGGAGAAGGAGCAGCTGTGTTGCCCAACCACAGAAGTACAGCCACCTGTCCAGTTGTGTAGTGTGACCCAGGTCACACTTGCTCTGTTAGCTGGCATTCTCTATATAGATAAGGACTGGTTCCATGGCTACGAAAGCTTACTTCAAGTTGCTTTTTAGTGAAGATGTATTTCCTCCCTCTGGAAACGTAAACACAAATTACTTTATAGAGCCAAAGATAAGGCCTGAAAATCAGGAAAATGTAAGGGGACTGCTGGATCAATACGGTGGTTTCTCAGTATCCCCAAGTGATGGTTCTGTCTCGGCTCCCATTATGAAGATCTCCAGCCCCTCATAGCACAGATAAAATAGTGTTTCCATGTAAGCTATACACATCTTCCTTTATGCTTAATACAGTGTAAATTTATGCAAATAGGCTGTATTATTTGGGGAATGGTAAAATACAGATTCTTAGTGAACATCTTTGGTTTGCATAGGTTGAATGAATGGGTACCAGGAGGCCCCTGTATGACATCTTTCTAGGCAGTTAACCTCAACAATCATAGAACCATATATGAAAACACCGAATCCGGAGGACCCAGGCAAGGGCACTTCCTTCCCTTTGTCTCTACTTGTGGGTGTAGACGTGAGGCGGTTGATAGTGCTCCAAGACCAGGTCACCAGCTTGACAAAGCCTTTGAGCCCACCATTCACCCCATAGCAGATGCAGGTGTAAATCACATGGCTTCTAGGGATGGCCTCTCCCTGAAAAACAAGAGGGGTTGGACTAGGCAAGATGACACTTGGGACTCCCTTACCTTACACTGGGAGCCACAAAACGTGAGTGGGTTTTGGCCACAAACAGGAAGTCAGCACCAGACAAGGAAACTACAATGTAACATCAGCTCCTTGGGACATCCTAGACATCCATGACTGAGGGCGGAGACTGGAGCATTTTAGAGAACAAGGTTCTTTGAACATGAGCACTAGCTCACATTCCAGCTTACGATGAGTTCTCCTGGTGTCTCATCTGCTGTGGTCTGACTATGTCCTGTCCAAAGCTCGGTTGTCTGCACTGTGATGGTTTTAAAAGGTGCTGTTTAAGAGGTGGTGAGGTCGTGAGCGCTCCTCCCCAAACCCTCTTGAGGGAGGCCTTACCACAGGGCTTCGTGAAGCTTTCGGCTAGCTTGCCTTCATGACTTCTACCATGTGAGGACAAAGCCCCTGTGGAGAGTTCAGAAACAAAAAGTTCATCTTGGAAGCCTACAGCAGCCCTGGCCAGGCGACCACACCCATAGCACCTTGTCTCAGACTTCCTAATCTCCAGAAGTGCAAGAAATAATTGATTCTTTATAAATTACACCGTCTCGGGTGTAATTTACTATAGCAACAGTACACATAAACATCCACCTGTGTTAACAGTCTGAACAAAGTCTGGGTCAGTCATTGAGTTAATCCTGCTTCCCATGAGTCTCCAACACTTGTACCCAGCAGATTAATGGACAAACAGAAACTTGAGCTGCCTTCTGCCTTTGAGCCTCCCATCTTTAAGAGAAAGCAAGGAAGTCATAAATATGTCTGTATTTCTTGTAAAAACCCATCACCTCAGTTAATTATATGAATCATCCAGTCTTCCTGAGAACTCCGAGTTCTCCGGAACCTTGGAGGGGATCCTACAAGCTGGTCTGTGGGGCCCAGCTACTGTCTCTGGGATCCACATCAGTAGGCTAGCCCTTACTGTTGCCCCATCCCCACCCCAAAGGGACTTCATCGGTCCCATCTGGAAACCCCACAGCTTCAGGCAAACAGAGTCCACATTTGATGCCTTCAGCCAGGATAAGCAGCACTTAAACCAGCAAGAAAGATCTGACCAGAACTGCCTCTGACTGGAACAGCTACAGCAGAGTTTCTTAGTCTTGGCACTACGGATATAGATCATTCTTTACTACTGGGGATGAAGGCTGTCTGTGAATTATAGGGTATTTGTCGCGCTGCTCTGACCTCTCAACCCACTGGACACCACTAGGAACCCACACTTGTGGCAACCAAGACTATCACTCAGAAACACTAGCATCCTGTAGGGGAAGGAGGGGAAACTCTGTCCTGGCTGAGAACCACGGAAAGGAGCCAATGTAATTATGGTGGAAGCCCGGCCGCCCCACCCCTGCAGGGCCACCCTCACCTGTGCTGTGGGTCTTCATGAGTGTTCTAAACTAACCTTTGGCCAAAGGTCCTTTTCTGTAGACTAGCTGTTCAGTCCTATTAAGTAGACTATCTCTTTTTTTTTTTTTTTTTTGCCCCAGGAACCTAAAGTTTCATGATCATGAAACTTGGTACGAACTCAATGCCTTGAGTTTGGTGAGAATTAACGTAAGCGGTCTAGGACTGGGCCTCATTTTACAGTGTGACTGAGTAATTTCACAGTTGTTTCATAGGGGTAGTCCCTTCAGGTCCAAAAGACCTTTGAGCAAGTTCCTTTTGGAACCAAACTCTGTTTACTTAGCTTTTAAGGCAGCCCCTGGCTGCCAAGAATCCTCGGGCTAAGACCTGAAATGGTTAGCTGACAGTTAATGGACATTTTTCTAATGTTTGTTCTCTGGGAAGAAGTTGCAACACCTCATTTCCTCCTTGGTGAGTCATTTTCCCTCCCACAATCACAAGGAACACAGCCTCTAATAGCAAAAGCCTGGTAGATTTGACCCTCAAAGTCAACTTTTAACTACACCTGAGAACCTTGTTATATTTTAATCAAAGATGAAAAGCGACAGGTATCGGGGGACCGTTTTTCCGGGACCAGTCCAGTTTACATAACTACAAAGTGGTGGAGCCAATTTACCTTGCAGACAGTAACTGTCTAGTCAGAACCGGAAGCATTCAGTTACCTTCATCTGAACTCCCTCCAAAGAGAAGCGCAGTATTAAGTTCTCAGTGGCCTCAGCATAATGGGATCAGAGAAATCCTGTGTTGACCTGTTTTCCTGGTTAGCTGCTTACAGCTAAGCTGTTCTAGACTAATCCTTTTAAAGTAGCCTAGGTGGCTGTTTAAGCTTTCCAGTTCCCTGCCCTAAAAAATGACCTTAATAATAAGTGCCTAGTTCATAGAAGCAGTCACCAAACTAAGTGTCCGCCCCCCCCCCCCCCAACCAACTCTAAATTCCAAGATTCTGATTCTGGCCACCCAGGTGCATCCTGCAGAAGAGCCTCCCTCGGAGCGGAAGTGCTGTACCAGCGAGCCCACACTGGCCTTGGCCGTGGCTTTTTTGGGTCTCTGATGAGAAAAGACGCCAAGGGAGCGCACGGTTTGAGATCATTGCTTTATTTCACTATTGTTCAACAACAAAGTTCATTCCTCTCGAGGTGGATCTGGAACTGTCCATGTATTCTCCTCGTTCTGAATAAAAAAGGTAATGAAGAAAAAAAGCCTGTACTTTTGGAGACCTAGAATCTTATAGATGCTAATAAGCTTCTGACTGCGATTTCGGGTTACGATTATTTCCTGCTGGCATCTCGGTGGTCACCCAGAGAGCTCCCCACTCCGGCGGAGATGGCTGTCCACAGCTACCACCGTTGAAAACAAAAGTGAGTGTTGAAAAATGCACCTTTTACAATAAAAAAGTAGAAACCAATTCAATGTCCTTTTTTTTTGTTACGAATATAAAGTTTCTTGTAAATATGTACAGTCTTTTGAGCTAGTTCTATGTAGCGGGAAGCACTTCACAGATGAGACGCGCAATATACAGTCAAGGGCTCGAGGCGCCCATTTCTCGTGGTGGTCCTAGATGAAATGCCAAGACTGAAGACCAGTTATCAGGGACCATTCCGAAAATTTGTGGACCAAGAGACAAAAACTTCAGCAGCCGGTCAGTCAGATCTGCCCTGGGGGGGGATTGGGGACAGGGGACACGACCCCAAAGATTCCAAGCAACACATAAAACACAGCAGCAGGGCTCTGGACATGGAGGGTCACGGGCGTTTCGAACGAGAAAGCACTTAGGTTAAGAGACGAGCAGGAAGGAGCCGGCATGTGGGCCAGGTTGTAGTCTGGGAAGTGACGTGGACTGTGGACACGTGGGCTGGGAACACAGACACAGTCACCTGCCGCGGTGGGGACAGGTCTGCCTTTCAGCCTACCTAGGATGTGCCTTGGTTGTGGAGGCACGCCTAAGAGTCGTGGAGAATCCAAAGCGGAAGAGGCCTTGTGGGGGGTTAAAGGCAGAAGTAAGGCCGCTAGTTAGCTTGCCAACTGCAAAGCCTCTAAGTCGATTCTATCCGGTTGCCAGGAATTCCGCACTCTAAAGAGTGCGGGAGAGAGACTGGGCGAGCCGCACTGCACCTAAAGTGGGGGGACTCGCCAGCCCCACGGGGCTGGAGGAGTTGAGCTGCGGCTTCTCTCCGAGGTCCTGGCCTTAGGTCCAGCCCTAGGGAAAGGCTCATCTGCGAAGTCACAGTTTCGTGGGGGCAGAACCGTGCTGGGTTTTTGTGTGTGTGTGTGTGTGTGTGAACACAGTCATCCTTGAAGTCAGCAGGGAGCTCAAAGGTGGGAGGGGAAACTGAGGGAGAAGTGTGGTTTGCTGAAATCCTTCTCTGGTCGTAAGGCTTGAGCGTTTTGTTTTTGTTTTTTTGTTTGTTTGTTTGTTCAGTGCTACAGACTGCAGCCTGTCGTGGCCAGTTAGCTGACAAGTCGTCAGAGGGTCTCGATTTGGTGGGGCTATGGGATGGCAGCAATACATTGGCAGGAGCAACCCAGGGAGGAGTCAGCCAGGTCGGGGGCAGCACATGCAGTGATGCGCCATGCAGGGCTCCCAGACAGGTCTCCTCCCCGTTCCAGAGGAGTGAGGAGCAGCAGCACACCGATCCTCAGAACAGGAGGTGGGTGCCCCAGGTCCCGGGCCCAACCCCAAGGCCTATTAATGCTGGGCTTGGAGCAAGTCTATTGCGTGCTTTCCTGGCCAAAGCGACGTGGAAAGCTGGGGAAGCAGGCTGGGTAGATGACGCTGAGGGGTAGGGGGCAGAGCCCGATGAGGTCCCTTGGCCCCAGGTCACTGCCTCCGAGCTGAGGCCCGACTGACCTCCATACATTCTCAGCTGGTGGGAAGGGAAGTTGTCAAGGCCGTAAAAGGCAATGAGAACGGTAAACATTTGGCTACGATGTGGCCCTGGGTAAAACAGGGCCGTCTATGAGAATGGACCGGAACAAGAATGGAGCTACGGGAACACGGGAGGTTAGCCAACCAACGGGGACTCTTCTATGCTACGTTTCAGTGCCAAAGACCTGATGGTGTGATCTAGCTAAAAACGACTACAACAGGAAATACGTCGCTATCCAAATCTACTGAGAATTCTGTTGTCTTAAAAAAAAAAGAAAGAAAGAAAAGAAAAGAAAAAGAAAAAAAAAAAGGAGAAAAAAAGAAAAATCAAAGAAAAAGCAACCAACCCAAGGATCTTAGAGTAGCAGGTAGACTTCCAGCCACAGTTTGTGTCCGGGTTGGCTTCCTTTGATGAACTGGTACAGGCTGGAGCTAAATACAAAAGTCTCTGAATGCTGTCAAAGAGTAACAAAGTGCAAAGATGACCGCAGGAAGGGGACCCCCCGCCCCGCTCCGGGGGTGGGGGGGGTCTGAGTGCTGGCAGCGCCTAAGAGCCTTGGCTATCTGCACCCCTTGGAGATGGGGGTATCCGTGCCAAGGACAGTCTGGACCCAGCTGTGCCGAATGCGGGCCGAGCAGACGGGCGCTGGGGTCCCCTGCAGCGGAGACCCGGGGTGCCGTGTTTTCCTGCAGACTGAGATGAGGAGGTGGTTTTTCTGGTTGAGACTTATACTGAAGACTGGTCCCAGACCTAGGAGCAACATAAAGAGGAGGGGGTTTTAGCATCCAAGGCCCGGAACTGCCGGCTCCCTATGTGAGGCAAGTATTGCTTTCAGGTGCCTGTCCTGTCCCTCCAGCGGTTGACCGTGGTGCCATACAGAACAGTGCCAACTTAACAGAGCCAGCCCTCAAGGCATGGGGTCAGGCATGAAACAAGTCACTGAAAAAAAAACAAAAACTGAATTTGCACAGGTGCACGCATAAATATGCACACTCAGTTTTAATGGGAAAACATTTATTACGTAGCTTTTCTCCTTTCTCTAACCAGAAGTGCTGGCCGTGTGCTACAGGAGCATCGGTAGGAGAGTGTGACTCAGAAAATGATCCCCAGGGGACAGGAAGGCAGCACCTCTGCCTAGAGTGGGCCCTAGAAACTGGACGGCCCACCAAAGAGAATGGAACCCCAGGGTCCATGAGCGCACGCTCATGAGTTACCTGCTTCAACATCTCCATCTACTGATTCACCACTATCTAAAAATCACATGGGTACCACTTCAGACTTTGTAAAAACTCAAAGTTCTAGAAAGCATAGTTACAAGCTTCTGGTAACTTCCAGAAAAAAATATCAGTGTCTATAATGCATATATGTGTTTGCCTGAAAATATCTAAAATGTCATCATTTGTATTTACAGGGGGGGGGGGGGCACATATATTTGCTTGTATGCACAGAATAGACCTAGAAGCCACTAATACTGCCTCTCGGGCAGGGAACAACATACTCTTTGGTAGCTGTTACATTTTGAGGTGTGCACACACACCCTTCCTTTAAATCACAGGTTGTCCTCTGAGGAGGAAGCCCCTTAAATAAAGCTTTTGCTTCCCACGAGCCTGAGCCACAGTGATGGAGTCCCACTGTTACAAGAGCAGCCAAGAGGATGCTGCTGCCTTACCTTGTTAACCTGGGACAGTGGGGTCCTCACGGCTCCCGCAGGCAGGCGGCCCCTACTGCTGTCTTCAAACAGTCTCCCTGGGGACCGCTCTCTCCTCGTGCTGAGCATCCGGCCTGGGGACTTCTCCCGCTCCAGGGGACGGCCCGGGGACTTGTCCCTGCGCAGCTCTGCCCGGCCCTCTCGGTCTCGGTAGCGGTGGGGTGTGCTTGGCTCTCGGGGGTGGCTGGGGCCCTCCGGTGGCGCCGGACTGGAGGCCACGCGTTTAGTGATGTGCTCGTTGTATGTGGGTGGGCCTCGCTTGTTGGGGCTGCTGGGGACAGTAAGAGAGTCGGGGGGCTGAGAAGTCAGAGCCCCAAAGCTGGAATCCCCTTCCCATCTAATTATCTAAGCAGGCTCCTTCTCACCGCTGTTCCGTCTGTTTGGTTTAGTTTTTGAGACAGGCTCTCTCTTTGTAGCTTCAGCTGGCCTAGAAACTCACTATGAAGCCCAAGCTGGCTTCAAAGTCATGGTCCTCCTGCCTCAGCTCCTGAGGACTGGGGGTTAAAGGCATATCTACCACTCACTCTTATTAGAAAAAGCTTAGACCTGAGGATGAGGATTAAAAAAAAAAACAACCCAAGCTTCCAGGTGTCAGCGCCAGCTCCTGCCTGCTGCGTCCTCACTCACCATGTTCCCGCCTTGGCTAGGCCCGCTACACTTTGCCTCACCGCCTCCTAACACCACCAGACGGGAACAAGCTCTGGCTGCACAGGCAAGTGCATGGTGGAGAGGCCAGGAGGAGGGGCCGGGGCTAGGACCCGAGAGGTCAGTCTGGGGTCATGATCTCCATGCTCTATCATACCAACTGAATATTTCCCAGAAGTCTCCTGTTAGGGGCAGAGCCTCTCATAACCCAGGAATCAGAGGCCCATCCAGGCCCTTACAAGGGAGCAGCTTTGAGAAAGACTGTCACCATCAGGGGCCGGATCTGTGACAGCCTTGTGCTCAGTGTTTGGTCACCTCTCTCTCTCTCTCTCTCCCTGTAGGTGGCTTTCTAAGTTTTTGTGGCACCCGAGACAGATGCTCAGAAGGTTGACAATTCCCAGTTATGGCAAGAAGATGACGCCTGATAAAATCAGAAACCCAAGCAGGGCAGATGGTGACAGTCCAGCTAGCTCACCCTGGCCCAGAGATTAACCATTAACAACCTCTGACACCCCCCCCCCCCATCCACTGAGAACACAAGGCCTTCCCCCTTTTCCTCAGTGGTACTAAAATCTGAAACCTAGGCCTTATGCATACGAGGCAAGCCATCTACTGTGGAACTACAACCATCGTCACCCCAGCCACAACCCCCCCCCATCGGGGACCTTTCGGTAGGTTCAATTCAACCCTCAGCCCTGTCTGGCCTGGATCAAATCCAGGTTTTACCAGACCCATGGCCCTAACGACCTGCTGGAAGAAGGCAGAGCTGAAAAGCAGGCCAGCTTGCAGAGGTCATCTTGTGGTCGTGAAGAGCTTTCTGCTGTGGCCTCGCTTCCCCACACAGGCTAACTGGCGATTCAGATAACCACTCTGAAAGCCAGCCCCACACCACGTCTCTGCAGTATTAAATGTAAGGGAACTCATTTCTACATCTGAAACCGAAGTCCATACACAACTCGAGCTGCAGAGCTTGGAGAGACAGAAGACGCATTAAAACAAATACATCTAAGGGGGAGAAATACATTAAGCCTATTCGCAATGAAAGAGAAATTCTGGAATGTGTCCACAGGGGCCCATCACAAGGCTAGCTGGAGGGTGCTGTGTCCAAGGAATCAGGGTGGCTCAGAGAAGGCCATTCAGGCCCTAGCTGAGATTAATGAGAAGCAAAAGGACACCCATCATTTGAGGCCAAGTGGGCAGTCTTCCATCTCCATATCTATAATGGCCAATGAGCTACCACATCCATTTTATAGTTCTGCAGAGTTATGTTCGCTGCTCTGCTAAACGGACCAGGAAAATGGAACCTGCTGTGAATGACAGCCAGCCAAGGCAGTCACAGACACTGACCCACCCAAGGCAGTCAGGAGCAAAAAAGACCATTCTATAAGCAGAATGGGAGCTGAGAACTGACTGCAGGCGTGAGTGGGACTTGCCTGGCACCCCCCCCCCCCCCCAGGGAAGCCAGCACATTATTTCTGCCCCATTCACAGCAACTGGGGCCCTTCTGGACAACAGAACAAGCAGGTCCTTACAGTGGGACCACGCGGGGTCAGGAGCAACATGCAAGGCCATGGAGAAGCCTAATCCCAACACTTAGACCCCCTTCTGGCATGACTTGGGAACAAAATGAGAGTCCAGACACTTTAGGGGTGCACGCTGGCCTGGAGTGCACCCTGGCCCGCAATGCCATCATTCTGGAGATGGATCAAATGAAGAGAGAAGCATTGGCACTGGCCTTTCAGCACATCCATCCCTGCAATTAAAATCACACCTGACAAAGAGGTAAGGCCATCACCAAGACACAGTCAGGTTCAGGAAAGTGTGCACGGTACTCTGCCACTTCCAGAACAGTGGGGCCAGGACTACACATCTCGGAAACATTGGCTTCTGTCTATCAATAAGAGAGACGGCTTGTCCTTGAACAGCATCAGAGCATTAAAGATATGTCTGTCTTTTATAATATCTAAGTACCTTTGAACACTCGGTGTTCACCCACCTAATTATAGGCCTTGGGGAATAAAGAAGGTGCCCTCGGCATTGCATTCCAGAGCCCCAGATGTGATGCCTGGCACCTGGCAGGGGATCCTCACAGCTGTGTACAGAGAAGAAGTGTCCAAAAAAGTAAAATCATAGGTCAGTGAAATCGTCCCCTGGGTTAACTCTCAGAGCTTTTGTGGACCAACATCTCCAGCTTGGATGTGGTTCTGGTTCCTAGTCTTCTGGGCCAGGACGAGGCAACCAACTTCTACGCCCAGCTGACGGAACTCCGAGCAGGTGCAGACTGCCCCAGGGCGGCAGACGCAGCGACACCTATCGGAATTCTACTTGCCGTCACACACCCACTGACGGTGGCCCGCAGACCCCTCGATTTTCGGAGCGGGGGAAGTTCCAGCAACAGACTGGAAGCCATCCAGAGGGCTGCTGATGCTTAGGACAGGAGCATTTAAATAAACCGAGGAACAAGAAGAGCCAAGCACAAGAGAAGGAGGAGGAGGAGGCCACTTCCATCAGGGCACAGTCGAGCATCCCCAACACACGGCCCCTTCTGTCAGAAGGAAGAGGGAAGGAGGCTGGAATGGAGGTGAGAACCTCTGAGGACCTGCTTCTCCGTGAGAGCAAAGAGCAGCCCCACAAACATGGGCAAAACCAACTTCACCGGACTCAGAACCAACCGTGGTGTTCTGAGACCTTCTGAGACAGCCTCACATAAAATCTAAGAGCTCCTGGTCATTTGTTACTTCAGGTTTTCCATCAAGGTCCTGATTGATTAAAACCACACTGACCAAGCCTGAGGGCCAGGGGTGGCTCAGTGGCAGAGCTCTTTGGTAGCCTGCCAGGCCCAGGGTTCAATTCTCAGCCAGCCCTGCCAAAGAAGCACGCACGTACGCACGCACAATCATGCATGCTGACCAAGCGCATTGCAAAACCAGCTTGCAGCAGTCCAACAGTATTTTTGCAAGAAAACCAAACTTGGTATGGCTTAATGACTACTGAGCACGCCCTGTGCGCATGCCTCTCTCCGGATCTCTGGTAGAGTTGAAGCCAGTGGACTTGTAACTGGACAGTCACAGAGAAGTCTACAGTCTGGCAACGTCTGGAAGGCACAGATTGGGCTGAAGCCTATTTCCAGAAAAGGATCAATATTTGACCTGGAAAAGACCCACTGGCACTCAGGACTCTTTGTTGGACTGGACCTGGGGCTTGCTGGACAAGAAAGGCCCCTGCCCGGCAGCTGAACAGTAGCCCTCGCTACATGGGATAAGTACCTCAGGCAGTCACTGAGGTAGAGGAAAACTAACTTCTTTGGGGGTAATAATAAAATGTTCTAAACTTAGCTACTGGTAGAGACTGGATACATCTATAAAAATGCTGGACTTTAAATCCCAGGAGAGAACTCAGTGCCATCTAGAGGATTGGAGGGTTCATGTGTGGAAATTTACTTCCCACTGAGAGAGTAAAGACTGGATGTGCAAGTGCCCACAAAGACCAGAAGAGGGCATCGGGATCCCCTGGAGCTGGAGTGACAGGAAGCCGTGAGCCCCCTGATATGGCTGTTGGGGCCAATGAGTTCTCTACAAGAGCAACACACGCTCTTAACCACCGGGCCATCTCTCTAGTCCTCGCCATGAGATATTCAGAGGGCTGGAATGGAACCCAATATGGTATCTGGAGGTGGAGGCAGAGCCTTTAGAAGTGAGCAGGGCTTGATACAGAGACCCTGTTTCTTATCCTGTGATGCCCTGCACTACCCCCAAGACATTGGCAAAGAGGACGCTGCTAGATATGGGCCCTCAACTTCAGAACAGAACCACGAGCCTCTTTCTTTAGAACTAACTCAGCACCAGGTACTTTGCCACAGTACCAGAAAACAAGCTAATCCACGGTATTATTTTTATGAAGTAGCAAACGTGGAGTTGTGCACATAGAGATGCAGAGAGGTCTCTAAATAGAAATGCAAAAGGTTGTAAAATTGGTTCTTTCCTGGGTGGTGGTGGAGTCGGGGAGAAAGGGAAGAAGAGGAGGGGCCAGGTCCCTTAAGGGATGAGGCAAGAGGGCTGTCTCAGCCAGGAGTTCAGGGCAGCACGGCAACTTGACAAGACCGGTATCTCTTTAAATTAAGGGGGAGGGGGCTAGTGTGATGGCTCAGAGGTTAAGAGCACTGGCTGCTCTTCCAGAGGATCTGGGTTCAATTCCCAGCACCCACACAGTGGGTCACAACTGTCTGGAACTCCAGTTCCAGGGGCTCCGACACCCTCTTCTAACCTCCTCGGGCTCCAGGCACACACATACATACAGGCAAAACACTCATATACATAACATAAAAACTGAAAAAAAAATCAAGCTGGGAGGCAGAGGAGGATGGGTCTGTGTGATTTGGAGGCCAGCCAAGTGAATTCCAGACCAGCCAAGGCTACACAGTAAGACCTGGTCTCAAAAAATAAAAATACATAAATCTTGAACTGTTTTCTTAAATACAAGAAAGGAGACTGTACTACTTTATACTTTTTGTGCCCTTTGGATTCTACACCCTGAGTTAGATTACCAACACAAAAATAAATACAAGTTTTAAAATAAAAATTTAAAACTCTGAAGAATTCTCAGGTTCCATAGAAACCTCTGGGTGGCCTCGGAAGCCACGGCCAACTGCCATACCTCACACCTCTGGGTGGCCTCGGAAGCCATGGCCCACTGCCACATCTCACACCTCACACCTCTGGGTGGCCTCAGAAGCCACGGCCCACACCTCTGGACCTCCTCTATACATCTTGCCTCCCAGCCCTCCTGACGCCACCCCCTTGCTGTTTCTTTAGGGAAGTCC
This sequence comes from Peromyscus eremicus, assembly GCF_949786415.1. NCBI lineage: Eukaryota > Metazoa > Chordata > Mammalia > Rodentia > Cricetidae > Peromyscus > Peromyscus eremicus. The sequence continues at coordinate 6,110,957 of NC_081438.1, read as the reverse complement.
GTCCTGGTCCCAAGTCTAGGCTGCACGCCCATCAGGACTAGAACCAGAGTTCCAGTTGCCCCTCTCTCACACCAGGCTTGAGCAGCACTAAGGAGAGGCCACACATCTCCCTGGGGGGTGGGGCTCAGCAGCTAGCATGACAAAGACACACACCAAAGCAGCAGAGTATCAGTTGTGTGCCACTGAACACAAGAGAGCCACTGGAGACACCCTCAGGGCAATGTCAGACGTTCCCTGCCACTGCACAGGGAGCCCTTCACAATACTTGTGATGCTTACGAACTGACGCCACACACAAAAAGCTGGATTGCCTTGAGCACAAAGTGGAAACGTTCCTTGGCCCTGGAGGGAGGAAGGTCGGTACCTGCGGGAGGTGGAGGGCACCCGGTGCTGGTCAGTGCCAGACTCCTTCACAAGGTTTCCTTTGCAGCATATGACCCTTAACTTGTCCTGGTATGAGGAGGCCAGGTAAATCGCTCCGGAGGAAATTGCGGGGCCCAGGTAGCGCGGGTTCGGGATTTCCAGATAGGCTCGGGCAGGGGTCCTGCAGGGTTCCAGGAAGAGTTGACATTCATTACTGGTTACCTCCATTGCCGCGTGGCATTCCTTAAACTTGTCTTCAAAGCATGGAGGGAAATGCTTACCCCAGGGAGGAACGTGCCTGGATCTCAATTACTTCCAGTGAGTTGAAGTGAGTCACAAACAGATAGGGTTCTCTGTAGGCTGCAGGGCCACCACAGAGGATGAGCATGAGCAGGAAAAGGAGGTTGGGGGAGGGAGGAGAGAAGAAGGAAAATCAAGACTTGCAAAAGGACCAGTGACCCAAAAGCCAGTACCGTACAAATACTTCCCTACACAGCGTCATCACACGTGGTTGGGTTCATTCGCTGTCAGGTTGCCCGTTACACATCATCAAAGGAATTGGTTAAGTACATTACGGCATCCCTGTGGAACTCTGCCCAGGGTAAGAGATGCACCAGGAAGCCCAGCACCTACCCACAGTGTACTGCTCAACCAGCAGGGTGAGTTCAGAAGGATTCGAGGAGCATGCTACCCTCACGATGGGGAAAAGTCTATTATATGCTTGTGTTTGCATAAAACACTGGGAAGATGATAAATTCATGAAAGTTCTTCCCTTTGGGGCAACAAGATGAGACAGTAGAAGATGGACACAGGGGTGAGACTTCTGTGGATCCGCTTACACTGTATATATGCTCTAAGATTTTGAAGATTTTCTACCCCGTGTATGAATTTCGCCTGAATGTATGCCTGTGCATGATGTCCTCAGAGACCGGCAGAGGGTGTTGGATCCCCTGGAACTGGAGTTACGGACAATTGTGAGCCACCATGTGGGTGCTGGGACTCAAACCAGGGTCCTCTGGAAGAGCAGCCAGTGCTCTTAACTGCTGAGCCATCTCTCCAGCCTCTCCAAGTAAAGTTTTTAAAAGATAGGTATCTAAATCTTTTAAAAGATTTAGATATTACTGTGGGTTTTTACTGTGTGTGTGTGTGTGTGTGTGTGTGTGTGTGTGTGTGTGTGTGTATGTGTGTGTGTCTTCTTTTAGCCATAACAGTGCTGTAGAATATCCACATAGTCTTGTCTTATGGACCTGTATGTTTGTGTGTTCGTTCTTTGACCCATCTATATTTAGAGACTTACAACCAAAGGACACGATCTGACATAGTAAGTTCAAGGATGCTTACCACAGTGTTGATACTTACAGAATGAATAGGTGTGACCTCATTGTTCTGCCTAGTCAGAATTAACTAATGTGTGTTCCACTATGGGACACTACACAGCCTTGAAAATGACTTTACATCCACAGGGAATATTCTCTTTTGTATCATGAAATCGTAAACATTTCACAGGCTGGACTGTGGCCTGGGAGACCTGACTTACACATTCTCTGTTAGGTAAACACCGCCCACGCCACTGAAGTCCATTAGGATATACCAGCACCAGGCCGAAGCCAAGAATTCCACACAATTCTTTCCTAGGACACAAACTTCGGCCAGCAGGAGCCCCCGCACCCCCACCCGGTACCCCCACGTACCAAAGGCCAGAGGTAAGCGACTCCACTTGAGATCGTCTGTGCGGCTACGTCTTCCATAGGAATCCACGAACACCCCAAATTCTGTAAGGTGTCAAGAGCATGGCGGCATTAGCTCCAGAGGCCACATACGCTATGACGGAAGGGCGGGAACAAACCCCGGGGACAAGTGGCCAGATTTAACTAGACTGTCACAGCCAGACAGCCTCCGCAGAGCCATCTCCTAGTTTAAATTAAAATGAGGATTTTCTTCAGTCACGTTTTCTTATTAATCAGACTTATTCCAGAAAGAGGATTCAAGCAAAGTGGGGAAGGAAATGGGAAAAGAAGGGGGAGAGAGAAGGAAGAAGAGATGGATAGACAAACAGGGAAGAGACAGGAGGAGGGAAAGGAAACACCCAGTGATTAAAACAGAAAGAAAATATCAAGAGGAAAAAGCAGCAAAAACCAGACCAGAGGAAGAAGGTGTGTGACAGGAAGACGGAGGGGTGGGCGGAAGGAAGTGTCAAGATGGCCAGGCGGCTGCCCCGGTCTGGCCGGGCGGCTGCCCCGGTCGGGGGGAGCGGGGGAATCTCAGAGGGCGCCCACGACGCTGGGTAAATATCCCCTGTCCCCTTGACAGGACCCACCCTGCTGACCAAGGGGGAGGTATCGGGCCCAGGCTGGGGACTGACCGTGGAAGCACAACAGGTACTCCTCCCGCTGCCCGGCGCCATTCGCCTGCACGATGGAGACGGGAAAGCTGTGGGACGAGGAAGCGAACACAGCCGGAGCCAGAGAGTGGTCATTCTTGTCCAGGAACTCTGTGAAGGCAGGCGAGAAGCAGCTTCAGGAACGACGCCCGCCCAAGCTCCCCTCCTCGAGGCCCGGGCCCTGTGGGGTGGGGAGGGAGACGCAGACCTACCCTCCAGCGTGTACTGCTTCATGTCGATCTCGTAGAATTTGTTGGTTCCGATGAGGATGCTGTAATTGGTGAAGTGGATGCAGCTGCAGGGTTCCGAGGTCTCTATCTCCTGAGGGGCCGCAGAGGGACAGAGATGACGCAGGACACCTCGTCTCTGCTGCTGTTTCTGCCTGAGCCCCTAGCCTCTCATGCTATGCCCACCAGGATGACATGCAGCCTGTTCGCTACCTCATAACCATCGCTCTACATCAGCCCAGGCTGCCTCAGGAAACAAGACTGAACTGCAACTTCCAAACAGGCGAGAGACACCATTTCCACAGACAGGCAAAACACTAACAATATGCTCTTGCAGCGAGCAGCAGACCAGAGTGCCACACCAACGGTTAACACGCCTGGCCTTAGCGTCCTCCTTGGGGCTGGCTTCCAATTTGCTAGTTTCTAATTTGAGTCTGTTTCATCCACACAGCATTACTACATCCCTGCCTTCATTGACTCCTCATTATTTGTAGTCATTTCTAGGCCAATACTAATATCATTAAGACAAAACAAATGTAACTGGCATGCTTTCTTAAAGTGATGACCAGGAATCGTGTTTGCCTGAAGCAACAGTTCAAACTTTAATCATCACCGGCACAGAAATGTATCCACCGCTCTCTACCAAGTCCTGAGGAAACAGAGACGCAGGATGAGAGGGTAGGAAAACCAGAGTATTTTTAACCTTAGAGTGTCAAATCAGCTCTTTCCCGGCCTCACTGCCTCACCTGCAATCAGAAAACACGGAGGTGGCCAGCTCCACCCCCGATACACAGGCTACACAGGTGGTCAGCAAACCCCGGCTGATAAGCCGGCAATGAGACCGGTTCACTAACCACCTGCCACACAAACTCACAGCTTCTTACACTCTGGGTATTATCGTGACATGACCAGGCATGAGCCAGGCTTATCATTACACAACACACTTAGTCTGGGGACAGGGAACACCTTCTCCAGAAGGAGGTAATTTAAAGGTTGAAATGCTCCTCCTCCACACCAGCACTCTGTCCTGAGGAGAGTCAGACCCCTGACCACAAGTCAAAACAGAGCCAGCGCTGGCTTGTCCCTCATCCCCAGAAAGCTGCTTCTGTCAGCTCAAAAAGGGCGTATCCTCCATCCACCTCCAGAAAGCTGAGTCTGTTGGGCAGATCCCAACCAGGAAGGAAAGTGAGCGAGCCACTGTGGCTACCACAGGCCCTGGGCTCTTCCAGGAAGGACAGGTCTCACTCTCTAGACAACAGAAAGGAACAGACACACGCTGTCCTCAGCACAGCCCGCTGTGTGCACGGACCCCCGGGGGTGGGGGAGGGGAGTGGGGCTGGGCCGTTAGCTTGCCTTCCGGATGCAGTACTTGCTGAGGTTGGTCATTGTAGCGGAGGATGACGACTTTGCTTGGCATGGCAGCACAGATGCAGAGGCTATTCTCGATCTAGAAGGCCATGGGGAGAGGGGGGACAAGAAAGAGAAATGTCACTAGCATGAAACTATAGCTCTGCACAAAACTAGACCAGGAGCGTGATATAACAGGGTCTCGGTCTCAGCACTGGTGACATTTCGGACCTGGCCATTCTCTGTGATGGAGGTAGGGCCTGTACACTGAGTAATGTGAGCATCACGGCCTGGGCCAGCAGATGTCTATAGCACCCTCTAGCTGTGACAATCAAAACTGTCTACAGACATTACCAAACTCCCCTGGGGACGGAATCACCCCTGGCTGAGACTCACTGCCTTAGCTGGGATCCAGAGAAGGTCTGGGGGCACAGAGACACCTCACAGTTCATATATTTGTGCCTTTGGGTGGAGACAGACTGTTTTGACATTACTCTGAATGGAGGAGGACAGGGTGACATGGGGGCGGGGCGTGTAGGCAGTGGGGAGCTCTGTGAGGTGATTCACCTCCACTGTCAACTTGACAATGGTTTGGAGCCAGCAAGGACATAAACCTCAGGCTTGGTCACAAGCCTGTCCCCAGAGGCTTATCAGAGGTGCAGCTTCTTTTCTGTCGCTGTGACAAAACACTCTGACATCACAACACAAGGAAGACAGGGTTTACCTGGTACAGCCCAGGGCTGAAATCAAGGCAGCGGCGGCTGAAGCAGGTGGAAGCAGAGAGACCGGTGTGTGCAGCAGGGAGAGACCGGTGTGTGCAGCAGGGAGAGACCAGTGTGTGCAGCAGGGAGAGACAGGGGTGTGCAGCAGGGAGAGACCGGTGTGTGCAGCAGGGAGAGACAGGGGTGTGCAGCAGGGAGAGGACAGGGGTGTGCAGCAGGGAGAGACAGGGGTGTGCAGCAGGGAGAGACAGGGGTGTGCAGCAGGGAGAGACAGGGGTGTGCAGCAGGAGAGAGAGACCTGGATGCCCTGCTTAGAGAATGGGCTGGCCCACAATTAAGGGCAAAGGTTCAGGATGACTCACATAAGGTAATCCCCCTAAGGCGTGCCCAGAGGCCCTTCTCCCTGGTGATTCTAGACTATCAAGTTAGCTACTAACACTCACTGGTACAGAAAGGGCAGAAAGGAGGAAGTCTGAAGGGTGTCAGTGCTCATCTCTCTGCCTTCTGACCCACACAGATGTGAGCTCCTGGCGGGCACGGCTCCCCTGCCCCTGAGGGACTGGCTACCATGGGAAGCTCATCCCTCTTTAAGTATATTCCGGTCTGGGATTTGGTCACTGACACAAGAAGATAACTAATACACTTTGTGTCCAGAGGGAAAAGTTCTTCAGTGGGGTCTGTGAATATGAGTTCTACATCAAGACTCTTTTTCTATCTCTTACAGTCAGGCCTTTGTCTTTCACCGAGAGGGAAAAGAGGTCTGTCGCACATACGGCCATAAACTGAAGGCCAGCAGTTTGAAGGAACAGAGAGGAAAATGCAAATGTCTGCTTCTGGGGTCGAGGAGGCTGTGTATACAATACATTATGAGGCTTTATAATTTACATGCACATTTCATATAGTTTTTTGTATTTCAAACAATAAAATAAATAAAAAATGATTTAAAATAAATAAAAAAATGATTTATAATTTTTAAAGTCATGTTTGGAAATTAACATGTATATTTCTAAGTAACTCATTGTTTATAGCAAAAAACTTTAAAATATGTGGGATGGTAATAAAAAAAATGTCCACATCAAAAGATACAAGGTGCAGCTAAAACAGTAGTCAGAGGAAAATGCATAGCCTTGAAGTGCTTATATTAGAAAATGCAATGAAGGGGCTGGAGAGATGGCTCAGAGGTTAAGAGCACTGACTGCTCTTCCAGAGGTCCTGAGTTCAATTTCCAGCAATCACATGGTGGCTCACAACCATCTGTAATGAGATCTGGTGCCCTCTTCTGGTCAGCAGTTATACATGCTGTATACATAATATATAAATGTTTAAAAAAAAAATGCAATGAAACCTGGTGAGCTAAGAGAGAAATTGGGAGAATAATAGGAAAAAGTCAAGGGAAATTAAATGAAAGAAAACAAAGGCAAAAGATAATGATAAATAAAATTTGGAAAAAAAAAAAAGCTGTGACACAGGCAATAAAGTCCAAAGCTGAGGCTGGAGTTAAGGTTGAGGCACTGGTTGCTCCTGCAGAGGACCAGGATGCAGTTCCCAAAAGCCACACGGTGGCTCACAACTGGCCATGCTCCAGTTCCAGGGGCTCTGACACTCCCATCTGGCCTTCATGGGCACCAGGCATGTGGTACACAGACATACATGCCGGTAAAACACTCATATACATGATATAAAACAAAAACGACATTCCATCTCCACAAAACTGCTGCTAAAGCGTATGTGTGCATGTGTGTGCGCGTGCGCACATGTGTGTACACATATGGACATGCCTATGCACATGCCGTGGTGTACGGATGAAGGTCAGAGGACCGTTTTCCCACCCTCCACTCTGTTGAAAGCAGCAGAACTCAGTCCTCTGAGGAAAAGAGCCACTAAGCTCATGAAGTCAGCTGTGCCTGCCTGCGATACCAGCTTGCCTGTGAAGGGCTGAGGAGCGCGATCAGACCCTCACTTGGGACTCCAGCCAGTCCTACTGGCCAGCTGTGTGTAATTCTGCCCTACCTGTTCACGGCCTCAGCACGGTGGGGTGGGGCTGTGTCTCAGGAAGTGCTAGAGCACATAACCGGGGAAGGTTAACGTGAGGAGAGGACTCTGTGGATGCAGCTCTAGGGACCCCACCATCCAGCTCTTTACATGGGATCCAGAGATCAACCTTTGATCACCACCAGGCTTGTGCAGCTGGACCATCTTCACCAGCCCAAAGCTGTACCTCTTTAAAGATTAGTGAAGTTGCTGGGCCTGGCTGCTCACGCCCGCAATGTTGGCATTTCAAAGGCTGGGGCAGGAGCATGGCCGTGAGTCTGAGGCCATCCTGGAACTGTAGTATGAGGTTGCATTTCAAAGCGACCCCACAAACCCCCACAGGAGGAAATGAACAGAATGGAATGAAAGCCGGCAGATAGATCTGCGAGGCGGCTCAGCAGGCGAGCGCATTTGCTGCAGACCTGAGTTCCATCCCGGGAACCCTCCCGGGAAGCCACCCGGGGGTGAAATGAGAGAATCCATTCCATGCCGCCCCATCCACCATTTTTAAAAGACATGTCATAACCAGTATTAGTCACGAAGAGCGCCCTCTCCCTGCAGCCCTGGAGCACATACTCAGGGAGCATGTCAAGTACACAGGGGCTCTACAAATGCTTGACTCAAGCCTGGCGTGGTGGTTTTGCCTCTAATCCAAACACTTGGGAAGCAGAGACTGGCAGGTCTCTGGTTCAAGTCCAGCCTGGTCTACACAGCAAGGCCCAGAGGCCAGCCCAAGCTCGTGAGGCCCTCTCTGGATGATGGAGGCCAGGAAAGAAGCATGAGAGATTGGAGCATCTTGGCATTTTGTTAGGTTGCAAGGGATACTTCCGGAACCAATCTCTGGCAGGCACCGAGGGACCACCAAATGACGATCACAAATTAGATTTTGTAAGTTTCCAGTAATAAGCACACTTTCATTCAATTCAGACATGCGGTTCCCTATTGTATTGCCTTTTTTTCCAAATTATTTTTGTTTTGTTTTGTTTGGAGACAGGGACTCACTATGTACCCTTGGCAGGCCTGAAACTCGATATGTAGACCAGGCTAGCCTGGAACTCAGAGGTCTGCCTGCCTCAGCCTCCCAAGTGCACCAGTCCCTGCGTTATTATTTTCAAGAGGCTCGTCATACAAACATGTACTCTAGAACCCTGGAACCCTGAGTTTCTCCATGTGCTTTTAGGTTCCTCAGACATTTCCTTTAGATTCAAAGCCCGAGCAAACATCGCATCCACCCAAATTATTTCACTCCCCAAAGGACGCCAAGTGCTCATGGGTAAAAACCAATTTTCAAGGCTGACTCAGCAAGTTTGGTGGGCAGAGGAGCAGGGTTGATTTCCAGAACAGTCCATCAGCAAAGGCCTTAAGGGGGGGGGGGGGGCGGGGGGCGGGGTTTACCTTGCCAGCAGCAAACAAGTGACAGCCTTTGACGGCTTCAAATACATTGGGGGAGATGTCGGGCTGGGCAGGAAGGTGGGACTGTGCCAAGGACTGCTTCACTTTCTTCACATCCACCAGACAGAGGGCCCGCTCCTCCCCTGAGAGGAAAGGAACAGCTGTGGTCAGCAGGAGGCCCATAAACGAAGACACCCAACACAACTCGAGTACCCATGACTAGAAAGCACAGGCGCTATGTGGACGAACTAGGGAGTGCCTCTTATCCAAGATGAGCGAGGCAGAAGGGGCTTCTGAGTTTGGAACATCTGCATCTACAATGAAAGACCCTGGGGACAAGGCCCGAGTCCACATACGAAATTCCTTTGTGGTTCATAAACCTCTTATAGCCTAAAGTTAACTTTATACAGAAGTGTGGAGAAAGGGGGTGTGTCCTGATGGAGGACCTGTGTCCTGATTTCGATGGAGACCAGTTAAATGAGATCATGCAGGGAATTTTCCATCAGTAGCACCATGGTGATACCCGAAGTTTCAGACAGCGGGAAGATTTGGATGTTCTGACAAGGGACACACTTGACCGGTATACAAACTCATCATCTGGGCCCGTGCTTTAGATCGGAAATGAAAAGCAGTTGATTTCTCGGTTCAGATTCTTGAGGAATAGGGGTAATTTTGCAGGCATAAAACTGAAGAATGGTAACTGAATTTCAGACATGCTCCCAGAACATGGAAGAAAGAATGTGTTAGGGAGCCATGAAGGGGTCCAACTATTCATATGCGTCCATCCTGTGAGAGACAAAGGGATGGACGAGAACCAAGCAGGATGTGGTAGCTTGCGCTTGTAATCCTCGCACTCAGGAGGGGCACACAGGAGGACCACAAGTTCAGGGTCACTCTCAAGCTATATAAAAAGTTCAAGGCCAGCCTGAGACACTTATCTCAACTTTTTTTTTTTTTTTTCAAGACAAGGTTTAAGCCAGATGGTGGCAGTGCACACTTTTAATCCCAGGATTTGAAAGGCAGAGGCAGGCAGATCTCTGTGAGTTCGAGGCCAGCCTAGTCTACAGAGTGAGTTCCAAGACAGCCAAGGCTACACGGCAAGACCCTGTCTCAGGGTGGGCGAGGCAGGGGACATAACAAGGTTTCTCTGTGTAACAGCCCCGGCTATCCTGGCTCTCTGTAGACCAGGCTGCCTGCCTCTGTCTCCTGAGAGCTGGGATTAAAGGCATGTGCCACCATGCCTGGCTACCTATGTCAAAAATTAAAATAAGAAATAAAATTCCTGTTAACAGCAATGAGGTTAAAAAGATTTTTGCCACTGACGTGTAACAGAATGACCCCAGCTCATAGGTTCATATGCTGACAGACTTGGTTGGGGACATACCTGCCATTAACTCAAATGGTAAAAAAAAAAAAAAAAAAAAAAAAAAATTGTATGTGCAGAGAGGAAAGAAGTGTAAAAACTGTTGGAGAGTGTGAATCCAGAGATCCAGAGGAAGGGTCTGAGCATTCATAAACATAAGTAGGATCATGTAGTAGCCACGTCATGATCACGTACAGGAGGCAAGTGTGGTGATATTTCATTTGTGCTTTAATAAATAAAGCTTGCCTGTGGGCCAGCCATTACAAGTAAACAAAGAAGTCAGGCAGCACACGCCCTTAATCCCTTAGCAGGCAAGGTCTCTGTGTGTTCAAGGCCACACTAGGGAACAGAACACACACCTTTAATCCCTGTACCAACCATAGAGACCTGGAGGTCTGTACAGACAGACAGAAAGTGACAGAGCTGTGTAGGAAGAGGAAGTGATGTAGCTGGGCTAGCCAATGAGAGAACAGAACAGAAAAGGCATATAAACCTGAGTATACAGGAAGAAGCTCTCTTTGGAAGCTGTGGAGTTGGTAAGTGAGGGTAGCTCGTGGTTTGTCCTATTCCCCTGATCTTTCTCTCGGGCTTTAACCTAAATTTCTGGCTCCGTGTTTTTTGTTCATTAAGACCATTTAGAAATTCATCTACAGGCAAGCTCTCAGGAGGTCATGGCCCACAATGGGGCTGAGGCCCAGCAGGATAAAATATTCCCAGAATTCCTAGGCTTGGGAAAGAGAAGGATCGGGAGTCCAAGGTCAGCCTGGGCTACACGAGACCCTATCTAAAAAAGAAAAAGTTTACCTTTAAGCAGTCTTTGAGGCCATGGGCAATGTACACACACACACACATACATGCAGGCAAACACACACATACAATTAAACAAATAAAGAGTTAGGTCCAGGGTCTGATGGGAGGTCTTGAGTTTCAGAAGGCAGCTCCCAAGAGTTCATGAGAGGTCTTGTAAAGGAGCCAGCCTGGCCCTGTCCATCGCTCCTGTATGGTGATAGTCTACTGATTCCCAGCATGCTCCTGGCCATGAGGTGGTGCAGCCAAGGGGAAGTTCTCACCAAGCCAGCACAGTGCCATTTGAGCCTCCAGAACTGTGGGGTAAACAAACCTCTTTTCTTCATCAGTAGCCTGGTCTCAGGTGCTTCATTACAGCAATGGAGGCTAATCCAGCATCCTCCACTTGGCATAACGGCACTGTGTTCCTTGAGAGTGTCCAAACTAAACTGGACACTGACAGGGAACCAAATGTGGACAGAGGGTTCATCGGCTGAGGCGTCAGCAGAGACCCACACTCAGCTCTCCAAGTGCTGTAAAAGTCAACAAAGAGGCTGTGCGCCCGGCCTCCCACCTGCTATCATAAGCAGCTTCTCCAGGTCCTTGATGATGTAAATTTGGAAGACCGATCCAATTCCTGGGATGTGGGTTAAGGAGTTTTTCAAGACATTCAGTGCATAGAGCCCTTCCTCGGTGCCCACCAGCACCACCTGCCAGGGCACAAGTCCGGAGACAGAGTATAAGCCACGTGACCACAATCATCGCCGTGCTTCACAGCAACAAAGCCAACGCCTCCCCCTCCCCCCCATGCACCCTGACAGTGCGTGACTGTGGCCAGCCACTGTGACGGTGCCCAGGCAATGTACCTGGTCGCTGAAGGGCAGGGTACAGTTCATGTCAAGCCGGTCATCACCTTCCAGTTTCAACAGAGAGTTTCCAAGTAATTTCTTTCCATATGTGAAAGGAAAACAGAAAAGAGGAGACAGAGCGAGTTCAAACTCTCTACAACCAAACCATCCAGAGCGAGAGAAATTTAAAGTCAGGTTCAAAAGCATACCCTGGACTAGAGCCTCACGTATGCCAGGCCAAGTACCTGACCACTGAGCCATAACCCCCAAGCTCTGGCCCCACCTTCTGTCTGAAACCCCAGTGGCAAAACGGGTGTTATTGGTTTTTCCAGGGCAGCTGTTAATTAGCTTCAGAGTCTCAACTTTGCACAGACACACACCAGTGGGTGACACACGCACGCACGCACGCACGCACGCACGCACGCACAGAAAGTTATTCTGCAACAGGAAGTAACGTAAAGCCACGGATGGTTATCAAGCCGTTAGGAAGGCCCCTTCCCCACCTCAGCTGCAGCACAGACACACGCACAGGTGCCCAGAGCCAGCCAAGCTTCTCTTTACCTCAACCCACACAGGCTGCCGCTCACAGGAAGTACAGTCTCGTGCCTATTGTATACACATTAACGTACATTTCAGCAGAAGGCTCGTGTGTGGAAAGAGACACAAATTCATCTAAACGAGCCTCTTCAGGAGGCTCGCAGTTAATGTTCCCACTGCTGAGTGTCTGAAAAGTAGTTTGGTCTTTGGCGGAGCACACGCCAACGAGGAGTGAGCACCGTCTACATCCGGGAATGTTCTGGGAGGAGTGATGCCATCAGGGCACGCCGATGTTTCCAATGTCTTAGGATAAGTGGGATTTCAGACCTGCCTACCGGAGACGGACCGGTGCGGCAGAGGCAGCTGGAGAGGCTATGGACAGCATCCTGGAGTGCAGGAGCTCACTGGCAGACTCGTGTCTGCTTTGGGGTTCACAGTCAGAGGGCTTGGAACTCAAGGACCTCCCTGAGTGAACGGGAAGGCTAGTCCAGGCAGACTCCACAGCTTCCCCTGCCCGGCTGGGCTGCTGAGGGAGACGCAGAAGTCCCTACCCAGCTGCTGCCTACACCACAAAGCTAGTCCTGACCCTAGCTGTAGCCATCGGCCCACAGACAGGGCAGGAGGGAACCCCAGCCCGGCAGTGGGATTCCCAACATTACATGCCCACAGCCACACACTCCACAAAGAGAAGCACCGCCTCCATGGTCATGGTCATACTCACAGCATCAGCTTCTGCCTTTTCCCTAGAAACTCTCCCACCTGCGACGACAGATTCTAAGGCGGTGACCCAGCGCTGCTTGTCAGGAAAGCTGGGTGCTAGCAAGTACAGGGTCCTCCCAGGCCAGCAGGTAGTATGTGGGTGAGACTCCATCTTCAGTATGTATGGGACATCTAGAAGATTTCGGGGAGCACGAGATTGGCCACGGATGACTCCCCCACGCTCCCCAACAGGGATGATGTCACACGGCATCGGAATCCCGCCAAACCCTGCGACTCCAGTTCCCACTAAGATGGGGGACTGGACGGAGGTCTAGGCAGAGCAAACTGCCAAGTCTCAATTTGTCAAACCCAGCCCACCTCTGGGGCGGGGCTCTTCTGGATCCCACTCACCTGCTTTGGCTGTATTTGCAAGTTCAGAAGCACCAACGGCACCATGAATAGATACGTCCCCGTCGGGAAGGCACAGCTCAAATTCTTCCACCGGCCTCTGTCCAGCTTGGTGCAAAGAGGAAGGGCGGAAGGGAAAACAAAAGAACAGGACCAAGAACGAGAGAAGAGAGAGAAGAGGGAGAGGAGGGGAGGGGGGAGAGAGGTGGGGAGGGGAGAGGTGGGGAGGGGATGGAAGAGAAAAGGTGGGGAGGGGAGAGGAGGGAAGAGAAGAGGAGGGGAGTGGGGGTGAGGGAAGAAGAAGGGAGGGGAGTGGGGGTGAGGGAAGAAGGGAGGGGAGGATGTGAAGAGGCGCACAAGGACAGAGAAGGAAATGAGGTACAGACAAGGCAGAGAGGGAAGATAAAAAATAAGGCGTGTCAGATGAGGGCACAGTCAACTCTGGTGACGATGAGGATTTATGGGTTAGCTGACTGAGGCGGAAGTTCTCTGGTGTGTTAGCAGGTGGAATCTTCGGGGCAGCACCCTGCGGGTTCTTCAAGGGGGAGACCTATAGATTGAGTATCGCACCAATAACCTTTGGAGAAGTCACCTGGCTCTTAACTTTGAAAAATGGGAAAGCAGAGAAGGCTTGTGAGGCAGTCCAAAAAAAAAAATAATAATTAATAAATAAAACCAAAAACTAAAACACAAAGCCTTCACGCCAACCCTGTCTGGGTTAGCCACGTGCAATGATATTCCCCCGAATCATTAATTTACCTTCTCTGGCTTCATTGTCATAGATGAGGACTTTTGACCCCTCCAAAACAATGTACTTCCTGTCCCAGCCTTGCTGTCCTCGCTTATTATTCCTGGGAAAAGAAAGACGGGCCAGGAAAATGTCAGAAGAGGCAGGCTGAAGCAAGACTGGAGGGACTTCCTCAAAAAGACACCTCCCTAGAAGATGTGGGGGGTGGAAATGGCTGCCGGCCCCCAGGCCAGCCCTTGCCTGAGCCCAGGCCCCCTACAACGGTACCTGGGCACTTTCATCCACCCTTCCAGGTGCAAGCCGCTGCTGGGCTCCTTGCTCTGGAGACCCGGGGAGTTCATTTTGTCCCGGCAGAAGGCCTCGGTGAAGTGTGTGGCATATTCGGCAGGCAGGCCACAGGTGGCCGGCAAGCAGGTAGAGCACTTGGGATGGCACATCACCTGACATTCTAGGGGAGAGCGATGAACAACCTCAAGACCCGCTCGGTGGTGGGGCTTGGTCAGCCAGGCCGCGGGCTCCTCCACCCCCAGGAAGACCCCCAGGTAGCTATGTGCACAGGTCATCCCTATGCTTTCCCAGGTGCCCGGGAAACAGGGCAGCTGCCCAGCTTTCCTGGCTCCAACCTAGGCTGCCCATGGAGCTGCGTACAGGAACAGGTTTGCGGGGGGGTGGGGGGGGGTGGGGGGGGGTGGTGAGGACGGGGGGGGGGACGGGACTAGCCTGACACAAAGGGGCTGGAAATTCACAAAGATAGAAGCATTCCACATGTCGACTTGGAAGTCGTGTGCTGAAGCCACCATGTGGAATTGCTTTAACGAGGGGAAAATAGCGTCCCCCCCTACTGAAGTGGAAAGCTTTGGCAACAAATGTATGACGTGACAGTTTCAAACATCACCTCCACCTAATAGGTTTTACAGATGGAGACAGGCGGGTGCCCGGCACAGACGCCTGGCCGCTGCTCTTACCGAGACATTTGGATGCCTGGCGTCCAAAGTGCACGGTATCCAGGCACACGGCGCACTTGGTGGCCCGCATGTTCAGTCCCACGTGAAATCGGTGAGGGATGTTGTGGTGCATGCGCTCCTTGAGACGCCGACTAAATTCTGAAGGGAAAAAATTGTTCATTGAAAGCGGAAAGGGTGTCTGTGGGACGGGAGAAAGAGTCTCTGGTTAGGGTTTGTGCTGAGCACCTATCAGAGTTCTTACAACCCAGTGCTTAGGCTAGATAGTTCCCCAAAGAGGAAAAATGGCCCCAAAGTACCTGAAAAGACTCGAGGCGTCATTAGACTTGAGGAAAAATGCAAATTAAAACCACAGCAAGGTGCCGTGTTGCAGAATTGTCTAGAATCCAGAAAGGGAAACCGGGGCTGAAGAGGATGTGGAGAAATGGCATCCTCTGCACTTTCCAGTGAGGACAGAAAATGGTACAGCTACTTTGGGACCCGGTTGGACATTTCCTCAAAAAGTTGTACAAAGAATACAATACGGACATTATCCTAGCAGTTCCACTTCTCGCTTTATGCCCAAGAGGACAGAAACACACACACCCCCACCACTGCGTGTTGCTCACAGCGGCTCAACTTACAGCGGCCAAAAAGCAGACATAACTCAAGCGCCCCTCAGTAGCGCAATGGGTAAGGTGCACCACCCCAAACAATGAAACATTACATAGCCATGTAAAGAAAAGAAATGGGGTCGTGATGTGTGCTACAAGGTAGATGGAGCCCAAAAACATCATATTCTGGAAAATAAGCCAGTCACAAAGGGCTGCAGGTAGTGTGATCCCATTCATTTGAAAGACCTAGGAAAGCAAATCCACAGAGAAATAAAGTAGGTTAGTGGTTGGTGGGGGTGGGGAGAGGGAGAAACTAGGAACATCTGTTGACAGAGTTCAGCAGTTGTTTGGTTTCAGGGGTGTCCTGAAGTTAGTATGTCGATGATCGGACAAGGCTGTGAGCGTACTGAAAACCCTGAGTTGTACATTGTAAGTAGGTAATTTCTAGAGCCTGTGAATTACATCTTCATCAAGCTGTTCAATCAGGAATCATAAAATTATTATAGTCACTGCACATGCATCTATATATGAGACAGTGAGACCTCTGTGACTTGATAATTACTTTATTTAAGAACACATTCCCGGTAGAAAGCCAACTGTATGATGGCACCTGTGTTTGTGAACATTTCGGAGGGGGTGACTATTGCTGTGTGAGACAGGGTCTCATTATGCAGCCAGTTCCTGGCTGGCTTGGAACTCATTCATTATGTAGACCAGGTTGGCCTCAAACTCACAGAGATTTGCCTGCCTCTGCCTCTGCTTCCTGAAAGCTGGGACTAAAGGTGTTCACCACTAGCCCAGTTCTAAAAATGCTTATTAACTGATTACTTGTAAATATTTAGTCGTGAAAGCAAGTATCTAGTGGGACTCAGTTGAAAATTAATAATTATGAACCGCAGAATTATTTTGTTATTAAGAACTGACTGAAGAATTCTTTGACGCCCAGCTTTTTCATGAATGACCTTTTGTTCGAAACTTTTTATGTCTGAAGAACTGACTCTTACATTTCTATTGCGGTCTGTTAAATTAATAAGGCTGACTTCACCAACTCGCCCCCCACCCCACTCCCAACGTGTGCTGGATCTCCCTCAACAGTGACCTGGTGAGAGGCAACCTTATACAGAGAAAAGCTCAGAATAATACACCATGAGGCTCTGCTCTGCTGGGGTCTCTGTACCACACCACCAATGCACAGGGATGGATACCCAGAGGGTACCACACACACCCGGGAGGGACATGGGGAAGCACAGTGCTCGGAGGAATGTTGAAGGGACATTTGTCAGCGGACAGGTGGCCAAGGAACAGTTCTTTCCTATCTGAATGACTTAGGGTTAAACATTCTGACCAAGGGCTCCTATAAACACAGCCACGAGAAGGCACCTTGGTCCCTAAGACCACAGCCACAAGACAACGGCATCAAAACTCACAACCTGGAGAAGCTTGACAGTGAAGCCAGGGTACCGAACGACAACTCTACTCTGCTCCCCCAAGGCTCCCCAAACCATTTTCCTCACCCTTTTTAAAAAGTCCTTTTTCATCTCTGCGTGATACGCTACTTTTGAGACCACAAAGAAAACCCTTTACCCCGTCAGTGGTCATAGCAACTGGACGCAAGTCGGTCCCATTTGAATGAAGCACCCATGACCTTTCACCCACTGACTCATTTCCTAAGAAGTCACCCCCCCAGCTACTCCTGGAGGTACAGGATATCCTGTAAGGTGCATGTGGCAATAAGGGCAGGTCTCCCGTAGGAGGGGACTTAGCTATGGGGACTGTGCAGTTCTCTGCCAGAGGGAAGCTCTAATGCACTAACGTACAAAATGAGCAGAGGCAGACTGCAGTGTCCGGGACAGTGTCAGTAAGATTTTTTTTTTTTAAAGTGGACCTAAGAAACACAGGTTAATTTTCCCATGTTCACTGTCGTAGCCCTGGCTGGTCTGAAACTCACAGAGATCTACCTGCCTCTGCCTCTGCCTCCTGGGAGCTGGGATTAAAGGTGCGCGCCACGATGCTGACTTGTGTTCCTGAAATATATTCATATCATGGGACACTATGTTATAGAGATAACAGTAGCTACTCTGGAAAATACAATGGTTGACTCTGGGTAACAGACAGGGAAGGAGACTTTTAGCAGTGTCACACTTCTGAAAGTGTGCTGAGGACAGACTTCCGTGTCTGCACTGGGCTTCCTGGGTTAGGTCTGTCTGGCCACACGGTTCCCTCTGCCATGCTGAGATGCAGTGAGATCCCCTTGGAGATGCTGGCCCCACACTCTTGGATCTCTCAGCCAAATAAACTTTTCTTTATAAACTACCCTGTTTCAGATGTTTTGTTACAACAGCAGAAAACAGACTTCAACATGAGCATACCCTCTGGGGTCGATGACTCCTTCCTGCGGCTGGATGGCGGGGCGAGCAGGCTCATGGCACTGGGTTGGTGCTCGGGCGACCGTACGATGGCAGACATGGCAATCTGCTGCCTCGCAGTGGCTGGCGTGGACGGGTGTGGGTGGTCCGTGGCTTTGCGGTGGGCAGCTGCAGAGACACCACAGAGCCTTTCAGTGGACTCAGCTACCTGGTGGACCAGGCTAAGAAGGTTGCCCACGGCTCTCTTTCAAGGACCAGAGACCAAAAGGGCAGGGGTTGTGCTAACTCAGCAACACCGAGGAGGCTGGAAAATTCAGACTTGGGACACATCTGGAATGGCAACGCACGGGCCGCAAACAGATGCTGAACTAGCCTTGGCCAGTCTCATGGGGGAAAGGTCTTCGGCCCGGTCCGTAGTTTTGAGGGCTTCCCAAGAGCTCCTACCTTCCTCCCGGGCAGACCGGAGCTCGATGCGGGTCTTCTGAAGGGCTTCCTCCAGCTCTGCACAGCGCGCCTTCTCCTTCTCCAGGGCCAGCTTCAGTTCATTGTACTGGAGAGGAACCTGTGTGGGCAAAGCAGGGTCCTCTTTCCGTCGACTAAATAAACCCTAGCAATGGAAACAGAGATATCTCCTAACTCCTAGAAACTGGCACTGGACCCAAGCTAAAGGAGAGCTGACTCAGGAGGAGCAAGCCACCGAGGCCAGGCACATACTCACTGTAAGTGTGTTTGGGGAAAAGGACATGTGAAGGGGGGGGAGGGGAGGCTGAGCCTCAGCCCGTTCCAGTCCGCTGGAAAAAAAAAAAAAGAGGGGGGTGCGGAAGTTTTCGCCGAGAGGGTTAAAGATGCTTCAATGGCTACCACCTCTTCCTTTTAGCATTCCCAAGACAGGAGCGTCACTTCCCGAGAGTCTTTGCCCCTCAAAAAACGCAATCAGGTTGGATGGAGGATGGAGCTGGGAGAGATGGCTATGGTTCAGAGGTCGCTCTTGCCTTTGAACTTGTCTCATGGTGCTCGGTGACAAGACACGGGGAAGGGGTGGGGTTTTTTTTGTATTTTTTTTAAAAAGAAAGCAAAATTTGAAAATGAATGATAAAATGATATCAAAACAAGGGGCTTACTAAAAAAGAAAAATACCAACAGAAACATTTACTGTACACAAAAGAGAAAAAAAGGAATCACACGTCTGACATAAAAAAAAAACTAAAAGAAAACCAAAGGCAAACACCCTAACTACATCAATGACATGACCAGACAAGAGTCGCTGCTAAAATTAAACAAACAAAAAAAAGATTAAATATCATGAGCATAGCAAATATGGTAACATGGTATGCAAGAAAACCCGCCCGTGGCCAGCACTGCGCAAGAGGCAGCCTTGGAACACCGCACTCACCCCTCAGCAGTAAAGGTGACATGGAAGACGGACGCCCATCAAGGGCATCGGTCCTTCACTCCCTTCTTCTGGCTATTCCAGTCAAGCCCTGCCCTTTAAAACTGCTGCCATGGCCACTACAGTGTGCTAAGACCCTTGGGAGGAAACTGCCAAGACCCTTAGAGACCTTTCTTGGCCAACCTCGGATAAGCTCTTCAGCCGTTGGGGAAGGCATGGACAGGGCTTATTTACACAAAGCAATCGTCACACAGGAATCTTCACATACTCCGGCCATAGCTAACTGCCCTCGGGACCCCAGACTGGGACTGGGACTGGGACCTAGGGCATCGTACGTCACAGCTGGTTTTCTCATTTGGTGTCTCATTTGTTCGTTACAGTTTAAAGCAGAGAGTGTAGTGCCGGTGAAGGCAAGGCTGTCGGGTTTTAACCAGGTCGTTTCAACCTCCTGTGTCCCAGTTAGTCATTTAACAGCCGGGGGCGAGGCAGGCTTGGGAGGGCACACCTGAAATCCCAGCACTCAGAAGGCAAAACCATTGTGAGTCGAAGTCCAGCCTGAGCTACGGAGCAAAATTCCGTCTTGAAAAAGTTCAAAGAATAAAGCTAAGCAAAAGCACTAGACTAGATCACCCTGGAGACCTGCCCCAGAGTCCCAGATATGTGACTTGCTAAACTCCCAGAAGCCAGTTACACATGGCCTTACCCACATGAGTGTCCTAGACACATGACCTTTGAACCTAATATTCCGCCTACCCATAAGCCTTCTTCTCAGCAGATGACTTGCTCCGTCCGAGCTTCTCTGCAGGAGCCAAAGAAAGCATCCTACCCCGAGCAGAGCAGTTTGCTAGTCCTGATCAATAGCTCCCTTTGATAAAGGCTACTCGGCTTACATTCGGATCCAGTGCCCAACCCAGAATAGACAGAACTGTACGTTTTTCTTCTGTTCGTACGATTAGTTATCACAGTGGTATCCACACAGTCGTGGGTGATGGAGCAAGACTATCTTGCTCCTGCTGTCCAGCGCTCTAACTCACCTTTTTCTTTTTAGCCGGTTGGTCCATTTTGGCTTGCAAAAAATCAATGAGTTTGGTTTGTTGAGAGATAGTGCCTTCCATCTTCACCTTCTCATGGGAATAGAGGACCTGAAATTCATGGAAACAAAGATGACCTCAGAGCTGGACGGAAGTGGACGTTGGAATTTGGTGGGTAACTATTCAATCCCAATTTTACGGTAAGGAGGGGCGGGAGGTGGGAACATGGGGCCAGCAAGATGGCTCAGTGGGTAAAGATGCCCTGCACCAAACCTGTTATCTGAGATGGATCCTAGGACCCACCAGGAAGAAGGAGAGAACTGACTTCCACGGGCTGTTCTCTGACCTCACACACAACCTATGGCATATTTCCCAAATAAACAAACAACCAGCAAGTATATGAAGAGTAAAAATACAAATGGTTAATTATGGGATTCAGATTGTGGATACTAATGGAGAGATCTTTCGATTTCAAAGAACGCTTGAAATTTCTCATAATTGAATGTTGGAGAAACACACGCAGCATACAAACAAAAGACGCTAACAACCGCACAGGGGTGGGGGAGAGGAAGAGGGGGGAGGGGACAAGGAGGAGAGGGAAGGAGGGAAGGAAAGGGGGGGGAATGAAGGGGAGAGGGAGGAAGGAAGGTGGAGGAAGAGGAGGAGGCAGCAGCCGTCCGCAGCGCCCCCTGCTGGCCCTCACCTGAATGTTTTCCAGCTGATACTCCAGGTCGCTCCTTTCTGTCTTCAGCAGATCCGCCCTGTCCAGCGCCTCCTGCAGCCCTTGCGTCAGGCGGAAGATGTGGTTCTTCTGCAGGTCCATCTGCTGCTGCAGCTTGGCTTGCTGGTGGGTGGGGCAGAGGGGGTGTTAAGAGGCTTGAGACCGCGCCGAGGACCACCTCCTTCCCACGGTGGTTCCCATTCCCCAGCCAATTTCTGGTGTGACACGGGATGTTCCCTTGTCAAAGCACCTCCTTCCAGAATCACTGGTTGTTTTCTCTTCCAAGTCAGGAGGGCATAGCTAAAAAAGAAGTTTCTAGGACCTTCTGGAGGCCACATGCCTGTAATCTCACATTGCAAGGTAACAGGAAGTCCAGAACTGCCCGCTCTGTGCTACCAAGGAAACCATTTTGGTACCTCAGAGCAAAAATCCAGAGTTGACAGCAAAGCAGTGACCATCAGCTCCATTTGTCCCACTCGGGGGTGTCTGGGACCTCAATGAGTGACCGGGAAAGCCACTGGACAGGCTGTGTGGTGTGCACAAAGCCAATCACATCAGCCCGACTTCAGGATTGCACTTGAGTACATAAATAGCCACAACTAGAGGACACATTTCCGCAGCACAGGGACAAAGAAGAACCTAGCTATGCAACAGGAATTTGTAAAACCCAAAGGAAAAAAAAAATAAGGTTCATATATCGGAGATCGTTGGTGTTGAAAAAGTTCTCTAATCTTTACAGTGTTAAGTCGAGCGGCCCCTTCCTAGAATGCGCTCCATCCGGAGAGATGATGCTTGGTTTCATCTAACCTCCGGCAATCATTCAACCAGTCAAGAGGTCCCACAGACCCTCTTCCTGATGGTCTAGACTCTGCAGAACGAGGGAAAGCAAGCTAAGAAAGCAAAGTGAAGAACATCCTGGGCGCTTTCCAACTGTTCCAGGCAGACGCCCCAGTCCTCAACCCCAGCAGAACGGGAGCCGCAAGGGCCTCAGACTGGACGGCTCTTGCCCTCGTAGTTCACTGCTTTCTGCCTGTGTTTACTTCGCATTTCTGTGGCCGCAACTGCAAGAGGCATCGAATCTGGACCCTGCACTCGTCTAGATCCTGGCTTAAATCCTCCTCGCATTGCTTTGCCCAGCCTTGGCTTCTTCCGAAGGGGTGTAAGACCCTGCCTCCCTGAGTGACAAGCTGAACACAGTGCCCATCATACAGTAAGTGCTTGACGTCGGCAGTCTCTGTCTGTCCTTCCTCCTTCTCCCCTTCCAGTTCAGTGCTCTCACACTTTCCCATCGGCCTTTTCTCCCAACCCGGCCACACTTATTATACAAGACGGCTAAACTTAATGGTCAGCTTGATGGAGAGGAGATTCATGAAGCGTATCTGAGTGTTTCTGATGAATGCCCAGGGCACTTAGATCTTAGGTCTCTGGCCTAACCAGCCCCTTTATGGATTCACAGTACGACAGTGGTCCTACTGGGAGATGCTGACTGGTAGGAGGTGTGGCCTCCTTGGAAGACGTCCATCACTGGGGACCGTATCTTCCCCTGAACTCCCCTCTTTCTCCTGCTCTACACTGCCTGGCTGCCTTGGCACGCATCCTCCAAACCCTCCCCCCATAGAGATGGATGGTTCTGAAGCTGTGAGCTACAATAAATACTTCCTCCTGCCAGTTGCTTCTGTCATGTGTTTTACCAGAACAAAGAGAAAAGTAACGGCTGAAGTGCGTCGCTTGGAATATCTAAAATAAACCAGAGTCAAACAACAACACCACAAAGAAGAAAGCAGTTAAGATATTGCTTGAAGGGCAGTTCCGGTGCCTTAAAATCCAAGGGCTTTCTTTCCTTCGTTTCTTCCACTGTCTGGGGACAACATTAATTAGCAAGCAGGAACCAGGGAAACATGTCACGGGCACAGTGGTCTATTTGGTGACAGCTGGACCAAAAATATTTCTCCATTGGCTCTCCAAGAAATCGGCTGTTTATTTACTGTCATAAAACTGATGTGTGGACTCTATGAAACGTTATTCAAGGCATCTACCTGCTGCCCAGAGAGACACAGAGGGAGCTGTGTTTGTGGGCCAGAGTTCCCCTGGGAGGTGGACTTGGGGATGTGCTTAGACCTGTCCAACGATATTATGAGAGCAACAAGAAACTGAGGGGGTGACGCAGGGAACTAGGGACAGAACTGGAGCGCGAGCAATCGCGGTGAACAGGAAGGAAAAGCTGGGCAGGGTGGCATTTTTAAAACGCCAGCTGAATAAATACGGGGCACAAAGGTGTTTAAGAACAAACTTTGTGGGCAGACAGGTGTTATTTCGTAGGTTAATTGAGTGTCAATGGCTTGATTACTCCAAGAGCCAAGTAACCGTCGGGGTTTGCTGAGCCCAAGGGAGAGATGGAAATGCTCCCCTACGCACAAACCGCACACAGACCACGCTGACAGCACACAGGTGTCCTGCAGGGTTCCCGCAAGGACGGCACAAACAAATTCACGTACAGTCCTGAGTAAGACACCTGGCACAGGATCACTGTGTTAGTGAGGGACATTTGTTCCTGAGTGTGTGTATAGGTTTTGTTTTTTGACTTGTTTTTGTTTTGTGTGGGTAGGCTTTTATTTTTTTCTTTTAGACTGTTGGGGATTGAACCCGAGCCCTTGCACACAATAGGCAACCAATCACTCAATCAGTAAGGCTACATCCCCCAGCCCCTAGTTACTTCATTAATCAAATAATTTGGGGCTGGAAAGACAGCTCGGTGGTTAAGAGTTCTTGCTGAATCCTGTCTCAAAAAAAAGAAAACAAAACAAAAAGTTTTTGCTGTTCATCCAGAGGACTCAAGTTCTGTTTCCAGCACCCATGTCAGCTCAACACGTCCTGTAACTCTAGTTTCAGGGATCCAATGCCCTCTCTGGCTCCCGCAGGCAACCATACACATGTGGACACACACATATACATATATAAAAGTAAATTTGACTGTTAACATTAGTCCTGATATCACACTAGCTTTAACGTACTTGACAGTTATACGCTTTTCTCTTTTTTTTATAAGAAAGGACTTTCTAGGAATTAGAGTTGCTAGAAAATAGGATATGATGTCCACATTCACTGCAATATGCTGGTAGAGGTTCCACAAGGCCTGCCTGTGAGAAGTGCTGAGGAAGGGCCCTTCCACCCTGTGCAGGTCATGAATCTTAACCAATGAGCAAATGGACATTCATCTCGGGCATGACTCCCAAGGGACTGAAGTGGGACAAACCTGTCAGGGGAAGTTAGTCATGAGAAGAATTTGGGGCTGGATGACACGAAAAACTCCTAAATCTGAGACCACATCTGTCTCTTGTCAAAGTCTCTGTCCCTGTGGAGACAATCCTTTGGTTGGGGCCAAACTTACGAAGCACAGGCCACAACCCAGGATCCCAACCATGTTTTGGACAGTAATGGTAATTCTTTTTGGCCTTATAATGGTTTTGGATGGTGTGTGAATTCCATCTCAAATCAATGAGATGTCTAATCAAACATCTATCTGTCCATGAGATGCAGACTGGGAAACTGGAAACGTTCTCCTAAGTCAGAAGTGAGAAGGTGGGGCTGAGTCAGGCTTCCAGCTATTCCTGGCTTCACCACTGACTCACCATGTAACCTTGGACCAAGCACGGAGCTTGTCAGGGCCAGCTTGTCCTTCGCAGATGGAAAATAGGACACTCGGGAGCCTCGATTATTTCTGTCCTGTTTCTGTTTCCAGCATGTGCCTAATGTAGGAACATTGCCTATTCATCCCAGAGAAAAGACCACCTGGTAGATTGATGGGTTCTATTACAGGTCAAGCATTCCCAACATCAAAACCTCGGATTGGAAATGCTCCCAAACCCAAAAATTCTTGAGTGGAAAATGCCACAACTGATCTCATGTGATGGGTCGCAGTAAAAAACGTGAGCCTGTTAAAAATACTGGACAAAGAGTGCAAACAGAGCGCAGGGCTATGATGCTTGCCCAGCATGCATCGGGCCCTAGATTCCAGCCCCAGGACCACACGTAAAAGCACTCTACCATTACTGCTAGTCTATGTGTATGTGGCGTATATGAGTGAGGGAACTTAGGTTTATATCTGGGTCCTATCCCCAAGAGACTTCATTATACATACATGCCAATACTTCAAAGATCCAAAATCCAAAGTACTTCTAACTTTAAATATTTTAGTAAGGAACAGTCAGCCTATACAGTGAATTTCACTATATCTGAAGAATTTCATTCATATGTGTTTGTATATATAAATTTTACTCTTAGTTTTTGGTGAGAAAAAAAAAAACCACACTACATGAAATTAATCACTTCAGCTGGGTGGTGGTGGTGTACACCTTTAATCCCAGCACTTGGGAGGCAGAGGCAAGTGGATCTCTGTGAGTTCGAGGCCAGCCTGGTGTACAGAGCAATTTTCAGAACAGCCAGGGCTACACAGAGAAACTCTGTCTTGAAAAACAAAACAAAACAAAAAAACCAAGCAGACAAAAAAAAAATTTTACCACTTCACTTCTTTCTTTTTATATATGATGCTAAGGATCAAACTGTTGGTTTCTTACATACTAGACCATTTGATGGGGTGCTGTGGGATGGTCTGTATGTCAAATGTGTTGCTGATTGGTCAATAAATAAATCACTGATTGGCCAGTGGCCAGGCAGGAAGTATAGGCGGGACTAACAGAGAGGAGAATTGAGAGAACAGGAAGCTGGGTGAGGGAGACACTGCCAGCCACCACCATGACAAGCCACATGTGAAGATGCCGGTAAGCCACAAGCCATGTGGCAAGGTATAGATTAATGGAAATGGATTAATTTAAGCTGTAAGAACAGTTAGCAAGAAGCCTGCCACGGCCATACAGTTTGTAAGCAATATAAGTCTCTGTGTTTACTTGGTTGGGTCTGAGCAGCTGTGGGACTGGCAGGTGACAGAGATTTGTCCTGACTGTGGGCCAGGCAGGGAAACTCTAGCTACAGTGGGGAGTTGATTCTCTCCTTCCACCATGACCAGAGATTGAACTCAAGTCATCAGGGTTGGTAACAAGCACCTTTTTACTGGCTGAGCCAGCCACCTCACCAACCCCACCTTAGCTCTGGACTGTTTCGGCTAAGCTAGCCAGCCACCGAGCGCCGGGGACCCTCTGGGCTCTGCCTCCCCAGCACTGGGTTATAGATAAGCCACTGCACCCAGCGGTGAGTCCCAACTCAGTCAGACCCTTCGGCTTGTGCAGCGTAACTACCAACTGAGCCATCTCCCCAGCCCCCGTGTTGGACACAAACGTGGTGTTCGGCGGCACTGAGGACATTTGTCTTGTACAAACGGCACCACCATCCATCTCCAGAACTTTGTCAAATGCCCAGCTGCGATTTTTTTTTTGGGGGGGGGGGGGGAGCTGAGGATCGAACCCAGGGCCTTGCACAAGCGCTCTACCACTGAGCTAAATCCCCAACCCCTTAGAGAGAATAAACCTTTTTTTGAGACAGGGTTTCTCTGTGTAGCCTTGACTGTCCTGAACTCACTTTGTAGACCAGGTTGGCCTCAAACTCACAGAGATCCTCCTGCCTCTGCCTCTGGGGTGCTGGGATTAATGCCGTGTGCCACCACCTCTTCCAGCTGCAATTTTTAAAGTGTGATTTTTTATAGGACACCTCACTGTCGTCAGACCTGCCATGTTTTCACTGCTCCCCTCGAACGAATGGAAGGGCACAGCCACATCACAGCCATCAGCAGAGCACCTCGAGAGCTCGGACCACGTGATTATCGTGGGATTCCGGCTAACAGAGCTGCCATGCTCACTAGGGGTCAGACAGTGCCCTCCCCTCCAGCTTTTCCCTGGGTGTCAACCGGCATGCATTTGCCCTGCTAGGTCAAGTCGAGTACGAAAGAAGAATCACTGGTGATGCCATGGATGAGACTTTGGTTGGGGGTGGGAAGTCATCACCAATTTAAATAGCAATTTTCAGAGTTCTGAGAAGACAAGACAGGGAATCACAGAAGGGATGCATTTAGGAGATCAGCTGGAGCTTGACATCTTGAATTCAGGAGAATTCTTTAATTGAATTAAGTGCATGTTCAAAAGTCCTCCTGAAATTCGGTACTCAGAATCTGATCACACCCTTGCCGTGTGGAGGAAGCTAATTTGCACCAGGGTGTTCTATCAACATGAAACTTAATATGCTTCAACTTCCAGCTCTTACAGACAATCCCCACCCAGCCATGTGCTCACTAAGCCTCTATTGGGCATATACTAACTCCAATGAACAGCAGTCTCCAGTAAGCCCCCTATAGGAAGGCACAAATAACAGATGCTCTGGTCTTCAAGACAAACTCTTTTACTGTGTTAAGCAATAGGAAGTGCTATGTGGTCCCTTCAGGACTCTACCTCAAAAATGCTAGTTTCAAAATCTGAATGTCTAATTTGGATCCAATCTCCCGAACATAACTACTTTCCTCTTTCAAAATCTCACCTGGGGCTCAGGCGATGGCTCAGTGAGTGAAAACACTTCTTAATGCAAGAATGAGGACCTGAGTTGGAATTCCCACCACCCACCTAAAAAGCTGGGCATGGCTGTGGATGCCTATAACCCACAGGGTCGGGCCAGAGACAGCCGGATCTCTTGAGCTCACTGGTCTAGTCAACATATGGAGCTTCCATTTCAGTGAGAGACCCCGTCTCAAGGCAATGAAGGAGAATAACAGACGTCACCAGCATGCTCCTCTGACCTCTGCATGTGAAGTACACAGGGACACAAACCCACACATGCGCATGTATGCAACACACACGCGCGCGCACACACACACACACACACACACACACACACACACACACACCCTGGCTTTCCCTTCCTGGTGGCTCACACTCACCTCCTCCAGAAGCCTCTGCTTGAGCTCCCGCTCTGTCTCTAGTTTCTGCTGTAAGCTCCGGGCGTTCATCTCAAGCATGGCATGCTTCTTCTCCAGGTCGTTGAGCTGGGCATGTGGAAAAATTGGCCACGACGCCATATTTGGGAACGTTAAGGGGCTGCGGATTTTTTGAGATGTCCCCAAACCTTGGCATGTAAAGGATAACTAAGGTCTAAAAGTCACAGGTTTTCATTTGGAAAAAAAAAAAAAACCCCGACAAGTCCACATGACAAAGGTGAGACCGGAAGCCCCTCTGTGGGTCTCCTGTGTCACTGCGTCAAGTTTTAAGGGCGTGGCTGCTCAGTTCACTTGTCACACTTTGCCTGAATTTCATGAAATGATTGTATTCTGAGGGCTTACAAAAGGACTACAGCTACTGGGATGAAAAGATGGCCCAGCATCCCCAAGGATCCTTCATCTAGGCCCGAAAGGCAGAGACGGCCGGCGGCTATCAGGAGTCACATCGGCTACCGCCAGGCACATCCACCAAGGACCACTGCCTTGTTGGTGAGAGAGAAAACTGCCTCAAAAGCGGGTAAGAGAGAAAATGGTATCAGGATAGCTAGGCACACAGAAGGTGACTACTAAATACTGCAAAGACAGCCAACAAGAATGGAAAAGCGGTGTTCACGTTAAACCCAGAGAGGTCCATTTCTCTCCACGTAGCAAGTGTACTAACAATCTTGACCAGCTAGACTCTGAGTCAGAGCTGTCCTTGAGTGCAGAGTTATAACCTTGAGACCAGTGGTTCCGTTTCTATGAATTTCCGGCAAGAAAATAATCACAGATGTCCAGAGAGATTTATGTTCATCACAGTGTTATTCATATGGGGGGAAAAATTGGAAGAAGCCCAAATTTCCTGTACAAAGGCAACGCTCAAATTAGATGCCTGCGTGCAATTTTATTTTTTCAGAATTACATGTTTAAAAAAATATCTAATAAGTCAGGAGAAGCCTCCAGTTACATGATTTTTTTTAAAAAAGATGTAAAAGTATATAAATAGTAAAAGCCTAAAATTATAAAAAAAAATGTGTGTGCACACATGTCTGCGGGAATAAGAATAAGCACACACAAGACTGCAAATAAACCTACCAGTATAACAAGGAAACTGTTACCAGTTTTCCCTTTTCCTTTTCCTGTGGTTGTTATTTTCCACAATGGCCCCAAGTAATGACTTTTGTGAACATGAATAAGTGTTATTTAACCTGCGGAATCCCAATCACCATTTTACGTGCACAGGTGTGAAGAAGAAACTAGCATCTCTCTGACATCTCCTTTGGCTACCAAGAGCCTCGTCTACATTTTTTCAAGTCTGTTAGACAGAAGCGCCCAATGCTGGCGTTATCACCGCGGATGTGCTGCAGACCACGGGACGTGGACGGAGCATGTGTACTCCTAACACGGCACGCTGAGGGCTGTGTGCATTAGGCCCTACTGTGGTCTCAATGGCCCTCAAGGTTCTTGTATTAGAAGCCTAATCTAGCTCACAGGTGGACGACGCCTGGAAGTGGGGCCTTTGGGAGGTATTAGTGTTACATGAGGCTGTAAGGGTGAGGCCCCATGGAGGCATTAGTGGCTCCCTACAGAGATGTTTAAGCTGCGTGGTGAGTGTTCTGCCTCACCACGCAGTATCTGCCATCAATACCACAGAGCAAGAGGGACCTCAACAGATGCAGGTACCACCATCTTGGACTTTCCAGCCTCTAGAACTGTTAGCCAAATATATTCTTTAAAAATTACCTGGTCCCAAGTACTTGGTTATAGCAAGAGAGGACAGGAAAAGAAAAAAAAAAGTACGTGTGCCTGCAATCACACCAAAAGGACAAGTCACTGTTGTGCTCTTCTGAAGGATGAGCAACATGAGGCTTATAAAACCTTTTAGAAACAAAACAGTGTTGTGGTCCCAGTGATGGACTTTTGGGGCCCAGATAGGTAGTTGTTAAAAAGTCACCATCCAAGCCAGGTGGTGGTGGCACATGGCTTTAATCCCAGCACTCGGGAGGCAGAGGCAGGCGGATCTCTGTGAGTTCCAGGGCAGCCTGGGCTACCAAGTGAGATCCAGGACAGGTACCTAAACTACACAGAGAAAATCTGTCTCAAAAAACCAAAGAAAATAAATAAAAAAAGGCACCATCCAATCAGGATAACCCAATACCCACCACACCCAGCTACGCCACTGCCAACCAATAATGCCCCTTAGTGAATCATATCTGACATTTTGGGAGAGAGCAATGGAATGCTTATGAAGTAAGTTTACCTCGGGCTGTGTCTGAATTCGTGTTAACCCTGACTTTAAAGGGGGAACCAAAGACATTTTCCGACAAGGCACAAAGGGATGGGCGCTCACCTTGTCCGACAGGCTCTCCGCCTTCAGTTTCTGTTCTTTGAGAGCCTGCTGCAGAGCGAGAATCTCGGCCTTGTGTTCCTTCACGGCCAGCTCTACCACCTGGCGAGACTCAGTGATCCGCTGATCGGCTCTCGCCCTGCCAGAGAAGCACAGAGGCCTGCTTTCAGGAGCCCCACACCACAGACCTGGAGGGAGGAGGCTGGTCCACTTCTAAACAGGCTGCAGGCTGGACAGAAGCCCAACTGCGGACTCTACCTTAAATGCTGTCTCCCTTCCTGACAGCTTACGGAGCAGAAACTTGACCCATTTCAGACTTGGGTTAAAATTGCCCTGAAGCAATAAAATTCCTGTGGGGACTGACTGTGGGAAGGCTTGGGCTGGAGAGGAAAAAGCCATCCTCAAATGCAACCGGACTGAACGGGGATGTGTCCAGAGTGTCACAGCTTCCCTGTAGGGCAGTGAGTGCGGAATGGCTCCCTCCCATACTGCCACCAAGGTTGACCGTGGGAGACCCCATTGGAATCTGAGTGACTGCCGTCTCCCCTAAATGTTTTGAGAGCTCATAAAAAGTTGAAACATGAACCTGATGAATGTATCCACTAAAGACGACAAAAATTCAAATGTAAAAGGGAGGAAAAAGCACTTCTTTCCCAACATCTAAGGCCTATGTGTCCCTGCCTCTGCATCTTTGGCTTGTGTGTGCAACGTCTTAGCCGGGCTGCATAAGGCTGCCTTAGCTCCACCTCTCAGAAGTCAGGCTTCCTTGATCTCCACCCAAAGCCCAAACCCACGTCTCTCCACCAGGCAGCACTCTCTCCTCAAGGTAACAGACATCGAAACACACAGCCAGGTGACTCTCGGCTTCTCGAGGATGAGGACAAAGATCAGAAAGTATATTTTGTTCGGCTGCATAATACCAAACAAGCACAGAAAAGCAGCCCAGGACCTTTCACAACTGCCCCGGAAGCAGACTTGGAATGAAGCGGTCCATACACTCTCCAGGCGTGGCTGTCTATCTGTCCACTCCCTGACAGACTGAAGAAGGAACAGCTCGGACAGAAGCTGAGCTGAGTGTGGGCCGGAAGGTCTCTGTGGGAGAGTGGCCAGCACTTCCAGGGAAGCCTCATCCCTGAGGAGCAGGAAGGAGGGACGGGACAGGCTTTGAAAACCTCGGTCCTTCACATTAAACACACTAACATGGCGCATAGCAACCGTTGCTTCCGGGCTCTCTTGCAATGTCAGAGTTCTCGTCTTCTGCCTGCCATCTTTTCTATTTCAACTCAAATAGCAATCAGGCCACTCAGCCGGCATATTTGATTATACATTATTCTAAGGACCATGCAGCCAGCACATTTTGTTATATATATTCTGTAGTCACCAAATTATCGTGGGGGACACAAGACCCTCGGGGAGGTGACATCCCCCGAGTTCTGAAGGGTAGACACCATGCAGGGAGAGACGTGAAGTCACGGGCTAATGCTGGCCCATGTGAAAATGTGAAACAAGGCCCTGGGATTTCAAGGTAATTTCTGGCCATCTTCATGGGACATGGTGGTGTGCTGCCATGGGTTACAAACTGAGCATTAAAACTCTTCGGGCGGGTGGCATGTTCAGGGAGACCAGTACTCCCTGAACTGTGATGGATCCAGCAGGGAGGGAACTGAAAACCAGGCAGGAGTATAGAGAATAAATGACCATTGAAAACAAAGACAGGGGGTGAGGGGAGAGAGAGGAAAAGGGAGTGGGTACAGTTCCATGCTCACCCCAGGGGACACTGGGTGACTTCTGGGATCGTTTTTAGCTGTCACAGCTTGAGAAGTAAGTTGTTGCTGGCATCTAGTGAAAAGAAGCCAAGCAAGATGCGTGCTGTCCTAGAATACAAAGCGCCCCCCCAACACACACACACACACACACACACACACACACACACACACACACACACACAACAAGGGGTGCCCAGGCAATGCAAGGCTTCAGAGCTCTAGAGCAGAGAAATGAGAGAGTCCTCACGACCAGGATTCAAACGGTGGGGACCTCACTACCAGGTGACAGCGTTGGGATCAAAATCTTGGCAAGGCTGTCTCTACAGAAAAGTCCTGATATTTTTCTTTGCCTTGGTTTCTGGGCCTCTCCACAAACAAAAGCACACCAGCCACTACCACAGGATCCAGGTGACATTTGCCAGATTTACAACCAGGATGTCCACCCCTCCCTGGCTCGCCTCTGCTGGTCATCACTCTGAAAGCCCTGCATCCGGGGAGACAGCTGTCTCAGGACACTGGGACAGTTGATCGCCTTGTTTGCTGCTCTCAGGGGGGACTGGGGTGCAATCACCCGGCGCTGGCTTTTTCTACCATGGGGGAATTCCCACCTGCTCTGCTTCTCGGTGTCCAGCATCCTCTGCAGCTCTCGAACGCGACACTCGAACTGGGACTTCTCGTCCCCGAGGACGCTCCTCCAGGCCTCCCACTGCCGCTCTTTTTCCAGCAGCTCGTCATTCAGGGCCTCCAGATCCATGACCTGCTCCTCCAGCATGGTGCACGTGGTCTTCAGGGCCTCCATCGTCTGCAAGTCAGCAGTACTGAGTTGTGCCTTGCATCAGATGGGGGGCCCCGGAGGTGACTCTGGTCAAATGGCTTCAGGAAAGCACAAGTCTCCTAACCTCAAACTCATGGACAGACCCTAACCACGGACTCACAGACAGACCCTAACCACGGACTCACAGACAGACCCTAACCACGGACTCACAGACAGACCCCAACCACGGACTCACAGACAGGTTGTTTCTCTATCCCACAGCCCAAGGGGACCAGTCGACAACAGACCAAAGGTCATCTATCAGTACTGCCATCTTAGAGGTACAACCCAAAGCCAGTCACAGGGTAAGCAGCGTGCGTGCGTGCATGTGTGTGTGTGTGTGTGTGTGTGTGTACACACGACACACACCTATAATCCCAGCACTCAGGACAAGGTCAAGAGTTCACTGTCAGTCTAGACTGTGCTAGTAAGTTCTGGCTAGGTATGTATGGTTATACAGTGAGACCCTGTCTTTAAAAACCAGTCATATCCACTTTTAAAGATTTCCTATTGTTATTTTTATTTATATGTATTTGTGTGTGTGTGTGTGTGTGTCTGTATGTATGTGTGAGTGTGTGAGTCATTCACATGTGTGCAGGTGTCTATGGAGTGTGTGTCTGTGTGTGTGTGTCTGTGTATGAATGTGTGAGTGTGTGAGTCAGTCACATGTATGCAGGTGTCTATGGAGGCTGGGAGATGGTATTGGCTCCCTTGGAATTGGAGGTTACAGGCTGTTGTGAGCCACCATGTGAGTGCTGGGAACTGAACTCACATACTCTGGAAAAGCAGTAAGTGCTCTTAACTTCTGATTCACCTCTGGCCCCAGGACCCCTAAAAGCCATTTTAAAAACCATAATCCTTGGCTGTAAGCCAGGATCGACAAGGAGCCTGTTTGCAGGAGCCAGCTTGGTCATGGAACCCCCAGAGAGAACACACAGACCCTTCTAAATCCTTCTAAGAGTCCTCCAGGGACCCCGGGGCTGGGCCTCTCATCTTACTTGCTTCTGGCTGGTGAGCTGCATCTCCCTCTCTGTGATCTCACGGCGGAGATGGTCCACCTCGCTCCGCAGCTGCACAATCTCATCGTTGGCGCCAGAAGCCTCGTCAAGTTGTTTGGACAAGTAGAAGTTTTGGTTGTTGAGTTCGGCGTTGTCCTCAGTCAGCTGGTTCAGCTGCTCCTCCAGGTCAGTGATGACCTGTGGGGGTGGGGGTGAGGAGGGGGGTGTTATAGATCAAAAAAGGGGTCACTGTCAGCAAGGAAATGCTTCTGGAACTAGCCATCTTGAAAGCTGCAGTGAGACAGTGTCACGTGTGTGGCATGACGATGGGAACCAACATGCAGCTGTCTGACTTAACGTCCAACCCAAGCTCCCTCGCCAGCACGCATATCGGGGGGAGGCGTCTCCTCTCTCTCTAACTTGTGGTACATCTGGAAAATATGCCAAGAGCCAATCAACCGAGTGCTAAACAGACAGGGCAAGTTCAAATGAGATCCGGTGAACAGCAGGAAGAACTACGCAAGGAGGGGAACGTGGGTCACGACAGAGGGCTGTCTGGTATAGCAATTGTCTAATTAAACTGAACTTGACCTTGACACCACCTACAGGGTACCGCCACTGCAGACAGCCACAGTCTGAGAAAGCCAAATAATGTTTTATCAGGGACGAATCACAAGGAAAGATACTCAGGGTCATTTGAATAAAATCACAGACAGTGAATTTAATTCTGTGTAACAAAGACGGGGAAGAAATCTTAAGGGGAGCTTGGATAATTCTGAGGATACAATACTGACTGCATCACGATGCGGGTTTAATGGATTCCGCTACACAGTGAGTTCTCCAAGTATATAAAATTGTCGTTTTATTGAGAGAGATTTAATCTGGTTTTACTAAATTATTTCCCTGTTCAACGGCAGAATGACTTCCAATTTCAGTTCAGCTTGTCTGTTCTCTTTGCCGAGGCTTACCATCAGTGCTCGTAGAGAACATTTATATAAAATACTTCAGAAGTTTAAGGGTAATTTTCTCCTAATAGTTAGGATACGACATATGAGCCATAAATTAAATTTTATGTAACAAAAGAAGTAAATTAAAAGGAAATGTCTTTAAACCTACAGTTATTAACTGTTTCGGGTTTCCACACCCACAACAGACATAGTTCGTGATCTGTTAGCTTTGCTATCACGCCTAATACCTTATTTCAACTCTCTTGATCAATTTAAAACTATAGAAAGTCTCCCTAGGCACACAGAATTAAAGAACATAAACTAAGGATGTTTCTTTGATGTACTCCAGAAAGCCCATTTTAGTGGGCAGCTAGCCTCTCAGGGTAGATGTGGTCAGGTGACCTGTTTGGACCGTGGAAATCCACGTTGATCCCTGTGAGCTGGTTAGAGGTGCACTGTGAGCTATGAGTAGGCAATGAAGAGTCTGGCCAGACACTTGGACAGGCTTCCTTAGAAACCCAGAAATGGATCTGTGCGCTGTACCACTCCCCACGGACAGTTTGCCTCAAGTGTCCCTATGTCCGTGGTCCGGTGCCATGGCTAAGTTGAGATGGACAACTCCACACATTCAACCTATCTTCATCCTACACAGAGTAACCCCACCATTTGAGGTCCTTCCCCTAAACTGTAAGCGTCTCTATTTAACCATTCCCCTCTTCCTTTTTCTTTCTTCCTCCTCCTCCTCCTCCTCCTCCTCCTCCTCCTCCTCCTCCTCCTTTTCCTCCTCCTCTTTTCTCAGAGTTTCTTGGTGTGGCCCTGGCTGTTCTGGAACTCTGTAGAACAGGCTAGCCTCAAAACCTGACTCTGCCTCCGAGCGCTGGGAGCAGAGGTGTGAGCCACCACCGCCTGGCTAACGGTTTCATTTCTTTCTGTCCCTTCCCCAGAGAAAATGAGCAGAATGGGACAAGCAAGCCTGGAAGATTCTAGAACTCAAATGAGTTTGAACTTGGGTAGGTTTGTTTCTCCATCTGTGACAAGGAAATAAATACTATATTTATTCTTGATCTTTTATTTTTAAATTGTCTTGTAGCTACTCGAGTCCTGCAGCATGAGATACGGGATATAAATTAATGACCAAAATGGTGTTTCATTCTGAAAGCCTCTTGGGGAACAGACCAACTGCAGAAAATCTATTCACAGAGAATATATAATTTCCTTGCCATTCAAGGTTATATTTAAGCTTTTAGGCACCTACTTCCTTTCTTTGATTCACAAGAAAAAAAAATACAGTTTATTATGAACCCATTCCTGTCATCTCTTCTCTTTTGCCCAAAATAAGATTATAAAGAGCTGAAGAAGAGACCCTCGAAAAACTAATGAGGTGGCAGGGTCCGGGCTCTTCCCCGTCTTGAGGTAGGTCTCTTAAAGAGGGAAGGGTCCCTCCATTCCGGTGTCATCCGGTCTTTGAGGGACCTGTCTTGGCTTCTATGCCCAGCATCTGATGGGTGGTTCTGTATCTTCTATTGTCTCCATTTTCCTCATTTGACTAGATGAGGGTAACGTGTGCATGCGTGCATCTGTGTGCAATGGGCGTTCCCATCTGTCTAAGTCAGAACACGCTGGCTTCCACCCTTTTCTAGTGGCTGAGGTGAGGTGTGAGACCCGTCTCTGCCTGCTTGGAGGTTATAGATACGGAGCTGACATAAGACGCTATCACCGGACTGAAGTATAACAAGCAATCCCTCCAACTGTTCTGGGAAGGGTTGTTTTAGTTCCATTTTATAGATGGGGAAATTGGGGCAACCAGGAGGCTAAGTGACTTCACCGAGGGCACGCAGCTAGCAGGTGAAGAGGTCAAACCTTGACCGCAGCCTGAAATTCAAGCCTCGTCTCTTACCCCTCCATGATGCTGTCCTTGGAAATGGGTGACGAGGATGCACAGGCCACTTAGGCCTTCTCTTACTCTTGTTTCTGAGACATATATAACCCAGATTGGCCTCAAACTCACCATCCTCCTGCTTCAGCCTCCTCTGTGCTGGGATTATGGGTGTGTGCCAATATGCCTGGTGTCCTTGCTTTTCAACCAGGTCATCTTTGTGACCATAAGTAAATTCTTTCCACGCTGAGGGCAGATGGTCTGTTTACTGACAGACTCAGTTATGAGAGTCCCTCAACTTTTAGGCCCCAAGAACAGAGGGTTAAAAAAAAAAAAAAAAGATTAATGGAAAGCCTAATTCTACCTTCACAAGTTAAAAAAAAAAGACAAGGCAGAGGGCAGCTTCCCCACACGGGGCCAGCCAGGTTTTCTTGTAGGCCGTTTTGCAGACAACAGATCTTGGTACAGTTCTAAGAGCAAGCAAGAGTATAAAACTGTCTACTCTCAATGTCAGAAAAAAAATATACATATATGTATGACATATACCCCCAAGCTCTCTATTTGGAGTTACCTGTGAACCTCACCACCACAGAACTGTACAGTGACCCATCACACCTACCCAAGGAAGAGGACCAATGGCGTTTTAGGGTGGGAGGGACCAGGCAAACAATGAGCACCAGTGGAAGGCTCAGGACTGATCCTATTTTAATGCCTACTTTCCCGAAGGCAGCTATTTGCATATTATTTATTTTTAATCTTATAGCTGACAGATTGATTCATAATTAAAGCTGTGTCATATGCTTGCCCACCAGCTCCCCTCTAAAACAGACTTAGGGAGGGGTTTGGGTGCCAGATTGAATCGAATCCTTTTTTTAAAATCCCTTCAAAACACAGAAGTGGTCTGAGCCTGGAAGTCTCCTGCCCTCCGAGCTTTGTGAAAGCGCTAACTGGGCGCTCCTCGTGACTGAGGGAGTATAGCGCTCTTGCCAGTAACAGAGGTGACACTTCCTAGCAGAGGCCATCTTGGATAGCATCCAAAGGGAAGGAATACCCAGGACAAGCTCCCATAGCCTCTTTAAAGTGGCCTTGAACTTGACTGTGTCACGGAGACCCACTACTGTGGCTAAATGCCTTGAAGCAGTAGTTCCTAGGGTTTTGTACATAGAAAGGCCAGTTTTCCAAACCAAAGATTATGCTAGGAACCTGAGGTAACCGGAGAAGCCACCCTCACTTGGCCCTTTCCTAAGGTCAAGCCCATGTACCCACGTTGGACATCTCATCGTATTTAATTACTGCAGAGGTGAGGTTGTCTCCAATGCCAATGGACCCCTGTTCCTGAGGTCTTACTGATTCTGAAACTCAAATACTTGTCAGTTTTCCCTCATCCAGCACCCAAAGCACAGTCATTAACTGTGAACCAGAAACATAAATGTCATGCTGGAAGCGAGGCTACACAGGCTAGCCCCATTTTACAATGAAGAAATGGGAGCGTCTAGAGGCCATTTTATAATATGAACCCTGTCTGCCTGACTCCAGAGCCCATGGGTTGGACCACTGTGTCTCCCAGCTGTTCCAGCTGATATGTGGAGTGGAGGATACTCTGTTTAGATGCCTGCCCCCCTCCCCATCAATTCGGAAAGGGGCCCAGAGGCCATGCCACCAAATACTAGTGGTAAAAGAAACAAATATTAGAAATTGTCTCACAGAAACCAAATTTAGAAAGTATAAACATAACATAAGTTAAACCAGAAATCAAGTTAATTCCACATACCAGCAGGTTCCCTTATGGCCAAACTTGCAATTTTAAAGTACGGAAGGGATTATTCCTCATGGAAAGGATGCAAAGGCCATCTGAGTGGACCTAACTGAGGTTCTAGTCACACACTGAAAATACCACGGAAAACAAAAAAGAGCAAACTGTCGCCAGGTCCACATGAAGGACTTCCACAGACAGTGCAAAGCAAGAGGAGGGATTCTCAGCCCTCTCTCCAATCCCACTCACATCAAGTTCAAGGTCAGACAAAACCCAGCTCTGGCGCCAGAATGACAGGAACCCTGTGGGGCTAAGGGTTCTCACAGGTGACCGTGGGAGCCGCCTAGGGCTGGGACAGCCTGCAGCTGCATCTACACGTGGCCGTTCAGGTGGCTAAGATGCCAAACTCTGACAGAGTGCACCCAAGACCAAGGGCCCCGTTAGAGGTGGTGACGAGGTCCTTGTGAAGATAAAGGACAGATGTACACACGTGTGGGAGGGGGTGTTTCTGGAAACTCACAGGCGTATATAGTACAAGCAGAGACAAGACCACCGAGGACCGAGAAAGTAAAAAAATCCACAAAAAGACTAAAGACACGGAAGCACCAATAAGGACGGCGTCCTGTCTCCTAACGGGGGCCTATTTCTGTCCTTCATTTTGATCAAAATAGACTCTTGCTTTTTCACTGACTTGACTAGATTATGTAACCCGTGAGTGACGCTCGCCTGCTGATGGAACGCTCACAGAAGTGATGTCACCCACAAGGGTCCTAGATTGTGAATTTGCATATTAAAGGAAAGACTTTTCCCTGTTAGGAAGATTCACTTTCCTGGTCCACAGCTGAATTGGCCCTTCTTCTCGGCAGAGGCCACAGGCTGAGAAGCCATGTGGGGAACCAGTCCCTGGCATTTGGATAGTTTCTTGCCCACGTGGGGAAGGGGATGGGCTACCTGGAGAGCATTGTGGAAGCTACTCAGTCTATTTACAGTTTCGTAGTGAGGGTGAAAATAAAATGTTTTTGGCTTTCTGTTTCGAGGTAAGTTCTCATCTGTAGCCCGGCCTCACCCTGGTCTCACCAGCCTCCTGCCTCAGCTACCTGTACAGGTGTGTGCTCCCACACCCAGCTACAGTGAGAACTGTTTGACTATTTTAACCATCCCAACTACCTCCCCCTCCCAAACCTAAAGAATGGCTTTAACATCCTTAAAACCAGCAGCCCCCTGAAAAACTATAGCAAGACAAAGCACTCTGGTCTTCAAGCCGCAAGAGCGTACGGAAACTCAGTCACCAACAATGCCACTGCAGAGAGACTCCCCTCTGCCCTCTGCCCCCGTCTGCCCCTCTTTGGCTTGTTTGTACTCACAGTGCAGCTGTTGCGAAGAGCATCAAATTTGCGCTGGATTTCATCTCTATGTGCCTGGAAGGTAAGAAGCGCATTATGAACTTTTCATGAGGCAGGATGCAGTCCTACATGCTATGGGTCGAATCCAGAGGCCAGCAATTTGCTTGAGAAGCCAGGTGCAAGGCTGCAGCAGCCCCAGCATCCGCCTTGCGGAGGAACCAATTAATCACCTCATCCCCAGCATCAGCAATCTGCAGCATCAGGGACATACGGGTCTGTGTGAAGGGAGTTCGCTACTCAGACCCTATCACAAACACCAGACAGACAGACATTTTCACATTCACACTAGTACCAGGGGAGAGCTGGGGAAGGGGAGGTAATAAAGGACGATGTCCATACATACTCCTCTTCATCGGCCCTAAACCAAACCCCAAATTCTGAAAATATGAGTAACTTTCCTTCTTCCCTCCAACTGATCCCCTTTCCAGCCTAGTAGACAGACAAGACAGACACAGACACACACATGCATGAGAAAGAGACATTGTCAGGAAAAGCAGAGACTTTTTAAAAATTAAAGCTGCTGAGATTCATAAAACCCACACTGACCTAGAAGTAAACACCCCAACTTTCTCTGAGGCAAAGCTACCCTAAAACAGCAGAATTTCTGCTATAGTTTGAATCTCAAACGCCCTCCAGAGGCCCTGTGTTAAAGACTTGTAGTCAGCCTGCGGCACTAATGGGAGGTGGTAAAGCCATCAAGGCATATGGTCTAGCTAGAAGTTAGGCCATGCGCGGCTCTCGAAGAAGATATTGGAACCCTGAACTAACACATTCTCATTCTCTCTCTCTCTCTCTCTCTCTCTCTCTCTCTCTCTCTCTCTCTCTCTCTCTCTCTCTCTCTCTCCTTCTCTCCCCCTCCCTCCACCATATGCCCCATCTGGATAACACTAAACTGTAACAAAGCCAAAGGATCACAAGCTAGAATCTCAGGTACCATGAACAGCAGTAACTTTTCCCTCAGGTTGCATAACCTGAGTATTTTGTCATAGTAACGGGAAGCTGACCAACACAATTCCGATCAGCGCTAAGATCAGATATGCGCACACGTAACCCATGTCTTCATTCTGGTGTGGGAAGACAGCGGCAAAGACCCCGAGGCAAGAAAGGCCTTGACACGGGTGACGGACTAAAAAGTGCCAAGTGGGCAGAACCGGGTTCTTTAGACTCGGACCCAGGAGCCAGCTTGTCAAGGAAGGATTCGGTCTGTCTTTTGGTTGCATTCCATTAAACAGGAAGGGCTTGACAGGAGACAGTATGCCTTGGGTGGTAAAGGTGAGCACTGACTTCAAAAGCTTTGATTTAGACCCACAATCCACCCGGTTTAATAGGCATTGGTTGTCTCAACTTTACGTGACATTTAGAAAAAGTGTGGCCAACTAACCCCTTGCATGGTTGTGTGTATATATGACTGTAAGACGCATCCTGATTTGAGTTACCTTAGAATTCATGAAATATAGGTAGCGACTCCCTGTGGGGGTGGGGAGGTCTACATCCATGCATTCAACCAGCCATGAACAGTAAATATTCTAGGGAACATGCAGGCTCACTGTATGTCAACCTGACACAAACTAGAGTCATTTGGGAAGAGGGAACTTCAACTGAGAAAATGCCTCCATAAGATTTGCCTACAGGCAAGTCTATCTTGATGATGCCAGTGAGCCCAGCTCGCTGGGGGTGGTGCCATACCTGGGCAGGCAGAAACCAGGCCGAGCAAGCCATGGCCGAGCAAGCCATGGAGGGCAAGCCAGTGGGCAGCGTTCCTCCATGGCCTCAGTTTCAGCTACTGCTTTGAGTTCCCGCCCTGACTTCCCGGGATCGTGGACTCCAAGCTGCAGGATGAAAGAAGCCTTTTCCCTCTCCAGTTGCTTTTGGTCACTGTGTTTTATCACAGCAGAGAAGCCCCAACCAGGACAGGGCGGGGGGAGAGCACTGGTACTGAATAGAACATGGGCTTTCATTATTCTTGAGAAAACACAGTGTCCTATCTTCACAGCATCTGTACTGTATTAGTATTCTAAGCGCTCTGGAAATGGTTCACAGCACAGAAGAGGACATGCCCAAGGTCCAGGCCATTGCATGGAAGGGACTCGAACACCTGCTAATTGAGGTATCGGTGAGAGGTCCTGAAAATCAACCTCCAAAGGTGACTGTATATTCTCTCTTGCATTGGACTGCAAGGAAAACTAGATTTTTCTTCTGAGTCGTGGTCAGTTTTGGAAAAAAAATCAAAGCAAGAGAAAGGAAAAAAAAAAAAAAAAAAAAGCCCAGAAAGGCATCTGGGGTTCATTCAAAGTCCAAAGAACTGGAAACCAAGGACAGGAAGAAGATCGTGGCCTCACAGTTGTCTTAATAGTGCTGGGATGTCGTGGAAATCAGATCAAAATGGGACAAAGGGACCACGGAGCAGGGAAGCCCCCAGGAGGGCAGGGTTGCCTGTCAAGAAAGAAATGATGGTGACTTAGAGCAGGATGGCAGCAGAAATCAGCAAAGTTTTCAAAGGACAACAGACAACAGGGGAAGAGGGGAAGAGGAGGCGGGGCTCCCCAGGGGACGTGAGACCAGAGAGATTAGATTAGTTTGGATTGGATTGGATTGGAGTCAACAAACCATCCAGTCTCGGGCAGAGGCAAAAGGAGTCATCTTCCTATACAAAACAAAACTTGTTCTCCATCAAAGTCTATAAGGCAACTTAAAAACCTTAGAACTATGATGTTCTCTCTAATGTGTCTATTTTCCAAGACATTTATAATAGGTTAGAGACACGTTAGACAGAGACTAGTACACCCGAAGGCACAGCAATAGAAACTATACAAAATAAAACCCAGCGATGACAGTGAAATAAAGTTTTCCAGAGTTGTAAAAGCGAACAGAGAGCTGAGGCAGCTGGGAGCAGAACATGTGTTAACTGGAGTCTCTGAAGGCGTCTGGGGTGAGCTGGAGAAAATGCTGCAAGGGGCAACGGCCACAAATGTCCAAAGCTGCTAAGAGCTTTGAACCCACAGATACAAAAACTGCAGCAAACTCCAAGCCTAAGAAACATGAAGACACCAGGCAGCGGTGGCACACGCCTTTAACCCCAGCACGCAGGAGGAAGAGCCAGGCAGATCTCTGTGAGTTTGAGGCCAGCCTGGGCTACAGAGTGAGATCCAGGACAGGCTCCAAAGCTACACAGAGAAACCCTGTCTCAAAAAACAAAAAAAAAAAAAAACCAAAAAAAAAAAAAAAAAAAAAGAAAGAAAGAAGAAACATAAAGACAATTATTCTTAAGCGCGTCACAACCAAATTGCTTAAAACCAGCAGCAAGAAACTCATCAAACCAGGCAAATAAAGACCATTATACACAGGGCAAAAAGCTGAGTGTTGGGCTGCTGTCTTCCAGGTTGGATGATAGGTCCTCAGGGGCCTTGACCTATCAACAGTCCCCTTCACTGGCAAGGGGAAGGCTTTCCTGAGAATACACAGTAAATGATGGCCAAAAGAAGGGAACTGGGTAGCACAGCTACCCATAATCTGCTGTCCATGTTCATATGAGTAACCACAATAAAATCATTGGGTCACCGAGCCAGACATGGGTGGAATGGTTTTTCTGGTCCGCAGTTGCCCTACTAGACTCCTCAGGAAGAGACGCTGTCTTGGGGAGGGTTTCAGTAGCTATAGTAAAACATCATGACCAAAGCCATTGTCCTTCACTAAGGAAGTCAAGGCAGGAACTCAAGCAGGATAGGAAGCTGCAGGCAGAAACTGAAGCAGCCTTGTTCCCCTGTGGCTCACTCGGCCTGCTTTCTTGCACAACCAGGGGCCACCTGCCAAGGGGATGGCACCACCCACAGTGGGCTGGGCCCTCCCACATCTATTGGTAATGCCACAGGCCCAACTGATGGAAACATTTTCTCGTTTGAAGGTCCCTCTTCCCGGGTGACCCTGGCTTGTGTTGAGTTGACAAAAAGAAAAAAAAACCTGAGCAGCACAGCCATACATGAACACGGACGTCAGATGTTCAGATGGTGCTGTGGGAGGGCTGTGCCTGAGGACAACAGAGCAACGTTTTCAAGTAGCCAGCGCAAGTATCTCTCCCCAGTGAAGACCAGAGGAAGGCCTGCCACGGACATAGGGTGAAAGGGATGCCTCCCCAGCAGACCCACACCACACAGAAATCCTTCAGGCGGGACAAGGGCAACTGGAAATCTGTGTCTAGATGTTGCCTATGTAGACCCACTACTGAGAGTTACTGAGGGCCTAGTGAGAGGTCCCTGAAGTCAGAACCTTGAAAGTGATTGTGGGTCCAGCCCCTGA
Source organism: Peromyscus eremicus (assembly GCF_949786415.1). Classification (NCBI taxonomy): domain Eukaryota; kingdom Metazoa; phylum Chordata; class Mammalia; order Rodentia; family Cricetidae; genus Peromyscus; species Peromyscus eremicus. The sequence goes on along the minus strand of NC_081438.1, from coordinate 6,066,934 downwards.
CTCTCCCCGTCCACCCTTGCTTTCTGGTCACGAGGTGAGCAGTACGTGTTCAGTGTGGCCCCCCTTCCGCCGCCACCACACACTGCTCTGCCATGGAGCCAAACACAAGGAGCTAATCAGTCACGGACAAGAGCCATCAAAACTGTGACCCCAAACCAATCACTTTTCTTTATACGTGAATTATCTCGGGTACTCCGTACCGTGATGGGATGCTGACTAAATATACCCAGTATCAACAAAAGACTAATTTGCTGGGGCAAGAATAATATTTACCGAGCTTCAGAACAAAGCCATCTGTACTACTGTTGAGATCTCATTTGCAACCAATGACCAAGCAGAGTCTGCCTCCATGACCCCCCTCAGGCCTCTCCTATGCTCACCATGATCACCATGGACGAAATGAAGGCTTTATCAAGGAAGAACAGTCTCGTACACTAATCACCTCTACATCAGGGTCAGCAAGATTTGGGGGTGCTGTTTTTGTAATTTATTTTGTTATTACTGTTGCTTTTTAAAGGGAGAGATAGAAGAGATTTTCGGTCTTTGAGCCAATCTGCTCTATTTAAATATGCCCTCACCAGGCTAAGGTCACTCTAGAAAATATGAAAATGAAGCGGGGGAAATGGCTTAAGTTTGTTCTCCGGCACCCACCTAAAAAGCTGAGCACCCGTGAGCACCGCTGTAACCCTAGGGCTGGGCGGCAGAGACAGGAGGATTGCAGGGACTCACTGGCCAGACAGTCTAGCCGATTGGCAAGCTACAGGTTTAGTGAAACACTGTCTCAAATAAAATAAAGTAGAGAGCACTGGAACCCTTGATTCAGACCTTTGGTCTCCACTTCACATGACATACGCATGCAGACTCATCCATACATACACCACACCTCCCCTCCACTTGGTATAAACGCTCACATAAGAAACAGAGAGTGTGGAATGAGTTCTTTCAAAGCTAAGGCTCCCTGGGCCACACAGGGGTGCCGAAGCCCTTTACACTTTCTTCCTTGTTACACTTTATTAATAGCAAAGATTCCAGTAACTCCACACCATTAAAAACTCATTTGCCGGGCGGTGGTGGTGCACAACTTTAATCCCAGCACTCGGGAGGCAGAGCCAGGTGGATCTCTGTGAGTTCGAGGCCAGCCTGGGCTACCAAGTGAGTTCCAGGACAGGCTCCAAAGCTACACAGAGAAACCCTGTCTCAAAAACCAAAAAAAAAACCAACAACAACAACAACAAACAAACAAACAAAAAAACCATAATTTGGGGTTGGGGATTTAAGGCCCTGGGTTCAGTCCTCAGCTGGGGGGGGGGGACCTCATTCAACTGTTCAGTTGGAATCTGAAGTTTCAGTCATGGATAATTCATCCCCATGAAAACTGACCATTATGGGGGCTTTGGATCATTTGGATCCATCAGACACCAAACCTCGCTGAGGCCAAATGTACTGAGCCACCGACATCACGGGTCTGCATTATCATTAACGGGGAGGCATGAATACAGAATGTAAAACTGACCCTGTTCTGTATGTCAGGACAACCATCAGCTTTACTGACCACCCCACTGACCCCAGAAAGGAAACAGTAAGAGGGGCTGGAGACAGGACTCGGCACTTAGGAGCACTTGTAGGGGACCTGGATTTGTTTCCCAGCACCAACGTGGCCGCTCACAACCACCTATACCACTCTAGTTCCAGGGGATCTGATACCCTCTTATGGCTTCCTCCAGCACTGTATGCACGTAGCGCAGACAGACGTGCAGACAAAACACCCATAGACATAAAATAAAAATCAATAAATCTAGCTGGGCGGTGGTGGCGCACGCCTTTAATTCCAGCACTCGGGAGTCAGAGGCAGGCAGATCTCTGTGAGTTCGAGGTCAGGCTGGTCTACAGAGTAAGTTCTAGGAAAGATACGGCTACATAAAGAAACCCTGTCTTGAAAAACCAATAATAGTAATAATAATAATAATAATAATAATAAAAAATCTTTTCAAAAACTGAAAAGAAAACAGTATAAGATATTTAAGTTTCCTTTGAACTTGGAGAAAGGAACCACACAACATGGATTCAAGGATGGTGATACACCCGAGACAAGCTTTGGATTACGCCAATGAAACCACTGGGTGCTAATTAAGTATTTATGCTCTAAAAATTATCAGGGACCCCAGAAAGTAAAGATGTTAACATAGTGAATGTAGTGTAACACAGTGAACTATGCCAACCAGACAACATTATCATGAAAACAGCCAAACCTCAAGAACTCGCAGGGATCCCCAGGCCCATTGGGAACCTCAGGACTAAAGGCCTGGCCCAAGGGCCAGGGACACTCTCTAGTTGTCTCTGGGAGTCTTTATACATTCAATAATTGGAAGGAAAGTTATGAGAAAAGGGAAACTGAACTACAATGGCAAGAGAGATGGGCTGCAGGGTGGAGGACAGGAAGGCAGTGCTCGGTGGCCGGCCACCTTCCGGGATCCACAGCCCACAGGCCTCCATCCTCTCTGGTTTCATGCCTCAAGTTCACATCTTGACCATTATGCCAACAGCTTCCTAATTAAATATGAGGATTGATGTTCTCGTAAAGGGATAAGAGCCCGCACACTGATTAATGACTCCGACAAATCAAAGGCGACGGCGTTGGGTTCTGTAATCGCACTGTGCAGTGAGGAGGATCTTTCCATCAGTGCCCGAAGCTTTCTGCTGCTTAGTATTCAGCTCGGTCTCTTGACCAAATCAGTAAAAGAACATGGGGTCAGGACCACAGTGCCACCCATGAAGCCTTGCTGGTGCATATAAAGAAAGTGCATGCCACTGCCACCCGTGAAGCCTTGCTGGTGCATATAAAGAAAGTGCATGCCACTTCTCTCCCAGGCTAGCCAGAGGAACTCTAATGGCCAAAACACAGCTGTGCGCTACGAAGTCTGCAGACCCAGTTCTGCAGGAAGGGGTGGCACTGTCTTCTGGGTTGCGAGCGGGCAGAAGACTGTCTTCTGTTAGTCAGGAGCGGCCTCTAAAAGCACGGGGTTACAGTCTGACTCTGCTGCAGGTGTCTAGCCTGATCCAACCTCAGCTCTTAGTGGCCAGTTTCAACACAAAGGCGATCAACAGGCTGGACAGCGTGAGAAGCGGAGAACAGAGGGCACACAAAGGCCTCCCAGCTGCTCCTGCCAAGCTCCTTCAACGGAGAACTCTAATGGAACAGTGTTCCATCCAATCTGGCCCAGGGGTGGAGGCCGGACCAGGTAACTGCTCCCTTCCCAGCCTGGGAGACGACCGCCTCTTTGAATTGAGCCATAATAGCCCATTGACCATTCCCTTTCGTGGATAAAAAAAAAAAAATCATGCCATGAGGCTCACAGACCTCCTACGAGATCGCTTTAGATCTGGCTGATTTCATTTGATTGATGCTCATGTTGGACCGAAACGCAGGCCTTAAACAATGAGAACGTAATAAAGGATTGCATTTGTGGCCATTTTTTCCTTTGCTCTTCAGAACCAAGCCAACCAAGTCCTTCACTTGGCAGCCACATGCTGTCCATAACCAGGTCCGAGACACAACAAGAAGGAGCCAGTCAGGCAAAGGCTCAAGGCGTCAGAAGGGAATGGAAGCCTGTGGGGTGAGGTGGAGGGCTTCCCCAGGACAGGTCTGCAGACAGCTGTCTGACCCATGGCATTTCTGCCGTTTTCTTTCTTCCTTGGACCAGGGTCTTCTGTGTAGGCTCAGCCTCTCGTGGGCTGGTGTGCCGTGACGACCAGCGTCGTCTCCCATTAGTATGAGCAAGTCCTGTACTTCCATGGACCTTCGTGTGCAAGAGAGAGCCCGAGTTCCTAGAACTAGGGGCGGCTTTTGTCTTTTGGTGTTTTTTGTAAGGATTCTTGAAGGCAGTGATCTCATCCGACTAAATTAAGTCGTGACTAGCTGCTGTGCAGGGCTTCAAGAAGCCAGTAGACACGGCACATTCCAACCAGAGCAGCAAGGCAGGATTTAAGGGACTCATTTCCCACAGATAAACGGCAGTGACGCACGCTCTGTTTTATGTCCTCCTCCGTCCACACGGACACAGAAAGATACATGACCACTGCCTGCCCCCCCCCCCCCCGCCCGACTCCCACAGAGCAGAGGAATACATGTGTCATCCTTGGGCCCTGCAGAGAAAAATGACCCGAGGATCACAGGCTATTATCCTTGGGAGAAAAGGCTAAGGACACAGCCTTAGGCACACAGCAAGTGATCTGTCGACGGATTAAGTCACTTATGTCTCAAGCTTTGTTTCCAAGCTTCGATGTTCTCAGAGTACATCCAAGAAAACAGATGACAAAATGCATTAACTAACAGTGGTTCTTCCAAGAGCAGCTAAGAAAGTTGTCTGTCTGTCTGTCCTCCTCGCCATTCACCCAACTAGAGTGAAAATTTACATCTTCTTGGCATACACTCCTTTAAGGTCATTTCCTTCCCTCCCTCCCTCCCTCCATCTTGTCTTCTAGGTACCTACCCCACATTTGCCTTTTCATTCTTACTGGGTCCAGCTCTCCTGCTTTATATCTTGCCAAACTACTTTCAATCCACTCTCAAAGCAGAATATAAACAAAGAGACGGCATGACTGTTTTTTTTTCCCCCCAGACTAAATATTGGGGGCAAGTGGCATCATAATGAGTGTTCTGGTAGAGATGATAGAACTTTGGGGCTTGATCAATATCCAGACTTGGCAGAAGTCCCAGAAACCAAGGCGGCATAGCACCTTCCTTACAAGAGTCATTCTGTATAGCTGGTATCATGCAAACCATTGTGGCGTCCACTGGTCTCCAGAGGACCCTGTCCCTGGAAGATCACATTCTCAATCTTGTTTAAATAATAGTATCCCTAAACTCAACAGCAGGAGGCAACTTGTAACAATAAAACTAGTTTAAAGAAGGACAGACAGACAGACAGACACAAACACACCTTATTAAACAAGGTAAGTCATAAGCAATGAATGCAAACGAGCTATAAAAGTAATTCTACTCTAAGAGATGAAGAGATACTAGCTGAAGTAGACAGCGCCAGCATCCAAGCGGGATTGGAATTGATAAGGCACCCATTATAAAAAAACAAAAACAAACAAAAAAGAAAACATTGAATAAATCAGCTGCATTGTGCCCTGCCCACAGAAAAGGGTACCCTGACCAGCAGGCATGACTGCACCCATCTGCTTGGCAGGAACAGTGTGTTACTATGAGTAATGTGTGGGCTGTCTAATATAGCCACGAAGGCTCATTCCATTCGGAGTCTGTGCCCACCATGCAGCCTTCCAAAAGCAATGGGGCATGCTTTCTTTAAGATTTATTTTATCTGGGTGAGAGGGAAGGAGAGACAGGGAGAGGGAGAGGGAGAAAGAGAGAGAGAGAGAGAGAGAGAGAGAGAGAGAGAGAGAGAGAGAGAGAGAGAGAGAGAGGAGAGAGAGTGTCAGTCAGTCAGTCTATAAAGGGCCTAGGGAGGCCCAGAAGAGGGCATCAGATCCCCTGGAGCTAGAGTGATCCAGCACGGGTTCTGGGAACCAAACTCAGATTTAGTTTGATGTAATAGATGTAAGTGCTCTTAACCATGTAGCCATCTCTCCAGCCTTCAGTAATGAGGTCTTCTAAGTAATCTGTCCTGCATGGGGAGATGTCAGGATCACCCACCCAGAGCATCCCAGTTAACCAACAGGTGCTCCTTTCTCCAGAAGCTGATGAGTTGGCATTCCACAGGAAAGCCTCTCATGAGTTCCCTCTATCATCTGTCAGCCTGGATGGGTCCCTGTGAATGGTCAGTGGTGGTAGTAATGGCCAACAAAGTCTTCCAGAAAGAATGGAGGTGTGAATCCAGTGATGCCTTCCCATACTGACCCTCAGGAGAACTCTCTCCAGCTTGGTAAACATGTCTCTCAGAAATGGCAGGGATGTTAGGTTGCTGTTAGAGAAAGGATAACATCTCTTATCCAGAAGACTCTTCCCCACCCAGATCATACCAGAGGCATACAAAAGACATGGATAGGGCTGCAGAGATAGCTCGGGAGTTAAGAGTGTGTACTGCTCTTCCAGGACCCAAGTTTGGTTGCCAACACCTACTCCAGGTGGCTCACAACATCCTGTGACCTCAGCTCCAGGGACTCTGGTGCCCTCTTTTGGCCTCTACAGGCACTGCACTCACGTGGCATATATTCACACAGACACACATTAAGTCTAAATAAAAAAGGAATCTTAAAAAAAAAAGAAAAGAAAAAGAAAAAGCACATGAAGCATGGGAGTGTGCACCCGAGACCCCAGCAATCGGGAAGCAGAGGCAGGAGGATTATAAGTCGAAGGCCATCCTGGGCTACACAGCAAACCTTCATCTTAAAACGACTCTTGCTCCGAAAATAAAATAAAGACACAAAGCAGAATCTATGGCTTAAAAGAAATAGCAACACAAATGAGACCAAGCAGGAACAAAAGCCAAACAAAAAACAAAACAAAACAAAAACGACTCCCAGGGACAAGGTATAAAGACTACTGTAAGAGAGAAATTATTAATTTCTTATGATTATTAAACACCAAGGTAGAAGACTCAAGTGCACAGACTCCAGCTGAAAATGAATTTCACATGTAACAATGATGGCTTGAAAAAGAGAACAGGAAGGATTTTCCAGAGTGCCCAGAAAGGCGGATCTTACTGGATGAGCTAGTCAACAAAAGCTACACAAGCTATTTTTCCACCCACTATCCACACCCATGAATCGGTTTTTATCTCTCCCTCTCCTGACATCTCTAAGAGTAAACAAAGACACTTGGCGCCTACTCTCATCCCGGCTAAGACCTCCTGAACCTGCCAGAGATGCTCGCAGACTAACCGTGAGTGCCTGGATCTCCTCCTCCGCTTCTGCCGTCGTCTCCTCCAGCTCCGTCTTCGCCTGGCGGAGCTGGCTCTCCAGGGCCGCCCGGGCTGCCTGGAGGGCTGTCAGCTGGGACTCGCGCTCCTGCAGAGACAGCTGCAGCTCCGTGAGCTGGCGCTTCAGCTCCAGCTTCTGCTCCTCGTGCTCCAGGCTGACCTGAGGAGGAGATACACGCTCAGTGGACTGTGGAGAGAGACTGAGAAGACACAGCAGAGCCGGAAGCTTAGACCTGGTCTCGGACCGACAGCTCAGCCTGGTCAGAGGGGACGACGTGCATCTCAGAGCAACAGCACTGAGAAACACAGCCGGATGTGCAGTGAGCTCTCCCCTGGATTCCGCCTCCGTGGATTCATTCAACTATAGACTGAAAATATTCAGAGAGAGATTGCGTCTGTACTGAACATGCCTGAACACACGACACACAGAGAATGTCATCTTCTCCTGAACAGGACAATGTAGTGTGTGTTTGTGTGTTTGGTTTTCCAGACAGGGTTTCTCTGTGCAGCTGTGTTGCTCTGGAACTCGCTCGTAAACCAGGCTGTCCTCGAACTCACAGAGATCCACCTGCCTCTGCCTCCCGAGTGCTGGGATTAAAGGCGTGCATCATCACCACCCGTCCAGTATAGCTTCTCGGAGAGTAACTGCATCTCAGTGGTGTTTTATGTGAGATGTGTGTGGGTGATATGAAAATGCTTCCGTCTTCCAAAGGGCACTTGAGCAGCTAAGATTTTGTCTATCACTGAGGGGAGTCCTACAGCCATGACCCAGTGACCACCCCTAACTCACAGAAACTCAGATGCTTAGGAAAGCTTCCAAAGAAAGACAAGACGGTGGGAGTCTCGGATAAAAACTCTAATCATCATCTAGGTGAGAAAAACATTTAAGGGTAAGTGGATATAAATAACTCCTATTAATAACAAAGATACCTTTATAACTAGAATGCAAATGCCACAAGGGGCTGGATTCCATTTCCCCTAAATATTCTCATGCTGATTTATTCACATTACATGCCCTGCATGAATGTCCTATTTTGAGGTAAGCAATCTTCTCTCTGTCGGCCCAACCATCCATCCATCCATCTACTCAATGTTTTAGGCATTCATTTTAGAAAAATTTAAGGAGCTCTTTTGGTGTGGAGGAGACTATGGAGAGGCAAGACAGTCTCTACCTTCGAGTTGAGGAGAGAGATGACATCAACCACCCTCACTCTGTAGTCACATGTAATAGCTGGGGCACGATAGAACTCGGTAGAAACAGCCGAGTTATGGAAGCTGACTCCAGATCTCTGAAATTCTGCTAAGAATCTACAGGAGTTGGGCTGGAAGTGGAGAGGGCTGGAGAGATGGCTGAGCAGGGAGGAGCACTTGCTGCTTCTGCAGAGGACTGAACTCAGTCCCCAGAACCCACATCGGGCAGCTCACAAGCACCTGTTACGTCAGCTGCTCCACGTGACCTGACATCCTCCACTGGCCTCGGTAGGCACAGACTGATTTCAAAGAGCAACAGGCTTCGGGGACACTGAGCGCCCAGATGAGCCACCTGGGCAGAGCAGGTTCAGGAAGATGGACTTAGATGGAAAGACAAAGCAAGTGACTTTGGTTCCGGGAGCTCGGATGCCCTCTTCTGGCCTCTGCAGGCACTGCAGCTACATGGCACACATGCACACAAACACATCAACATAAAGAAAAACAAATGGTAAAAAAAACAGTAACAATTTACAGGAGTCAAATCAGATGGGGAAGGGAGACCTAACACAGGGTCTTGCTGGAGCCCAGCATGCACAAGGCCCTGGCTGAGTTGGACTGGGATTTTTTACAGACAGGGAAAGTGAGGCGTCCCAAGAGGAATGGAAGACAGCAAGAGGAGCGTAGTAGGTGACCCGACCGGCATGGACACAGTCATCCCAGGACCACGCCAAACCAGCAGGAGATGCTTGCCGTGATCAGGGCCTATCTATGGGGATTGACAAGGGTACAGAATGAACTCAGTGTACCCACGGGGGGGATATGGGGACACAGCCAGCAGAGAAGGCACCCCAGACAAGGTAACAACCGAGTCCCAGGTCACCAGAGCAAAGAGAAGAAAGAATGGCAAATGATTTAACCAACAAGATGTGTGGCTAATTTGAACGGGGCAGGGAACAAAGGGGAGAGGAGAGCTGGGTATCTGTGGTGTTTCCAAAGGGGTGCCTTCCAGAAGAGGCAGAGGGCCAGTGGGGGAAGAGCGGGTCAGTACCAACGTACGAACACACTGAACTTCGCCCTCGTGGGAGGCCAAGTGCAGAGGTCTAAAGTCCTCTGCAACAAGGGCTCAGACACCCAAGAGAACAGCCTGGTTGTGGCTGCCAGTCTAGAGCTGCCAGTCCTTAACGTGCTGGTGAGGGCCGAAGCCAAGAGGCCAAGATCCTCAAGTGACCACAGCGAGGGTGATGTTCCTCCGAGACACCAGGTACTGGCGTCGCTCGCTCGCTCGCTCGGAGCAGCTCCCCAAGAACCTGATGAAGGAGGTGTTACTGTTACCTCCACTCCGCAGATAAGCAATCTGTAGCACTCAGAGATCAGGCAATTATGCAAATGTTACACAGCTTTTAGAAAACACAAAATAAAAAGATGGCAGGGCTGGCGTTCGAACCCAGGAAGTATGGTGGGAGTTCATGTTTGCAAACACCACATCTTACTGTTTGTCTCATTAAAATGCCAGCTGTCAGTGCAGGCTGGGACTGCACCAGTGAGCCTGAAAATTCCCCAGATGTCCTTTGGCAAAACCATGAGACACGGGCGGCAGTGAGTCGGGGAGAGGTCAGGGAGCCAAATGCTGGACACTCAGAGCACAGCCCAGAAGTCCTGAAAGTGTCACAGAAGGAGCTACCACTGTATACCTGTATACCGGGGCTAAAAAGAAAAGCGCGGGGCCCTTTAAGATGGAACAGACTTGGGGCTGAGGCCTCTGCCCTGAATCTCGCACCAGCATGTCGCCTGGAGAAGATGAACCGGCCTTATTCTATTTAGGGCTAAAGTCCGAACCTCCCAGGGAGAACGAGAGCTCTGAGCCTCTTTTGAAACATTTTAAGTTTCTCCTATCATCCTGGGGGTGGGGGAAGCAGTGAGCTCTTCAAGAAAGAAACACCAACAAGCTTCCCCGAGGAGACCTACTGCACTTGCAGGCTCCGGAAGACAGACTATGTGGAAAGGAAAGAGGAAAGACAGCCTGAAGGTGCCTGTCTGTCTGGGTGTCTGCACCAACACCCTTACGGCTGACTCTACTGGGAAAAATGTAAGTGTAGCCCGGATAGTTCAAGTGAGACCGATTCCCAGATGCAATCATACAGAGTACTTGTTAGAAACAAACAAACAAAAACCTAAAAACTGCAAACTCCATTCCCCTTTGCAATTCCATTTTTAAAAACAGTAAACCAGGCTTTGTGGCTCACATCTACGGCTGACTCAGGAGACTGAGACAGGGTGGTCACTGTCTCAAAGAACTTGCAATAAAAAGCTGAAGACAATACCAAAGAGTGCATTATAAAGCTCTGGATGATGCTACTGATGCACCCACACCTTGACAAGCCCTGGGAATGGGATTAGGGTCTGTCTTTGGAGCCCAGTTTAAACAGACACGTGTAGCCATGAGTATTCCTTCTCCACTGGTTCGTCCTCCAATGCTCGGCAGTCTTTTCCTTGAGACAGACAAGCTGCTCTTTGACAGACCTACTATGCACGAGACACTGTCCTCGCTCCTGGCCCAGGTGTCTGACTTTAAAGAACAGCTTTCCAGTCTCACTTATTTGGGACCAGCTCACTAGACACCACCCCACCACCACCCCCTGCCCAGGTCAGGAACAGTCATCTGATATTACCGCTGTATACACTGGCTACTAGCTGACTGACACACAGTAGGTGTTTCATAAATACACAATCGATACCTGCATCTAACACTCTGGTTTAATGAAACTCAGCATTATTCCCAACCAGACTGGTTATATTCTCCTCTGAAAAGCATGGCTTCTTCCTAGTTTTCCTCCATCAGGCAAACTTTAACCTGGTTGTCTTTCAATCTCCTGTCAGAATGAGACAGACCTCTGCCTCAGTCACAGGCCTGTAGCCAGCCCATGCATGTATTGTACATCTCGTGGCCCTCACTAAATCCTGCTGAAGGGGGAACTGCTCAGCCACTGTTGGACAGACGCACCAATCTATACAACCCCCCCAGAGCCCTAAAAGGGAGAGACATCACCACTGACACTTTAGAGCTAAGGAGTCTTGAAGCACAGACATATTAGCTATGAACAGAAAACTAGAGGGCTGGCAAGAGGTTAAAGTGTGTGTAGCCAAGCCTGAGCAACCTGAGTTTGATCTCCAGAGCCTACGTGGTAGAAGGAGAAACCTAAACTCCCCAAAGTTGTCCTCTGACCGCCACAGGCATGCTGTGGTGTGTGCAAACATCCATGTGCGCGCACACACACACACACACACACACACACACACACACACACACACACACAATACTGTTTTCTAAAGTAGTAACAAATAAAGGTGAATTCAAACCTGGAACCATGTGGCCCACTCTATATTTTTAGTCACCATGTGCAAGGCCTCTAGTGTGCATTGATTTACACTTGGAAGCTGGCTGGCTCAGGGACTGGATTCCCGCAGCAAAACCTCTCCAGCGACCACCCACCCTTCATCCTCACCTCCCTCAACCTCGTCTCCAGCTCCAGCAGCCGACTCTTGTCACTGTGATCTTGATGGCTGATTTTCTCCAGTTGCTCTTCCAGCTTTCGGTTCTGGGCCTCCAGTTTCCCGGCCTGTGTCTCCAGGTAAAACTTCTGCTGCCTGAGTTCTGAAATCATCTCTTCCTGGGCCTTCCTGGTAGGGGTGGGAGTTGGGTGGGGGGGGAATCCAAACAGAATCATCAGAGGTAAACATGTCTCCTTGGCACGGCGGGCAGAAATGGGAGTGAGAAGGTGCATCTTCAGTGAGTGGGCTGTAGGCATGACAAGGCTATCGCCCTTCCTAATCCAGCCTCATAGGCATGGGCATAGCACGAAGAACTGGGGCCCTTCTAGTCATGGGTGCTTTGAGTTCCTCACCTACTGGATTAAGAATGGTCAAGCAACAGATGCTAACATTTCAATCCTTGGGTAGACCTTTTCCTTTTTTTCTTTTAGAGCCTATACACAGAGTAGAAGTGGCCCCCTGAGAGCTCATAATGCACACGCTGTGAAAGACGATGCAATTGAGAAAAAAGAACTTTGCTCCTTCAAGAACTCTGTGGTGCTTCCTCGCCTTCCCGCCAGTTGCGACAAGTATCAGAACCAAGAACCCAAGACGAGAGAGCAGGTTACCCGACTGGTTCATAGTAAGACGGGAATGTTTCCAAAGATCTCTGAAGGGATGAGACAAGGGAAAACATTCCCGGAGATTGTCATTTCAGGCAGGGAGACTGTGCTCGGAGCACTTATGAATGTGGCCGACCCTTGCTGACCCCCAAGGCATAGCTCCCTAGAGCAGGACAAACAGCTGAACTAGGTGCACACAGGGTCGCCTCCTGTGATTGACAGCAGCAGGCCAGGATGGGGATCAGGGATAGCAGCTTTCCAGAACCAAACTCCACCAGCCTCACAGCCACAGCGAAGTACTCGTGGTCTGGCGGGAATCTGAGGTACTTAAGAACACCTGACTCATGCCAGGTGGTGGCGGCGCACGCCTTTAATCCCAGCACTCAGGAGGCAGAGGCAGGCGGATCTCTGAGTTTGAGGCTAGCCTGGTCTACAGACTGAGTTCCAGGATAGCCAGGGCTACCCAGAGAATCCTCGTCTCAAAAAAACCAAAAGGATGCCTGACTCAAAAGAAAGGCCGCGTAAGAGTGAGACATTCGAAGGAGAGCAAAACTACACACGTGTGCACAGGAAGGCTGAGCCGATGCACGCACACGTGACTAAACCTGCCGCGGTTCCATCAGACAAAAGAAGAGCGGAGGCTAGCGCAGTAATCATGCTTACATGTTCCTCTGCGTGAAGAGACTACTGTTGGCCGCAAGCTTGTTGGCCTCAGACAGTTCCACAATCCTCTGCTCCAGGGACCTGATCTTGGAATCCATAGCGTTGATCATCTGAAACACAGGAGACCTGACAGCTCACACATGGACGATCACGGCAGACAGGGGTGGAGGTGAGCCTTGGGAGCCAAACTGAAAGCACCCTTACAAACGCCCACCGGTGGGCCAGAGGGACTCCACGGGGCTGTACCCTGAAGGTCACAGGTGTCGCTGCTCAATGGATGGTATTCATCAATGGATGAACGGATGAATATGGATAGTATTCAGTTGTTTTTCCAACTGAAACTGACGTCTCCACACTTGTATCAAAAACACACAGCAGGCCTACCTGGGAGCTGCCATCCTGCACAGAAGCAGGTCTCTGCACATTCCAGTGTCATTTACATACAACCTGGGCCTTTAGGGGCTTTGAACTTGAACACTCAGCTACATAAATATTATAACGTATTTCTCTACATGAGCATTTTCTCAGCTTAGTTGAGGGTGGGGTCAGGTGAAAAATATAACTTGGACAGGACCCTCCTTTGGAGAGATTAGGGGAGGAGGTCATCAAACCCCGTGTCCTTATGCATACAACGCAAGTGCCCGAGCTTGACCTACATCCCAGTCCTTCTCTTGGGGATTCTGGGGTGGAAAGCCCCCATGAGCGTCTGGGATAATATGGATTTACATGCATCACAGGCCAGTCCCATGCCCCAGCAAGTCTGAAGGGAGAGAAATCAGCAAATTTAAAAAAGGGAGACATGTGGGAGACTGAGGTCCATTGGGTGCTGTCCAAGGCATTCTGAAGGACCACCCTGCAGTGATAGTTATCACAAAGCATAAATGGGCCACTGTTCTTTCGGGACAGGAAGTAGCTTCTGACAGAGCTTCCTAGTACCCATAAACCCCGTACGATGCCGTGGAGAGAACAAGTTACCGGATGGGATGGAGTGACTTGGCTTGGAGTCTGGCTACCTACCGCCTTCTGCTCGCTGAGGATCTTGCCCTTCTCGTGGGCCTCCTCTTCGTGTCTCTGCATCATGTTCTCCAGGCTCTCCTTGTCGGCCAGGTCTTTCTTTATCTGATTGTCCAACACCTACGGAGACATAAGAAGTGAACATCCCGGGAAGCTAAACTGGGGGTGGGGGTTGGGGGAGGGCGCAGCAGAGGCGCCAGGGCCTCCAGACTCCGGGGCAGAGAGAAGGTGAAGCCTATTTATTTACCAGGATGACAGGAAGAAGTGAGCATCGCCACCAAATGCCAAAAGACAGGTGGATGGGGATGAGGAGCCTGTCGTAAAGTCAGGCAGTAGTTCCAAAGACTGAAGGGCTATGACCAAAACGAAGCTGACTCCAGAACGAGTGGGAAGAGAGAGTGAGAGAGCACTCAGCACCCAGGCCTAGACAGTGAGGCTCCTGGCATCTGAGAACATTACCTGGGGGTGTTTTTCTCAGCCAATATACCAGTGGCTTTCAGAACACGCCTTGCTCCTAATTTGTACAAAATGCATTCTGGAGACTCCCAAGCCGTGCATCTCGGAAAGAGAAGAGCTGAAGGGCCAGAGAGTCTGGGTGACTGAGGCTGATGCTCTGCCACAGCCAGGGACAAGAGGGTGTTGCCCACTGTATGTGGGTGGGAAATAACATAAGAGAGAAGGGCGAAGATGCCTTTTTCCTCTGATGTAACCAGGATCAAAAGTCCCTGGAAAAAGACACTGTTCTCAGGAAGAAAGAAGCAATCCTGTGTTCTCAGGGCTCAGGCTGCTTTGCTACTGTGAGCACCTATTCCCGAAGAGGAAAATAAAACAGTAACAGTGTCACCAACCATCAGCTTGACCTAATGTTCTGCAAGGCATTCGGCCCTCCTAATCACCAAAACCCCGAGGGACAGAGAGGACACTGAGCTCCCCGAGACTTTGACCAAGCAAGAACCTCTGCTCCTCACCACAAAGAATGCACTTTGCTTTTGTGAGTAACACCCACTGCCATCCAACCTCCGACAGGAGACTGGAAATAAAGCTGCCAGAATCGGGGTCACAGATGGGATCTGAAATATGCCTCTCCCACAATGTCTATTGTGAGGGGGCCCTCTGCGGCTTCTAGGGACATCGTCCCTAAAAGAGAGCCAGTCAGCAGGGAAGGGGTCCACATGATAAAGGAAAGAACAAATATCAAAGAGGGCTTTAATCTAGAATTCACTGATGAAGAAAAAAGAAAAATAGAATGAAAGTTGGTGGAGAAGACCGGAAGGTGGCGGGCAGGGTCATGAGGGAGCAGAGCACTCAGTGGGACAATAAAGTGACTGTTCCGTTGGATGTCTGAGGGTGATTCTAAAATTATGAGCAAGAACACAGTGGATCCAGGGTATGATCAGAGCTATGACCAAAATGGCCTTACAGAAGCTGGAACCAGCAACCAGGAACACAATACAGAAGAGTTCACAAGGAACAGTTTGTCTGGATCCCAGTAGAGAAGGCAGAAGAAAACAGAGCTTTTCCTGAACATTCCCTGGGTTCTATAAAAGAGCTCTGTCTAGCTAGAAGGGACCAGATACTGTATTAACACACACAATGCCCAGGCTAAGGACGCCCCCCTCTCCAGGGTGCTAATGTAAGAGAAGATGGCTGCTCAGGATGACTGTTCTTGGCAGCGATGGGTCCCCATACGACCTGCATGTGGACCAGGAGGGACAAGCCTCCACCCAGAACAAAAGCATCTCGGCTTTGACGCGGTTCAACTGGCAGGAAGAGGATCACGTAGATGGGGACAGAGATGTGAGACAGACATGGCTTTGCCGGGCCCTTCAGCAGCATCATTCAAACCGCCCAGTGGATTCCACACAGTGGTCACTGTCACCACGCAGGCGTGCTGGGAGACGACTGTGTAGAGTCTCAGTCGTAATATTAAAGTCTGGAAACCACCACAAATTCTAAACTAAAAGTTGAGCTCGATAAATTTAAGAGGTTACACTGCCTTTGAGGCCACATCTGGACATTTTCTACAGGCCTTTAATAAAAAGTAACTGGAAATTGCCACAGGTAAGAGAGATGGCGGGGCGGTGATGGCGACGGCACTGGGTGAGGACATACGTGTTGGACTTGCCAAGAGAGGACCTCTTATGCGGATGATGCAAACAAACCCAGGACAGGATCATCACAAACACTAACAGCCTCTTGCAATGTCTGGGCAGAGAAGACATCAACTACGATATAATGACCAAAGTCATGTGACCTAGGCTGAGTTCTCAGGGGGTGGGGGCGGGGCGGGGCTGACAGGAGAATGAAAATATTTCAGACCAAAAGCCAAGCAAAAGCAGAACAAGAAAGAACAGCTAAAACAAAGCTGTTTCTAACTGGAGGCATTTGCTGAACCAAGTGAACTGAAGCTTGTCGACAGCGTCAAGCATGAAGGAAGACTGAAATGGGCAACCTGACAGACACATGGAAGGAAACAGACATCACAAGACAGAGAACAAGGGAGGCATGAAAAGCCAGTCTTCGAAACACTACTCATCAGAGAGCCATGCCTAATTCGGTTCAAGAGAGACAAACCTGAAGGTAAACATATAGAATCAGAAATATTTTCCATAATCTAGTAACCTTGGGAATAAAGCAAATAGAACATCTGCCTAGAAATAAAACATATTCCTGAAATTAAAACCTCAATAGGTTGGTTTGTTGGCAGTTTAGACACAGTTAGGAGAGGGTTAGCAAAGTGGAAAGCAAGGCAGATGAACTTACCTACGGTATAGCTCAGAGAGACAAAAACGGAAAACAAGGGAAAGGGTGGATTCCAGGAGCTCTAGCCCATGTCTATTTAAAAACGGCAGCAAAGACAAAAAGATGGATGGCAAAAGAATACTTGAAACATATTCAACACTAATTTCCTGGGTATTGAGTACAAATGTGCCAATCTACTCAAAATTTCAAGTGGGATAAATTAGAGGAAATCAACATCCCGACAACTCAGAGCAAGATTTCAGAAGAATTAAAAACAGAAGGAAACACACACACACACACACACACACACACACACACACACACACACGCTTAGGTTCATTTTCAAGGAGATAACAGCAAGATTGACAGATGACTTCAAAATAAAAGCCAAATGGCCGTGGGGGTGGGCAGGCATGGAGTGTCGTAGCAGGCAGTGGAGAACATGGTACCCCTAAGAATGAGGCTGGCATGTGTACATGGGCACACAAACTGAACTTGGGAAGTGGTTGGGGGTAGTACAAGGGAGTTGGGGGAAAAGTACGGGTGAAAATGATCACAATGCATTGTACGATTATATGCAAGTGTCAAATTCTCAGATAATAAAAAGTATTTTTCCAAAAAAAAAAAAAAAAAAAAAGGAATGGGGATAGACATTGTTACATACAACAAATACACTAATTTAAAATGCACATTCAAAAAATATATAACACAAAAGTAGAAGGAAGATTGTTTGAGAGGCTGAAGGAAACCAACAAGGGTGGTGAAGACACAGGAGAGGGTAATGGAAGAGATGTGAAAAAAAGCAGATGATTAGACATGTAAAAAAATGTCATGATGAATGCCATTATTTTGTACCAGAAATCTATGCCATTTCTAAAAAATGACACTAAGGAGCTAAAGAGATGGTCCAGCGGTTAAGAGTACTGGCTGCTCTTGTGGAGGACCTGGCTTCGATTCCCAACACCCACGTCAGGTGACTCATAACCACCTGTAACTCCAGCTCCAGAAAAATCCGATGCCCTCTTCTGGCCTCCTCAGGCACTGCACTCACATGCACATACCCAACTCAAACACACACACACACACACACACACACAAATTTAAAAAAAAATTAAATGAGGATAAAACAAACACGTTTTCAGAACAACATTAGATCTTCACAAAATTAAGTTCTCAAGGATGTACTCTGAACAAAAGGAAAAGGTACTGAACGAAGTCAGAGGCACAGAAAGAAAATTAAAAGCAAAGAATACATGACCAAATCTAAATAATCACGCCCTGAATCACCGTGGGTTAAAAATGAATAAATAAAGATGGAACCACAATAGGAATGAAGAACACTTTAAGCTCCAGACTTGAACTTCATCTCGCATCATGCATAAGGACAGCGTTTACCCTAAACCGCCCGCCCTTTGCTCTAGCAAGCAGTGAGCCCGAGTGCCCGAGGACGTGGGGAAGCCACACGCGTGCTATGGAAGGCTGTAGACAAGACCAAGAGGGTGGCTTTACTTTGATCTTTTCCTCGTAGTGCTGCTCTTTCTGTTTCAAGTGTACTTCTAGGTGTTGGGCTGACACCTGAGCCTCCCGGTGCTTCTCCTCCAGCTCCTGGACACAAAACAACAGTCAGTCAGGCGTGCTCAGGGAAGGGCACCGTTGCACACGAGACACTCACAGAGAAACAGGACTGCTACAGGCACCGCGGGGGACAGGCAGCCGCTGCTCCTCCAGTACCAGACTAAGGCTCTTGGGAGGAAACCCGCCACTGTGTGGCTCTGGCTCTCCCAAGTCCAAGCAGACACACAGCAGACACACACACACACACACACACACACACACACACACACACACACACGTAGACACAGCTGGTGGGCTGTGAGGCAGGATCAGTTGGTGTGACAGGTCAGACAGGGGCAGCAGCTCCACTTTATACAGAGAAATAAAGGCAACAAGGTGACATTCGAGAGTTCAGCATGGCACAGAGACCCTGACCACTGTCTTTAGCCTTGGGCTATTTTCATTGTTAATGTTCATACGCCTTAAATTAAAAAAAAAAAAAAGATTTTAATGTATTATGAAGATAAACAATACTTTGGGTCTTCCTCATTCATAAAAGCATTGCTCAAGAACCCTCGCTAAAAAGGAAAGCTAATGTTACAATTAGCATAAGTATAAAAATAACCGTGGCGTTTTGAGTGATTACTGTAACTGGCATGTGGAGAGTGTGAACACTGGAGATGGACACGTGATGCAATGTTTACGTGAAGCAGCGCTAACGGTTGGGAATGGAGACGAACACGAAGCACGGGCAGTTACAATGAAAACGCATGCGTGCACACGAGAAGAGAAGCTGGAGTCACACACGCAGCTCAAGCTGAAGGTTCTCTCGCTTCCTTTCCTGCTTTTTCTGCCTTTAAACAAAATTGTGATTCATTTGAAAATTATACCAACTCATTTGCCTGTGTATTTTAAAACGACCTTTGAGGAAACACAGCATCCAATTCACTAAAAGACACACTAAATGCAGACACAGTTGCATCTGAGCCAGGACTCTGGACCCATTAGTTAATTACTGACATCGAAGCCATGACTCCCAAGTTCTCTTCTCTTCACACTACTGTGAATTTCCTTCTGTGAAGTGGAAACAATGACAAGGAGTTTTGAAGAATGAGGAAATTATATGGGATATGTCCACAAGACGGAAGGTGGGGGAGTGTACTTTTGAGAGTCGCATGCACACAACAGCCCACGAGTCCGTAGATGCAGGCTTTGCTTGGAGGGCCATTGAAATGGTCAGTCACAAGACCAGGTGCACAAAACCCACTGCAATCTACCAGATGTGCTCGTGGGAAGCTGAATGTGAACGGGAGTCTAATTAATAAAAACACGTTGTGGGCTTTGTGCACGTTCACTAAAGGACCGCGGGCCTTTGATTAAAGCAGGCGGTGCCGTAATGAGGCCCCGGTTAGCTATTTTGAAACTTCTCATCGGCAAGGCAAGCGTTTTAAAGCAAGGACATTTGGGGACCTGCTTGCCAGCATCATCACTGTATGTATGACCGCTCGATGGACCGTTCTTGGGCCACGTCCCACATACGGCGCAGCCTGAGCGCAGGGTTCTTGAGCAAGAGGCACACTGTTAAAACGAAGGCACAGCCAGCCGCACACAAAGGCACTTGGGCAGGTGACGAGATACATTCGGATAGAGCAACTTTACTATTTGGTTACAAGTCACTTGGTGATCGTCTTTTTCTCAGGCTCAGTCCTCAGAAGACGGCACAGCAGTGGGGATAGAAATCTAAAGACAGGTTAAAATAAAAACCCACCACTCAGACAGCTGAGACTGACGACCGACCGTATGGACGGTAATTGACAATCCCGAATCCGACTAACGCCTCGCTACTTGGTAGATTTATATTTTTGTTGTTGTTGTCATTTTTAAAAACATATCTTTTACGTTACATATCAGAGCAACTCTTCCTTATGTCACACAGTTACTGGTGTTCGCTGTTAGAGTTCTAGCTCCTGGAACAGTGCCTGGCACATAGTAGAAGCTCATTAAATATTTGTTGAATGAATGAATGAACACATCGCCATTAAATAGAGAAACACTTTGGAACCACAAGAGTCAGGCCCTTCTTTAACTGCTTGTTAATCATGTAAGGGGTAACAGTGGCAGGATCTACCCTCGTTCACAGTAAAATTCACGTGCTTGACAACAGCCAAGAGAGATTTTGATGACAGAACAAGAGATCAGAAGAGAGAAGACAATCACATTTGTCTTGTGTGCAGACACACACACACACGCACATAAATATAAAGACCGGGAGGCAAAGCCAACGATTTAACCGATTCCTCTTTCATCCATTTGCTCAGGAGTTGAAGAGTTTGGTAGCACGTGCTATTAGACAAGCCTATGAGTCAGCCGTTCTCGAGTTCATACACTTGCGGGCACCTCATTTCCCAGAAGCGGGGAAACGAAAGGGGAGACCGAGTGGCCTAGTTACACGCCCCACCTCCTTCTAGGGGACAAAAGGGGGTTGTGCATGAATCCCAAGCCATCGCTGAGCCTCTTAAATATGACATCAAACTCCTGGCTTTGGGAGCAAGACTCGAAGGTGCTGCCCCCACCCTACCCCCACCCCACACACACTCCACACCCCCCAGCCGGGGAGGCGCATCCTCACATCTACGGTCTCAGCCACCCAAGTGCACACTCCCTGATTAAGTTAATTTGGTCATCAGTGCCGAAGACAGAATCCGAATGATGACAGACCTAAAAAAAGATGCTCCAGCTGAGGCAATGGGGTAAAGTACTAATAACAGCCAACCCGGCGGAGACGGTGAGTGGGTGAACAACGATCTGTGGCAGATACTACTCTGAGGAAAACAATCCCAGTGACTCACTCCTTTCGTTTCTAAAAGCAAGAATCCGGGCTTTGGCCTTAGAAGTCTGAAACCCCAGTAGATTTCTGCACTGGTTTTTGCCACATTAATGGCCAAACAAAACTCTACAAAGAGGAGACTATCAGAATAACAACAACAACAAAAAAAAAAGAAACCCACAAATGCACGATTTCACTCTTTAAAATGCCAGGTGAGAGCGAACAGAAAAATAACAGCCACAGCAATGATGGGTCTATTACCGGTGCTGAAATGTCCAGTATTGGCTCATCCGTGCTACTCTCCACGTGGCTCTCTCCGAAACCACCTCTCTCCGTTCACCTACTAGGTGACACCTCCCATGGGATGGCGTTCGAGCCTTCTTGCCCCCTTCCCTGTGAGACCTCTGACCTCTCATCTTTGAACTTTGCAACTTGCATTCCTGCTCACCAGAATTTTATCAGCCATCTGCTGGATCTGTTGGGACTTTGTCTGGATGTCATCCTTCAGTCTGTTTTCTCTACGCTCCATGGTCTCTAGTCTCTTTACCTTGTTCTCCAGAGAATGGCGGCGTTCCTGTAGGTCGTGAATCAATCAGAGAGTTTTAATGGAGCAACTGCTGTGGGCACACCACCTGCGCTGAGGAAAAGAGCCCTCAAGAAGCAGACACTCGAGTCGGGAAGAAAACAAAAAAATCTTGGCCACCTGAAGCAACGGCGAGGAAGACAAGTCTAGAATTCGGGTGCTCAGCTGCGTGGATTGCAAGAGTGCATTCATTCATTCAAATATTTACCAAGCACCTACTATCTGCAAAGTACCACACTAGGCATCATGGGAAATACAGAGAGGAAGATGATGTCACTCTGCCCTTGGAAAGAGAAGACAAACGACGAACAAATACAACACAGGTTAGGGTGGGGGGAGCCACAAAGCGAACAGGCACAACGTACTGTGGGGACTGACGGGCGGGAAGGGGGACAATTAACGCACAGGTGAGGCGTGGGGTGAAGAGGCATGAGCTCTGCAGAGCATTTGGAGCGGGGAGGGCAGCAGGAGAGGACGGGGATGGGGGAGCAGGCCACCGACACACACAAGTCTTATGAACAAAAGAAACACAGAGGTGGTCGGTCACAAGGCAACAGCAGCCCCAAGGCAAGCCCAGACGGAGCACCCGGAGCGCACTGGGGAAGAGTGAGTGAAAACAGGGGCGTTTGTGGGTCAAATGGC
This sequence comes from Peromyscus eremicus, assembly GCF_949786415.1. Classification (NCBI taxonomy): domain Eukaryota; kingdom Metazoa; phylum Chordata; class Mammalia; order Rodentia; family Cricetidae; genus Peromyscus; species Peromyscus eremicus. The sequence continues at coordinate 6,044,683 of NC_081438.1, read as the reverse complement.
TGTTCCATGGGGCTCACGTGCACCCAGCCTTGAGGGTGCACCTAAGATATACAGAGACCCTCAAAGGCTGGGGATGGGGCAAGAGTACTAGGGGTCCACGAATCTTTTTTTTTTTTTTTTTTTTTTAAGATTTAACTTATTTATTATGTATACGGTGTTCTGTCTGCATGTATGTCTGCAGACCAGAGAGGGCACCAGATCTCGTTACAGATGGTTGTAAGCCACCATGTGGTTGCCGGGAATTGAACTCAGGACCTCTAGAAGAGCAGCCAGATGCTCTTAACCGCTGAGCCATCTCTCCAGCCTTCATCCTATGTAAACTAGGTGGGGGGGAGGGAAGATTTGGAGCTGGAGAACAGGAAACCACTTCATCGGCTTAAGTAACAGGGGAAGGGATCTGGACCATCGAGCAGTCTACAGAGAGGGCAAAGAGGAGAGTAAGCTTTGTTTGTATTTACAGGCCTCAGTGGTTCACTAAAGGGCAATGGTCACGGACTAGCAGATGATGCCACGGTTTCAAGAATGGGACAACCAGAAGAATGCCGCTAGCCCCAGCTGGCATGAAGAAACTAAAAAAGGAAAGCCAGTTTCCGGAGACAGTGTTGGGGTCACTCTGGACTTGAGGCACTGTTCACACACACACTTGGGATTTCAGGACAACAGTGGGCAACGGCCAGGAATGCAGGTGAGGACAGACCCCAGACGGCCATGAGTCGGTCACATGCAGACTGTGATGGGGAAGTGGAAGACCCGGGGGTAGACAGGACAGTGAGCTGGTTATGTCACAATCGACGTAGTGAGACAAACACTGGGGAGGGCAGCGGAGAGGCAGAGGCAGGTAACGGAGTCTCCTTTGTACTCTCTCTATTGGTGCGCACTGTTTAAGTTCTGACAGTGAAAAGCCACTCGGATTTTCAGTATAATTATATAAATGATTTCAACAACAACAACAAAAGAACCTGACGGGGAAAGGGCCCAAAGGACAGGCCCAGGGTAGCGGCGAAGCCATGGAGAACAATCTGTTAGATCCGCATCGTGTTAGAGACAGCAAAACACAGGAAAGAAAAGGAAAACCTGGGAGCAGCCGCCAGTGAGCCTAGAGAAAATAGAACCCGCATCAGTCCGGAGGCCGGAGGGGAGCAGTCGGGACAACCCGTCCGGGCATCGCTCGCCTCGGAGCTGCGGAGACCGGCGTGGAAGGGATCTTCGGAGGGGAAGAAGTTTGGTCAGACATGAGCAGGTGATGGTTACAGTTTCTTTGCCTCAGCATAACCAGGGTCTGTCTAAAGGTCAGCCGGTGTCAGCCGGGCTGAGGAAAGGGCCCCGCTCACCTCGGCTTCTACCAGCTTCTTTTTGATGCCTTCGGAAGAGTCTTCCCGATTGTGCAGCTTCTCCAGCTCCCGCTCGGCTCGCTCCTTTGCCTGGCGGATGTTCTGCAGGAGCTCCGTGGCCTCTGTGCTGGCTTTTACAGCCTGGCAGGAGGAAGGGGACAGGACATTGATGTCTACATGTATTTGTGTGTATGGGGCGGGGGCGGCAGGGAGGGACAGAAAAGCAGGCGATACTGAGCACATCGGATCCATTCTTCAAAACGTAAGCATTCATTTACTGCAGATTCCATATATATCAGGTACACTGTTTTTTAATTATCAGTGTTCGGAACAATCCCATAGTTACAACTGATGAACTCCTCTTTCGTGGGGTGACTGACAATCTTTCATCTCTCCAATTCAATGCAACACACAGAACCAAACAAAAAGGTGCCCAGCATTAATCTAGTTCCCTCCGACTACTCCGCCCGTGGGGAATGTGTAAACAATTACTACAGGAAAACAAGGTCAAATGCTAGCCAAATTGTGACCTTTCAAAGACTGGAATAGTCTCGGGTCTGCGACAATCAACAAGGTAAAAAGAGAGTAGGCTAAGCCTTTTAATTTTGCAAATTATTAACTTTTATTTTGGTCTAACCCGCACTACAGCTCTTACAGCACTATGGATGACATGTGAATTTAGGAGACAAAAATGTAAATGTATATATATATATTTTATATAAATTTTATTTACATTTTATTTACTCACATATATAGGATGCATATATATTTATATATGCATGTCTATGTGTCTGTATATAATATATATATATATTATATATATAAAGCATTCTCATCTGTATCACTTGAACTGAAATGTTAACAAGTGCAGCCAGTTGGCTGGTACAGGCCTGTGATCCCAGCATCTAGAAAAAGGATAAGGAGTTCAGTGCCAGCCTGGGCTACGTAGCAAGACTCTAGTAAAATAAAAAAAAAAAAAGTGGAAACTATAAGAAAACACCCATTCTAAGATGGGCAAAATGTCAAACGGGAGTGGCCCTGAAATGTGATAGAATTTTTTTTTTAAGCTAATTTTAATTATTTCACTCAAATAAAAGGATGGTGTAGACTTTCAATGTTAAATGATGAAAATTTCCCAGAGATGTGTCGTCCAACCACATGGATGTGCTTAGTGACTTGGAAAGGGCTAAAACAGAAATGCAACATCACTGCTGTGGTTACCATAGTACTTTTTTAAAGAACTGTCCTTATTAAATCAACCGGCAAGCATGTGCACAGACAATCTGATGCAGAAACCATGTCACGAACCACGGTCCCTCTGCCCTTCCGCTGGGCACTTCTGGCGTTCAGCTAGAGAGGCCTTGAAATTGTGGGGAGTGAACCTTAAGGGTCCCCATCACAGAACAGGGAGAGCTATGACGGAGATGCTAATTAGCCTGACCATATCAAAACTGAATACGTATATCAGAACACCATTTTGTATATTATAAACATGTTTTTTTATTTGTCAATTATTCCTTAATAAGCTAAAGCAGGGTCCATCAACAAAAAATTTAAATGTTCAAGTGAAGCGGGGCCATTAGCACAAACTTTGCCAGCATGCACACACACACACACACCCCACCCCCGCCCCACAACACACACAATCATACCATGACACAAGGGAGCCACTGACAGTCCCCAAAGAAGGGATCTATCATGGTCCTGGTAGAGAACAAGCCAGGTTTCTCCTACAAATATGCAAAACGGGAGCCGGGCCTCTCCTCCCAAGGCACTGAAGGCCACCTTCGGGTTTCTGTCCCAGAGCCTCACACAGGTTTGGTTTTTTAAAACAAACACTGCAGACACGACCCAAAAGGAAGACTTAAATCCAGACCCCTGATATCTGAGTAACAGTACACACAGCCTTTGCCGTCTCTAGTGCTGGTGACCGACAGCTTCTCCCTTCTTTACAGCTCCGGGGTGAGGCAGACAGGGACTTGGGAATGGGGGAGCCCCCTCACAGCCCCTCACCTGGACCTACCTTTTCCAGCTTCTCCTGGAGCTCTTGGATCTTCAGCTGCTGCTCAGCATTGATCTATAATTAAAGCCCGGGAGAAAGAGCAGACGGCGATCAGAACCTACGTCTTGCTACCTGCAGCGTGGTCCTATTTCCTCCAGGGTTCTGTGGAGCCTCCAGGGTTTGTTTTCTAGAACTTACTAGCATTGAAAGAACATGGGCCTGTCGGAGAAGCGTGAGGGTGTCCCAACATGAACTGTAGGGTGGACTATTTATTTCTGTAGGACTAGCAACATCTATGAAGAGAAAGTTGCCCAGTGCTTTAACACAATAAAAAATTTACCAAGTGCCTGGGGTTTATGTGTTAATGTGAATGAAGTATGACAGCCCCCTACAAAAAAAGAAAATGAAGGAGAGAGAGAGAGAGAGAGAAAGACAGGAAAGAGGAGGGTATTTCAGCTAAGCATGGTGGCATGTGCCTGAAATCCCAGCACTTGGGAGATGGAGTCAAAAGGATCAGGAGTATATAGGTCATCCTCAACTATACAGTGAGCATGGCCTTAGCCTGGACTACATGAAACTCTCTTTTTAAAAAAAAAAAGAAAAAAGTTTTTATCTCTTTAGAACCACAGCTAAAAGTTAACATAGTCATTGAGAAGCCATTAAAATGTAGGGGCAGTGGTAACAGTACATGTTTGCATTCATGAAATCCCCCTCACTAACACCAAAAAATAAATAAGATACGATAGATGTATCAAGTCTCTACAAAAGTGTTCTTATGTGGTAAGCAGTCACTGATAATATTACAAAAACAATTGTTCCAAACAGTACACCCAATCACAGAAGACACACCTTCTCAAGTTTGGAATATTCTCCCACTTCAGGCTTCCCTTGGTCCTTAGCCTGTAAGTAAGAAGAGACAACATACCGGGAAATCTCAACGAACCAAGTACATTACCCGTTGTACGTTCATTCTTGGCCTCTGTGACCATCATTAACAAGCAATAATACTGTTATCTATAAATAAAGGCGGGGAGTTTTCTAAAGAATCTCATTGTGTCTCCAACCTACACTCATCGAGCCAGCGTGGCCTTGCATCTTGTGAAGATCATCCGGGGCTGTGCCCCCAGAGTCCCCTCGTGGAGGGTGGCTGACTACCTTCATCAGTTTGTGCTGACATTCGGTCGCCTTCCGCTTGAATTCCTCGGCGGCAAGCCGAGACTCTCTCAGCTCAGATTCGTAGAGATCGCTGCGTCTCCGGGCCGACACGAGGTCTTCTTCCAGCTGGCTCATCATCAGCCTCATCTCCTCCACCTGAGCCTGGTACTCCTAAAGAGCGGGCAGAGGATGGAGGGTAAGCCCTGGAGCAGCGCCACAGCCAAGGCTGGACAGTGGAGATGGATGCAGATCAACCACGGAGGAGGATGTATGTACGTTGGAAGAAACGTGTCAAAGGACAGATGGGCAGACAGAGAAAGATATGAGTGGAATGATCTAGAGACAGCGGCAGAAGGGGGTGGGGGCTATCGGGAGACGGGGAAGGGGGAAAGAGTATTAAATTGTTTTAATGCAGAACACGTGTCTAGAGTAACCCCACCAGGAACACACGTGCTGAATCAGAGACTGAACAACCAACCACACAGACTCAGAAAACCCCCAGGGATGAGCGGACACGCGGAGAGAGCTGTTCTCTGAACGAAGACGAAGTGCCTGAGTGGTTCTCCTCCAAGGGTGCTCGCGTCTACAGATTTGTCCTTCGGACGCCACGTGGTCCTAACACAATTAGATATGGTACTAGCTTTGAAATTAACCTTTCAGACAGCACCAGAGGGTAATTGGAAACCTCAGAGGAAATCATCTGGGAAGGTGAAACTCATCATTGTCAGCCTCTCACCATTAATTTTTCTGGGCTCAAAACGGAAGGTTGGGCTTAGCTTCGCTCCTGCAAGGCAAGTCACCCTGAAATCTGGAAGAGTCACAAGACGCTGGACCGAGACAAAATAACTTGCAGGGGGAAAAAAAAAATTGTTTCCCCAAGAAAAATTATCTTGTTCCCTGAAGCAAAAAGCCTTAAAATGATCCAAACAGTCCGATGCTTTCCAAAATGAATTTTAAAACCAAACCAGAACATTTGAATCAAGGCTTCCCACCCCCTACCCACCCACACACAATGAGATTTACCAGAAGAAACAGGCAACAGCCTTGAGAACTTAGGAGCCAAGTATAGAAAGACTCTTCAATAGCAAAAGCAAGGCTAAAGTATGATGCCCTGTCTAACGTGGCCAGGATAGGAGGAGGCAGGTAAAATACAAGAAGGACGAGACATTAGGCCAGCACTGCTGTTGGCATTCATCAACTCCAGTGACATCTGCAAGGTGAGGCATCAGCTGAGACAGATGTTGGCTGCTGTGCTTTAACTCAGCATATTACAACATCATCTTTGGTTATTTTGTTTTGTTGCTGGAGATGGGAGCTACCTTGGCGTGTGCTAGGTAAGTGCTTTACCACAAAAGTACAATCCCAGCCACTTCTGGTAGAACTTTCTCTCTCTCTCCCGCTCCCCACCTCCCTCCATCCCTCCATCTCTGTTTCTATCTCCCTCCCTCTATCTCTCCCCCTCTCCACCTCTCTCATGGGTTTTGGTTTCAAACTAAAGTCATCACACTTAAGTGGCAAGCGCTTTTTAACTCCTGGGCCATGTGGCCCAGTCCAGTTCACCCTTTGGTAATAGCAGGGTGTTAGGGACCTGTTTGAGCTCACAATAGCAGATCTTCCCCCTCCTTCCACTGGGGAGGTGGTGTTACAAAATCTGCACGGAGTTCAGGTAGCAAAACTCACCCTATGGGAAGTGGGGGCGGGCACGGACATCACCACACCCCCTTCCGCCTAGCAGTAGTTGCTGAAGGCCAACCTTGGATTCATGGGTGAGCACATGGGTGTCCTGTGTGGTATACATACACAAAGCAGACGATGCCAGATGCCAGAACTTCAGACATCTGACCCAGGACAGAGGCCATAGGTGAAATGGTAGAGCCTTTACTTGGGTTTCCTTGAGATTCTCTTAGGTATCTGGGGATACCTTATAACTCTCATGACTCTTGACCCTTCCATCCATTAGAAAAAAAAAAAAAACAGAGCAGGAGCAAGAGTCTAGTGAAGTGGTACATGTCTGTAATCCCAGTACTTAGGAGCTCCAGGCAGGAGGATCAGGAGTTCAAGGTCATCCTCAGCTACATAGCAAGTTAGAGGCCAGCCCAGGCTTTATGGGACCCTATCTCAGAAACCCTCCCCCGAAAAAACAGATATATTTGCATATATGTAAATACACATACACACACAAATAAATATACATTACATATATACACTCACATATATATTTTATATTACTATACTTTAAGACTACATTCATATAAGCATTTAAATGTTAATATTATCTTATAAAAGTAATACTTAGGACCTAACAGCTCAATTTTTTAAATTCAAATTAAAGGGAAGAAAATTGAGCCAGGTGTGATGGCACATTGCTGTAATCTGAGCACTTTGGAGACAGAGGCAGGAGAATCCCAAATTGAAGGCCAGCCTGGGCTACATATAAAAGAAGATTAAAATATTTGAGTCTTATGTGATATTTATTACTCCAAATTATGTTCCCATGTCTGATATGTCATTGTGCCACCTTAAAAGTACAGTGGTCCCCTGTCCCCAAGCCTGCTGTGCTGAATGTAAACAGGAGCCTGCCAGCAGACAGACAAGACCCTTCAAGGCGTGAAGACACAAAGATCTAGAAGGTTTTGGGCATGTTTTGTTCTCAAACAAAAAAAAGTATGACATTCATTTGTGTGTCTGTCTGTCCGTACCATGGTGTGTGTGGCCTGTGGAGGTCAGAGGACACATGTAGGAGTTGGGCCTCTTCCTCCATCGTGTGGGTCCCAGGGATCAAACTCAAGACACTTCATGCTCGGAGGCAAGCATCTTTATCCACAGAGCCATCTCATCAGCCCTCAAACTCGCATGTAACTTTTGTGTTTTTTCCAGAGCAAGGGCGAAAGCATCTGTCCCCTGTACCCTACCCTGCCACCTCCGTTTCCTGAGCTGCCTACAGTGTTAGCAAAAATAAACATCAACAACATCCCTTGGAGTCATGGCCAACCACTACAGGCTGCAGAAAGCTCTCTGTTTCATCAGCCGGACTTCTGTCGGGATGCAGATGCCGAGGAAATCCTATAAAGCCAACAGCTTAGCAAATCCAGGCTTCGTGAGGGAGCTGAGCCCAGACCATCAGGTCTGTTTGCCGCTGTAGCTCAGCATGGAATGACTCGCAGGCACTGAGCTGAATGGGTCAGAACAGGGAAACAGAGACAACTGACTGTCCATCTACGGCAAGTCTTCCGCACAGAGCCTCGGGACTTTGCAGGGAGGAAGGAGCCCGTGTGGTCCTATCCCCAGAAGACCCGGGGGACACAAATGACTTCCGAGAAGAACTGTCACTGTTCTGTGGTACTGGAGTCAAACTATGAGAGGGGCCTGCTAGGCATGCTCCAGAAGAAATAAGTGGATAAAAACAGGATTAAAAACAAAAATGAGCAGGTGTACAAAAAAAAAAATAAAAAATAAAAAAAATAAAAAGCTGACTTCTGAAAGGAAAATCTGGGGACTCATCCTAAATCCGAGAGAAGTCAGTGTGCCAAAAACTAAATACTACGTGTTTGTCATAAGCCTTAAAAGCATTCTTTGTCTACAAACATCCCTCGCCTACAAAAACACGTCTTTTTAAACATACCCTTCTTTAACGAGAAGTGAAATCCGGAACCGAAAAGTTTTCTCTGGCCCCATCGGAACTTTTGCTAGTCATTAAATCTGAAACTCCACATGCACTCCGGCTGTGGTGTGACTCACAAAAGACATCGCTTTGAACTCAACCACCAGCACAGAGCTTTTCAAAATGTCCTGATTAATTCTCTTTCTCTGGAACTCACGGACACCAGCTGCTCCCTCTGGTGGCCAAAGGCAGCTTTCATTTCCCCAGGATGTCCCCAAAATTAATTTCCAAACACAATGAACTGATGGGAGATAAAGAACCCTGCCTCCCACAGCCTTCAGGAAAAAAAGAAAGAAAGAAAAGAGAAGAAGAAAAACTATGTTGATAACACGGCGTGAGTCACCTGTCAAAGCAGAAGTCTCGGCACGCGTGTGCCCTTCAGAGCCTCCCAGGGGAGGAGACGGTATGACCCATTTGCAAAGTTCCCTGTGCATATTGATTTATAATTTCTTACATAACAGGAGGGCGTCAACCCACCATCTAAAAATTATTGAAGCCGGGCAGTGGTGGCGCACACCTTTAATCCCAACAGAGGCAGAGGCAGGCAGATCTCTGTGAATTTGAGGCCAGCCTGGTCTACAGAGCAAGATCCAGGACAGCCAGAGATACCCAGAGAAACCCTGTCTCAAAAAAAAAAAAAAAAGAGGTGACAGGGAGAATATGCCAACAAACCTCCCGAGATAATCCATTTATTTAAAGAACAGCAAACGCGTTGAGCTATCTGCAGGAATTTCTTTCACTTGAGTCACCCAGATGGCCAAGTTTGTGCTACCCAGAGATGAGAACGCACGCTCACTTCCGTCAGCATTCCCATTAGGTTTCCTGAGTGAATGGGAGTTGCCTGGCAGCTGATAGTTCAGTTCTCCAATTACTCATTTTCATCTCTTCATTAAAGTTTCTATTTACAGTGTCTTCATAAGACAGAAAAAAAAAAAAACCAAGCTAAAAAAGAAAACAATGAGGCGATAGAAAAATGAGCCTCCAAAGAGAGAACCCTTTTAGAAAGGTGGAGGGTGAGGGGACTATTTAAAGGTCTCTGCTCTCTTCTCTTCTGGAAACTCAGGGGACGGGTTTGTGTACTCAGATTCGCTGTGTTCATTCTGAACGCTCTCAATGGCTCAAACTTTTCTTCTAGGGTGTGTGTGTGTGTGTGTGTGTGTGTGTGTGTGTGTGAGAGAGAGAGAGAGAGAGAGAGAGAGAGAGAGAGAGAGAGAGAGAGAGAGAGAGAGAGAGAGAGAGGAGAGAGAAACTGAATGATCTTGGTCATATGCTTAGACAATGGAAAGTGTATCTGAAAAGCTATAAAGATGCCGAATTCTTTTGGGACCATCCAAAGAAGGGGTTGGTAAACTTTTGGTAAAAAGGCACAAAAAGCAGCCTTAGCTTTATAGACACACACTCTGAAAATCATTTGCTTTTGCCTCTGTAACATTAAAGGCCACCATAAATGAAACGATCATGGTTGTGTTCCAATAAATCTTTATGCAAACTGACATTTAAATTTTAGAAAATTACATGTCACAAAATACTTTTTTTTTCTTTTCTTTTCTTGTCTAATCATTTAAGAACATAAAAGTCAGTTGGAGAGATGGCTCTGAGGTTAGGAGCACTGACTGCTCTTCCAGAGGTCCTGAGTTCAATTTCCCAGCAACCACATGGTGGCTCAGAACCATCTGTAATGAAATCTGGTGCCCTCTTCTGGTCCGCAGGGGTACATGCAGGCAGGACACTGTATACATAATGGATGGATGGATGGATGGATGGATAGATAGATAGATAGATAGATAGATAGATAGATGATAGATATTAAAAACAACAACAACAACATAAAAACCACTCTTGGTCTGAGAATCCACAGAAAATAGGAAGGAGACCAGATCTGTCCCCTAGGCTAGTTTCCTCGCTTGTAGTCTTTATTAAAAGCAGTAGATATTATTAGTTGAGGCCTTCAAAAGGAGCAGAACAAGCAAGCTGGTGTGATCTACATAATCATGGAGGAGCTGAAGACTCCATATGACCTGCCTGCCTTTCTCACTGCCTCTCCGTCCCTACCCTTTACTCTGGCAACCTCTGCCTCTCAAACACGCCTCGAGTCGGTGGTTCCAGCCAACTGCGGGGCCACTGGGCTCTGAGGCTCGAGCGGTCGGTCGTACCTGCTCCTTGATCTCTTGGAGCTTCCGGCTCTGCTCTCGAATGTCGTGGAGAAGCTGCAGCGCTTTGTCATCCTCCTGGGATACCTCCATCCGGGCTTGCTCCAAACTTCGCTTTAAACTCTGCGGAAAGCAAAGATTTTAATAGGGATGCCCGTGGAGCCTGTTCTGGTGGAAGAGGTTCGTTAGGACAGCTGCCAGCTGCTTCCCAGACACCAGGATGGTCTCGGGTGACAGACCAGAGTTGACAACTCGAGGCGGTTGCTGATTCCATTTTTCACCCTGTAAAGGCCACTTGCTGGAAGAAACGTCATCGAAAGCTCACAACCTTACGGGCTGAGCCTGAAACTCTACCAGCTAATCGCCTGGTGGCGGCGTCTACCTATGCTGGTTGGTACTTACTTGTATGTTCAGGACTGAAAACCAGTAAGATCCTGTGTCTGTTACAACCTCCACCTCCACGACTATCTAGTGTATTCTAGACTATGAGAAGCTCTTCCGGACTCTCAAGGGCATACATCTATCTATCCGGCTGTCATTTCAGAGTCCAGTGGACTACCTAGCTCCTGACGAGCCTCCTAGATGCCTAGCATCCCATCAGTTTCCCTCCACGCTTCAGTGGCACTGATAGAGACATTTGAAAGCCACACAGCTGAATAACTTCACCCACCACTGAAAGGCAGCCAAGTCTGGAACACAAACATAGCAGTTATTCTTAATCAGCCACAGTCTATAGATTTCCTCTCCCTTGTGAAAAAAATTAAAAAAAAAAAAACTTTGTAAATGTGTGATTCAACCTCTTAAGATTGTTTAATTGGGCACAATAGAAAAACACCTGAATGAAAAAAATTCCACAAGACAATGAAGAAGACAATCTACTCTTGCGAAGGAAAGAAAAAAAAAAATGGAGTCGTATGAGAAATAATGACAGAGGGTCTGGATCTCAAAGGCTGAATTTCCTCGGCACTACAATGCTTCTAAGGGAATGAAAAATTGATTTCAGACAGATTCGAATTACGTTTTCTGGTACAGATTTGGGAGTTTAGTCCTCAAGGCTGATCATGCCAGACAAAGCGTAGACCAGAGAGGTTGGGACAGGAGATGTCAGGACCCTCTGCAGAAGGCTTCGGTGACAGATGACTCCCATCTCCAGGATCTGGGATTAATGCCCAGCAGCCCTCCTGGGCTTTCTGTTGAAAAGCAGTTCTTTTCTAGGGGCCTCACACCTAGCTCATGCTACTCTGCCAACCACGGATCTTGCTTTTTTTTCCTCTCTCTCTCTCTCTCTCTCTCTCTCTCTCTCTCTCCCTCTCTACTCTCTGCCATTGGCTGTGATGTGCCTCATGGAGCTGTCATGGAACAGGATGAGACACACAGGACAGGAAGTGCCGCCTCCGAGGGAAGGGGGCTTCGGGGAAGGCTCACACTGCATTCTGTGATGTAGGTGGCAAGGTCCTGCTCCAGGAGAGATCTCTGAGTCTCAGAGGCCTTCAGTTCCACCTCCTTCTGACTAAGCACAGCCTCCACCTCTGATACTCTCCGATGTAACCGGGTCATTTCCTGCTCCATCTGAAATAAACACACGGACGGGTTAAAAGGGCCCGGAGGGGAGGTTCCCTGGGAGCAAGCACATGGCAAGTAGGCCCCTAGGCCACCTGGTGGTCTGGGGTGGCAGGCGGGCGGGCGGGAGGGGGTTACCGCTAATTCACCAAGAGCTGGGATGGAAATACCATTGCTTCTTCGCCCAGGAGCATACAGTTCTTCAAAAAGACAGTCACCAAAGGCTAGGTCACTCCTGTCATCCAAGTCCCGCTTCACGCGATCACTTCTCTAACCCCCTTAGCAAAGCCACCGTCATCCTTTTTCACCTGTTTGCCTTGCTTTTTTTTTTTTTTTTTGGTATTGGTTTGGCTTATACAGACGTCACTTTAATTTTATCCTAAATCCATCTTGATCCCCCCCCATCTCCTTGCAAAGATCTAGAGGACAGATCCAGGACAAGGCCGAGAGATAATTATTCGTCTGCACTCTTAGGAGTCCCACACAAGCAGTGGCCTCTGGGCAGGAACAGTGAGTATTAAGAGACGCGGAGCATAATCAACACAGTGGCCGCAGTGACATAGGCAGGAGTTTTAAAAAGACTAGGAAGAGAGACTTCGCCTCACTCCAAGCAGATGGGATGCATCTCAGCCACAGGTGAGGACCCAGGCCACCTGCCGGAAGAAGCAGACATCGGGCTGGGTCATGCTGAGACACGGGCCGGGCCGTTTTAAATCCAGGGCCTCCTCTGGTTAAGATTTAAAGGATTTATGGCAAAGTCTAGGCCCGAATTCATCTCCCTCTGAGCTGCTGGAGGCGCGACTTCAGCGAGGGAGGCGGCACCTCGCTCTCTACGGTTCAGGAGGGTCAGTGCCAGCAGCAGCGGCCCCCGGCGGATCCCTTGGTATATACTGACGGGAGGATCCTGGAGCAAGGATGGAGGCCGGCTGCGGAGATAAATACCTTGTGACACTTGTCCTGAGAGTCTTGCAGCTCTTTGCTTTTGATGAGAAGTTTCTTTTCCATGGAGCTAGTCTTGGCAGGGGAGTCCAGACCCGACACAACTGACCTAAATATAAAAATAATAATTAAAAAAAAAAAGGAAAGTCAAGCGGTATGCACGTCAGCCTGGGAGCTGTGTCTGGACACTGCAGCAGAAATGGCAGACTCGCCCGCGTTCTGCAGCGCAGCTGGCTCAAGCATCTTCTGGCGGCATTAAAACCACGGGGCAAAGAAGGCAGGCTGTGGCAGGTAAACTTGGTACAGATTCAAGGGAACCCAGGACCAAAACTGGCTTCTTGGAGCCCCGATTTATACAACCCTCCAGTGGAAGGATGAGAACAGAGCCATTCGCACAAGAGAGTGTGAGCATTCACCGCACAGCCCTGGGCCTGGCGCGGCTCCCTTCGCTGACACACTCAACAGGTATGGATCCAACACTCGCTCCGCGCCACCGGCATCCAGCAGAGTGCACATGACACACAGGGTCCCCGCTCTTCCCGAAGCTGACGCTCTACAGAGAGCAGACAGGACGCATCGGGAAGATTCAGAAACCAAAAGCTTATGGCTGAGAAAGGCTTCTTGAGAGCAGAAACAGGGATGGGATCTGATGATAAGGCGGAATAAGTGAGGCTGGGGACCTGTCTTGGTGGAGAGAGGAAGTGTGACCCGGGAGGACTTCTTTTGAGAGGGTGGCATTTGAGACCTGAAGGATGAGAAGGTTCTAGATACCCAAGGATCTAGGAGGAAGGAAGCTATGGGGACAGGGGATGGCAGCCATGCTGGCCCTCAGGCAGGACAGATAAGACTGAGTGATTTTAGCAACAACACACTGTGAAGTTCTGTCTGTACCTCCCCCAAGCTAGCCAGTTCCATTCTGCTATGTTTTCTGTAAACAGCTCATGCTTATGATGGTGAGCAACATGGCGTTCACACTCCCTTCCCCAAAGACGCTGATGTCCAATCCAGAAGCTTCCAAGACCTTAACCACACGTGAACAGACTCAGCCCTTGTGATTAAGCTAATGGTCTTGAAATGCAGAGATTATCCTGGATTACCCGGAAAGGTCCAATAGCCTCAGAAAGGTCCTCATAAGATAGACGTGGAGGTGTGGGGTACAGAAAGGCAAACATGGACGCAGGGCGCAGGGCCAGAGATGTGAATATACTGCAAGATATTGAGACGGAGGAGGGGTGTCTGAGTGGGTGAAGTGCTTTGCTGTGCAAGGGTGAAGAACCGAGTTAGAATTCCCAGATCCCACATGAAGCACCGCACAGGGGCGTGTATGTGCCACCCAGTATTCCACGGCAGGGTAGGGGACAGAGACAAGAAACTCTCTGGAAGCTCCCAGGCCTATGGAGCAGAAAAGTAAGAGACCGATCTCAAACCTAGAGAGCAAGGACCAACAGGTCGTATCCTGTCTTCCACACAGGTGTGATAACACATGCACGCATGTATGTACGTACGTACATGTGCACGTACACACACACCATACACAAACATAAGTCACAAACGGGTGGACTCTAGGAGCTGGACAAGACAAGGAGGCTGATTCTCCTCAAAGCCCGCAGGCAGAGCACACCCTCTTCTAAGGCTGACTTCAGCCCAGAGAAACTCATGTGGGATTCTGACCCCAGAACTGCAAGATGATAAGTGCATGTTCTTTTACGCCTCTGGGTCTGTGCCGACGTGTTACAGCATCGGCGTCAAACTCATCCGCTCTCTGAGCTCTGGGACACACCTGGTGCGATCTGAATGCGAGACAGGTTTTAATTCAACTCTCTGGGGCAGACACAATTTACTATCCTCATGTTGCACGTGAGACAAATGAAGCCCAGGGAGAGGAGAGAACCCGCTGGTTGATAAACGGTTTCTGTTAGTCTATAGAAAGCGAGGGACTGAATGGCTGGATGCACCTGATGTCATGCTCACGGAAACGTCACAAAAACAGCATGACAGGCTATGCAGGGGGCAGACTAGAAGGACCCTCTCACACACATGTAGGTGTTCTGGGGTTAACTGCGGATGGAGAAGAGAACGAGGCCCTTGGTGGGGAGTTTAAACACTGGGTGAAGGACAAAGCCAAGGCCACAGCCAGCAAAGGTTCTTATGCAGGGAGGGACATGGCGGTGGCCACCGCGGCCCCACAGTCCCATCTTTGTTGCCTTGGTAACAGGACTGCAGGAGCTGCGTACTGATGAGCATTCGGGGTCTTCTCAGCAGGTGAAAGTTCTGTTTTCTGCTGCCCCAGACTACTTTTCAGCCTAAAAGAGATTGGCTAGCGCCCCCCCATCCCTCAACCCACCTCTGCTACAGCTGCCAACCCAGTGACAGAGAGGTGTGACAGCTCTGTCTACACTCAGTGGCAGGCAAGAGAATCAACCAGGGTCAGGCTGCTCTGGGTACAGTCTGACCCATCACCTGCGAGCTGTGTGGCCGGCCTCCCTGAACCTCAGGTTCCTCACCTGTAAAATGGGGGTAATTCGCAAATCGTTTGGAAGTCCTCGGAACAATTAAACGAGATAGCGTACGTGGAGCCCTAAGCACATCCCCGGCACACCGAGGGCTTGACAAACGTCAACCATTACTATGGCTGTTGCCGTTTTTATTACGGTCCCTGCAACTTTGCAAATAGCACATGCCTCACAGGCCTAAAACAGTTGCTTGAAATGGTAACACTCAGGGGGCTGAATGTGCTGTGTGCTGTTATTCACATCAAGACAAACAGTGATTATTCATAGAAATGGGCAACAAGGATTAAAATCCAGAAATAAATCTTTTTTTTTAAAACTCTTACATTGGGCTCGAAATTTTAACACCTCTCACAAGCCTATATTCTAGCCAAAATACACACACGCACACACATGTGCACACACATACACACGCCCACACACGCATGCACGCACCCTCTTCCTGCCTTCATAGGGATTGCTTGGGGTGGCCTTGAGTTTCTCTCATTCCCGACTGTACGTCGGTAGGCAGGCAGAGATGGTCCCCGGTCCTTTAGTAATCAAGGGTCACCCACATGTCACAAAGGGGCACACGTGGCATACGTCAGGGATGACAACACAGGTCGCAGTTCTTGGCCCCTGAGCACCTTTTAGGAAAAAACAACGGCATGGGTTTTGTGATGGCGGAGGAGGATGCGGCTCACGAAGCTTAATGACAGTGGCGGGAGGGCTCCGGCGGAGCTTCGTGTTGAACGTTCGCTGGTGTGGGTACAAAACAGATTGCTTATACACCGAAAAAGAAAGAAAGAAAGAAAAAGCGTTTCTAGGTCACTGGTTAATAGGGCCCAGGATCCAGGAGGCGAGTGCTCAGGGAGACAATGCGACAGTCACCTGAAGTCCACTCACTCACTCCGCTATTTTGATGCCTGACAAATGCTCACATTTAAGAGTTCTAAGTACGGCAATTAAGAGCTCTTCAG
Source organism: Peromyscus eremicus (assembly GCF_949786415.1). NCBI lineage: Eukaryota > Metazoa > Chordata > Mammalia > Rodentia > Cricetidae > Peromyscus > Peromyscus eremicus. The sequence continues at coordinate 6,028,416 of NC_081438.1, read as the reverse complement.
AATAAATATGCTAAAGAAACCTTTTTTTTTTTTTTTTTAAGGAATAAATAAAAATCACATCTAAAAAAAGCTCTGGCAGGAATGCTGTGACTAAACTCGGCCCGTGGCCACAACTAAAGAAACTATGAGAAGGGATGGAGGGCGAGGGTCATCGAAGCTTTGGGCAACTTCCTGTACCGAGATGAACAGCAGCATCCCCTGGAGATGGCGTGTGTGCATGCGTGAGTGAGTGAGTGCATGCGTGTGTGTGTGTGTGTGTGTGTGTGCGCGTGCGTGCGTGTGTGCGTGCGTGCGTGCGTGCGTGCGTGCGTGCGTGCGTGCGTGCGTGCGTGTAACCAAGACTGGGTCGGGGCCCACCCAGACCAGTTCAACCTGGAGCAGGGATTTTCACCTAACTCCATAATGACTCGGAAGGATGGTCGGGATGGGAAACCCGAGTGTTAAGGAGAACCACGTGCTGGGCTTTCAAGTCGAGGCTTTCAGGGCTCCAGGATGGCCAGCCTCCAGCCTCGGCGTCTGCTTCCGTGTGGCGCTTTGGTCATTTGAGGACAGCACTTTGTGTCACTCTCTGAGTGGGAACTCGGTTCTGAATTTGAGGACAAGTGTCAGACAGTGATTAAGAACAGTATTCCATATCGTTTAACGTCTACTGCTTTAGCTATGGAGCATGTGTGTTGTGTACGTGTGTGTACCGTGATGCATATGTGGAGAGCAGAGGACAACTTCAGGGAATTGGCCCTTTCCTTCCACCACGTTGGTCCCGACAATCAAACTCAACTCCTCACTGACCAGCTGAACCATTTCACTGGCCTTGCTTTGTTTTTTTAAGACAGGGTCTCACTACATAGCCTTAGGCGGGCCTCAAACTCATGATCCTATTTCAGCCTGCAAAGGGCGGGATTATAGGCATGTGCCATGATGCCCAACTTAGTAAGTTAATTTAAGTATAGAGTCTCCACTGGTTTCTAGAGGAAAAAAAAAAAATACAATGAAGCCAGGTATAGCTCAAAAACACATGCTATTTATCTTTCACACAACTAAGGCAATTCAGTTCACAGTACCAATGACGAGCCCCAACAGAAACTGTTTACAACATTTTTTTAAGTTTATGTGTTTAAGTGTTTTGCCTGAGGGAGTTTATGTGTACCAAGGACACGCAGAAGCATGAAGAAGCCAGTAGACTGGTCATCTGATCTCCTGGAACTGGAGTTAGAAGCGGTTCTAAGTACCATGTGGGTGCCGGGAACCAAACCTGGGTCCTCTGCAAAAGCAGTAAGTGCTCTTAATCACGGAGCCAACTCTCCGGCCCCCGATACGCACTTTTTTTTTTTTTTTTTGATGCAGCAGATTCACATGCCCCACCAAACATGACCTCAAGTGATTTTCTCTAGGACTGCCACTCACCATCCTTCTGACTTCCAAAGGACCGGCGGATAGTGACTGATGATGGCATTTCCTGGAAGTGACCAAGCTCGCCTGACAGCAACCAGACCAACACCTCATACAGCTTGGTTGTTCAAACATCAAGTCTAAGGTCTTCCCAAAATTCGAGCACGGCATTATTCAGAGGTTATCTTGTTGAAGGAAAGCCAGAACTGTATAGAGGCCACTCCTCTATACAGGGCTCTTCATCAGAATTTGGAGGCCAGTGGCCCAGAAGTGAGGAAACCAGACGTACATGCATTAAAACACTCAACATAAAATGAACGAGCGAATTTAATTTTAAAAGAAGTTTAATCCTCTCCTACAGCCCAGTGGCTCTCCCCCGGAATACACTTGGTGATACTTAGAATGTTCTTTGATCTTAATGGCGGGGGTGGGGTGGAGGTGGAGGGTGCATTGAGGGAGAAGTAGGGGTGGAATGGGGGGGCACGTTGAAGGTGTGGGACGTGTTGGGGGCAGGATGGAGGTCAAGGAGGGCTGGGGCAGGATGAGTGAGGGTGTGTGTGTGTGTGTGTGTGTGTGTGTGTGTGTGTTTTCGCGTGCACACGTCTATGCATGTTATTAGCATTCAGTATGACGAAGCCAGAGACACTGCTCAACAATCTGTGCCATACAGGAGGGACCTGCAGGAGTTACCCAGTCCACAGTGTCAACATTGTCAAGCTGAGAAACCCTAGTGTGGAAGCTGTGAGGTAAGGAAGCCTCTATTCTACACCTCAGGGACCATCCAGGAGGGAACATCATGAAACACCACTTATGAAACATGTTCTTGTGTGCAGGCACCCCGCAGACTACCTCACTGATCCCTGCAAACCTGTGAGATGAGTATTCTATCCTCACGGCACTTAGGGTAACTTAGAGCTGATCTTACCGTCTCTACACACACTTAACCTGTTTGCGTGAGAGTGCCAGACAGTTAAAAGTGGAGGGGGTCTACAATCAATGAGTTCAAATCTCAACTCAACTTTTCCAGGGCTGGACAGCACTGGACGACCCGACAGGCAGGGCCAAGGACGTTCAGAGGGGCAAAGTCATGGAGGAAAGAGAGGGGTGGGCCGTACGGGATAAGGTGACCTCTATCCATGAGTGGCTGCATCTGATGCTAAGCCTGAGCTCAAAACAGTCTAGGAACCCAAAAGCATCCACAAGCCATGTCGGTCCACAGCCACCCCCAGACACAGTTCAACCCACACACACAAAAGCAACTCTCCTTCTACTGCTCGATGGCTTGGGGGGGGGGGGGGAGAAGGGGACAATTAAATGAGAAACAGGAAAGATGTCGGAAGTCTAGGCCAGCTCGTGCTCTGGATGGGATGCAGCACAATGAAGATGCTAATAAAAGGACATGCAGCCTGCCCACGCGTTCCCTGCCTGCTCCCCCTGGCCACAGCTTGGATGCACAGCAGTTGCCCCCATGGAGAGGAGCCGCTCCTCGGAGAAGCGGGTGCATGCAGCCACCCGCCCACACACAGCGGTGCAGCCTCTTCCAGCGCTGAGCCAAGTTTGGGTTTTCCTTTTTTTCCCCAGCTTCTATTTTCTAGAAAATTTTACTCTGAAATCAACATCTCTTCCTGTTATATACATCTGCTTTATAATTATAGAGGCCCAGAGAGTGTCGAGAGAGGACGGACGGTATAAGACAGAGTGAGAAAGTGGGGTTTGCCTGTACCTCTACAGCCTAGAGAACGTGTTTACTTGACATTACATTTGACCCCCAAAACTGTTTTACATGGAACCTCCACATTTAAGAAAAATGATAAAATGAAGTTTTCCCAATGACGTGCCTATAAATAATCCATATAGCTTAGAAAAAAAAAAATCTGTGAAAGCTATTAACAGAATACTTCATATCTAATGAGATTACGGTACTTCCACCCCACAAAGCAGAACGTGGATGAGGTCATCTCTAACCTACAGGCCTAGAATGGTGTGTGAGTATCGAGCCATCCATCTGCTTCCTTAGGAAGCAGACCCCTGCCTGAACAATCCGTCACCTGATCACAGACCACAGGTCACACATGCTTCAGAGACAGCCAAGGGTAGAGACTCAATGCTAAAACCAGAGTCATCGAAATTAGCTCAGCCGAGGGCCTCACCTTAATTGTGGCCAACAGCACTAAAAATATATGTAACTGCAAGCTGTAACGTGGCACAAGAGAATTTAAAAACCATCAGCATTCTGTTTCCAAAAATACACTGGCTTTTAAGATTGTACATTCTGAAATTTATGAACTAACTTTATAAGCCCATTTTAAAATACACAGTGGTGCCCATCACAAGCTCTTGGAAATGTGAAAAATGCCACTCTCCTGAAGAGCTGCAGACTCTGGCCCGGCTGTGGGGTGATACACTCAACTACATCTAGATAACCAACCACACACACTCCACCGCCACTGCCAATGGGTTCCAGATGAATGGAAACATTTGCTCTAGAATGATTAATAGGTAGCTCAAAAATCATTTATCAAAACTCTCACTATTCATTAAAATATAGCCAGACGTGTGGTTTTTTAATACCATTCCCAGCTCTATGTGAGAGCCCCGCTTTGAGGATTTTGTTGACATATTCCCACTTCTCTGAATGAATACAACGGCCTAATTAATCCTCCCTGAATTCAACTCTCACCCCCGCTACTGTCTACCCTCCAACAATGGTCAGAGAGATCCCTCATCAGATGAGCTTTACCACGCTCCTACTCCAAACCCTACCCAGCCTTCCGACTCAGTGTGATTCCACGCTTTAAGTCCAGGCTCTTGACCTCACCCAAGACCACACTGTCCAAGGAGCTGGGAGCTCCAGCTTTCCAACGCTCTGACAGGCTTTCTGTTGGCTGGGTACTCACAGGAGTGTCGTCCTGACTTCAAGGTCTGCCTCTTCCCCTCCACCAGGAATAACTTATCCACTTGCCACCAAGAACCAGCTCTCTGACATTGACAGATCGTACTCATGTAGGCTGGAATTTTTGCCTCCTCATATTCACTGCTGAATCCTCAGTACAGCCTAAAAAGTACATGGCACACAGTAGGCTAGCAAGACTGTGGAGTGAATGGTCAAATGAAGGATGTTCACCTGTACCACCAGGACATGAGCCTTGTGAAGAGGGAGACTGCCACACCCAGTCTCTAGAACAGAGCTCAGTACCTCACAGAACCTGTGTAGACTTGTAGATCAGCTCACGGGTGGTCAGAAGTGTCACCTCAGGTGACTCAACCTTCTCCAGCAGATCCCTGGTGCTCATGTCAGGGAGGCCTTCGTGAAGTGTCTAAATTGGCCATGCCACTTTGGTCCCCATTTTGGTCTGATTTCTATAGAACCCCTGCCACCATCTGAACCTGTCTCTTGTGTATGGTGGCTTTCTGAAGACAGGGATGGCATCTGTCCGGTTCATATGTATGCCCATAAGGTCTAGAACTGTGAATCCATTAGGTGAATGAATGAATGAATGAACGAATGAATGCCGTGTGGGCATCAGGCAGGTACAGTATACAGATCATCATGGATAAAGGGATCCAAAATGAGAATCTCTGTGCAGGTTCAAGGCTGTACAGAGAGGTTTCCAGCCCCCACATCAGAGGTGACATGCTTGGTCCTAAGGCAGCAGCATCACCATGACACACACCCATCTGGGGGACACTCAAGTGCCCAAGGGGAGGAGGGAACAGATGACATCTTTGTTGGCGACAGAGCACAAGGCGCAGGGCCCACCGTAACTAGATCTTGACAAAAGAGTGTTTTATGGGAAATTCAGGCTTCACTGATGTACCACAGACTCTGTGAAGAGTCAAAAACTGGATGCAGGACACTAGGGCCTCCATCGGGCACCCCCGCACACAACTGAATTCTCTCAATGGACAGAAACCAGTGAAATGTCTTTATAAAGTGGAGGCAGGGAGGGGAGGGGAGGGGAGGGGAGCCGAAAGCGCCGCGGCTCCGTCCGCACACCCCAACAATAGCCAACATAAAATGAACACCTGCTCTGCTGCAGGTACGGGCGGGCGCTGAGACTGCCACCCGGCTCCGCAGGAAACCCATCAGACAGACAGTTACAACCCCACGAGAGAGACGAGCAAATGGAACCTGAAAGAAGTTAAATGCCCCGTCCACAAAACTGGCAAGGGGTGGATCCTGGGTAGGAACCCCGGCCTGTCCGGTTCTCAAGCCCGGGCTTTTCACAGGGGTGCTACAGTCAGTGCCCTCCCCAATAAAGACTGCTTTTACGAGCTCTAAAGCTCAAAGGTGAGCTATGTAAGCCTCGGAGGGGAACCCAGGCTTGGTCGTCTCCAGCTTTAGTATCTAGACACGATGGAGACAACTGAGCTATGTGACAGTACCTACTAACACTTAGACTGGGGGGAGGACCCCGCCCCACAGAAGGCTATTTCTTCACCTTGTTTAGAAAGATGTGTCATTCTTACAGGAACTGGCAAAGCTGTGGCCATTAGAGGTTCAAGTGCAGAGGTCTGGAGGTCACCAGACACGGGCCAGGTCTTAGAGCTGTCTCAGCCTTCAGAGGGACATCCTTGAGTCTCAGTGTCTAGCCGTGTACTATGGCGAGGCTGTGGGACAATGCATGGAAAGTCCTTGGAGTAAAGAGTTCTAGGCCCACGGGAAGCACTCTGCAGATGCTGTATACTCTGTGCAGAAGGAATTGGTACAACCCTGACCACTTTAGTCTAATTCAATCTGACAAAAGTCTGACCTGCCAGGGGCAAAGCACTGTTGGTGGCAAAAGGAAGACAAGGCCCTGTCCTCAGTGAGCCCTGGGCCATTTGGCCAGACACAGGGGACAAGAGGAGGTAGGACTGGGAACACAAGCTAGGGTCTTGGCACACTGAGCTTGAATGTCAAGTTCAGGAGAGGCCATTAATTCTGTGCACACCAAGATGCTGCTGAAGGTCCCCACAGGAGAATGACATCATCTAGCCTGGGCTTTGGAGGAATTCCACTCTCCGTGGAGAATGGATGGCAGCCAGGAAACCCAGAGGCAGAGGGCTTGTTTGGGATGCTACTGCAGCAGTCTGAGCGAACGCCCATCGGGTTGATGTTGAGGACAGAGCAATGGGCACAGAAGTGAGCGGCATCAGAGGAGTAACCTAGCGGCATTGCTAATAAAGGGAGGGGCAAGAGGCAGAAGCGTGTTTCAGGTGACACCATTTTCTTGCCTAGAAAGGTAGGGGAAGTGGTAGTTTCTAGACTGAGGAAGAGCAGGAGAGGGAAGGGAGGGGAAGAAATAGGAGGTAAAGTCAAGAACTGAATGGGATTGCTCACGGGACAGCGGGTGGTATGCATGTTCCAAGGGGTCCAAACAAAATAATGGAGTAGTCAGAGGTGGGGGTAAACCAAGTGTCTGAGACCCAGAGGACGAAGCGGAAAGCTGTCCAGAGACGGGATGATTAACAGTGTCCAGTGGCTGGCTTGGTTGGTTGAGGGTAGTCAATAGCTTTTGAGATGGTCCTTGAACTGTGGGGGTGGAGGAAAAAAGAGGTGCTGAGCACGTATGACTCTTTCGGGAGGTCCATCGGAGAGAGGCCAGGAGACAAAAGGCAAAGAGGGAGAGCAGAGAGAACCAAGAGGAATTTGCTCGGGGTTGCCAACATGAGGCCAGGCTTGGGAACATAAAGCGCGCTTCGTCAGACTTCCTTCTTAAGAAACCCAAGACAACCACACAGACGATCCTGTGGGGACCACCAAAGCACACACTGGCCAGACCTTCTAGAGCCAGATCTTGAGGACTGGGATGGGACTATGTGGATCTGAGTTCCTAAAGGTATATTTAAGACAAATGAGAAGGCAGGGTGAGACAAGCCGGAGGACAAGGTGTGGTTGACTAGAGGGAAGAGGAACTGAAGGAGCAAGAGAAGAGAAAACCCAAGACAATCCCCAGAGGCGAGAAACCAGTTCAAGATCCAGTGAACAGCTGGAGACAAAGAGCCCCAGGCACTGGAGGGCAGGTACCATGAAGTCACGGGAATATAGCGGATGGGTGCCTTTAGGAACAGTAAGAAGAGGCTGCCATTGTTGTTGACTATGTAAAAAAAAAAAAAAAAAATCACAGATGAGACTCCTTGCAACAGAGATGTGGGTAGAAAGCTCAATGCCAAGGAGCTTTTAGCTGGATGCAAAAGGATAACTATTTCCTCTCTCTCTCTCTCTCTCTCTCTCTCTCTCTCTCTCTCTCTCTCTCTCTCTCTCTCTCTCTCCCCTGATGTGTCCATCTCTCGTCTGTGTCTCTTTCTCTTTCTGTCTGTCTCTCCCTGTCTCTCTCTGTTTCTCTGTCTCTCCCTGCCTCTCTGTATGTTTCTGTCTCTCTGTCTCTCTCTGTGTGTTCATGTGTCTGAGTGTTGGTTTGTGGATGCATGCCACAGCATGTATATGGAGGGCAGATGACAGCCATGGGTGCTGGTCCTCACCTTCTGTTACCTGCTCTGAGAGTCTACAGAGACTCTCCGTCTCAGCAGCACTGTGATTAGACACTATGCTTGCATTCATTCTGGGGGAAACAGTTTTTAAAAGAAGATTCCCCCTACTCCTACAGGTAAGACTCATGGGAGAATCTTCCCTCCATCCCCTCTCTGGAGTAAGTCACAGGAGGTGAGACGGGAGGCACCTGGAAAGACAAAGGAAAATCTGAAGACAATCACAGAGTCACCATCTGCAGCCATGAGGGTGATCTGACTGGGCACAGCGGTGCACACCTGTAATCCCAGCACTCAGGAGTGAGTGATGTGACTGGGCACAGCAGTGCACACCTGTAATCCCAGCACTCAGGAGTGATGTGACTGGGCACAGCGGTGCACACCTGTAATCCCAGCACTCAGGAGTGAGTGATCTGACTGGGCACAGCGGTGCACACCTGTAATCCCAGCACTCAGGTGTGATCTGACTGGGCACAGTGGTGTACACCTGTAATCCCAGCACTCAGGTGTGATCTGACTGGGCACAGTGGTGCACACCTGTAATCCCAGCACTCAGGAGTGAGTGATCTGACTGGGCACAGTGGTGCACACCTGTAATCCCAGCACTCAGGAGTGATGTGACTGGGCACAGCGGTGTACACCTGTAATCCCAGCACTCAGGAGTGATCTGACTGGGCACAGTGGTGCACACCTGTAATCCCAGCACTCAGGAGTGATGTGACTGGGCACAGCGGTGCACACCTGTAATCCTAGCACTCAGGAGTGATCTGACTGGGCACAGCGGTGTACACCTGTAATCCCAGCACTCAGGAGTGATCTGACTGGGCACAGTGGTGCACACCTGTAATCCCAGCACTCAGGTGTGATCTGACTGGGTACAGCAGTGCATACCTGTAATCCCAGCACTCAGGAGGCTGAGCCTGGGCTACATAGAAGACATTATTACAGAAGTGGGGAGGTGGGGGGTGACTTGGATCACCCTCTGGGATGTTTACTGTGCAGCTTATGAACAACCAGCCTCAAGACCAGGGTCAGTGCCATTCCCTGTCCTAAACAAACTTCTCTAGAGTCAGAATGTGAATGTTATAAGTGCTCACACACACACACACACACACACACACACACACACACACACACACACGCACACACACAAGTAGGTGTCTCTCAATGAGATGTCTGAGACCTACATTAACTCACCTACTCAATAAAACCATAAAAGCCGAAAAAAAAGCAACACTATGGCCAGCTTGTCATCTCTCTTCACACCTGCCCCAACCTCACAGCTCTTTATTCCCCAGAATGGCGTCTACTTCTTGGGCATCCTACAAGCATTTCCTAACTTCTCCTACCTGGGGCATTTATATGGTACAGCATCACGGTACAGTGGGCAAGGGACGCTGAAGCTCTACATCATCTGGACTTGAGGACCTTGGACAAGTTCACACTCTCCATGCCTCAGTTTCCCCACATGCAGAACGGGAGAAAAGTGACCATTCCTTCCTCTTGGACTGCTATGTTGTTGGAGTGAGTTGATCTGTGTGCAGTGCTTAGAACTGAGCCTGAGCACTGATCACCCTGTGAGAAATAGGCTTTGGTTAACCCCCTGTCCCATGAAGCTCTCTCCACCTTCCTCTCCACTGTCTTTTACAGAGCTGACCCCTAACACCCACCCTCCATCAGGACGTGGGTGAGCTCATTCCACACGCATATTCACTGAGGGCCTGCCCTGTCTTCCTGTGTCTGGGACAATGAGGACCAATGAGACCCAGCCTGCCCTGCAGACCCCAGCCTGCCTGGGGAGATGGACAGGCATTCCAAGAAGGAGCATCACCATTCATTAGCAAGAAAGCATGAGTTGGCTTCACTCCTAGTACCCTAGTAGTCCTCAGCTAAGCGCCTGCTCAGGTCTATGAACTGTTCCAGCAAATCTGCTTTGACTGGTCAACCTGATGGGAAAGTGCCTGTCTGGGACTTAATCTTGTCCCTCTGTCCTCTAACCTTCCCCTCCACAAAGAACACCTCTTGTCCACCGGATGTTAGCTCTTGTAGCTAGCTGGCTTGAACATTCAAGAATTCCCAGGAGAAAAACTCCCAAGGCCTAGGAAACTGAGTTTGGGTCTGGCCAGACTTGGAACCCCCTAATTACTGGTGAGTCCTTTCCACAGCCTCTTGGCACACATGGAAGAGCTCTACATAAATATAGACTGGTATGTTAGAAATCACAAGAAACAGAGCAGCAGATAGTTACTAAGGTCTTTTCATGTGCCAGGTATTAGCATAAATACTTTATATGTTTCGTTCCATCCTCTTGGAAGCCCTTTAGAAAGGCATCCTGGTTACCATGTAAAATTGAGGGAACTACCATGGAAAGAACTCCCAACTACAAAAGGAAGAGGCACGGAAAACTGGCCGTCTGAAATCTGGGAGGACAAACGCTATCGGACGATCTTCATTCCTTCACCATGCCTGAAGGGATGGCTCGATCCTTGTATCTCCAGATCCACTTGAAGGAAAGGAAAGTGCCCAGAGGGAAAAAGGAAGAGAGAGCACCCTTCCTCAGACAGCTCACCCAGAACCCAGAACCCACAAACCCACAAATCCAGCCCCATCAAGATCACATGGCCTTGCAGGAGTATTCTGACTCGGAAGAAGAAGGAAGGACTGGAAGAAACTCACCCCACACTGACAACCCGGGGAAGAGGCTGAAAACCTCCCACTTCCTGATTTCTGTTTCTACCCCACTACTGTGAAGTTCAAGCAAATGGGGGCTCAAGGCATTCAAAGCGTGGAAATTGGGTCTGGGTCCTTGTTGAGCAAAAGGGAAAAGAGTCTGGCTGGGGATGTGGCTCAGTGGTCACTGTGGTAGAGTGCTTGCTTAGCGTGGACAAGGCCCTCGGCTCACTGCCCAGCACCACCACATGGAGGTGGGGGGTGGGGGTACCTGAACAGAGTCACTGGTGCAGAGGCTCTCCAAAGACAACCAACCAAATCAATCTGGTTCTCACCAAGCTCCCCTGCTCTCAACTTGGGCAGCAAGGAACTCCCCCTACACCTCATTCGTCAACACGCTGAGATCGGGCTTCTTGCTAAACCTAAAATTAACGATGCGCTCAATGGCTGGCTTAAAAATAGCCTGGGGTCCCTGCAAAAAAAGCGAAAGATCCTAAAATGTGAGGAGGGACCACAACGCAACAGTATGAATCGTTCTCACAGCCACAGTCTCCGTGGAAAGTCCTCGCTCATTCAGCCCCACCTCGGAACGTTTCATTCAGTTCACTGGCAACAATCTGGGGTCAGTTTCCCTAGCGCAGCACGAGCTACAGTTTCCTTGGTGGTGTGAAGAGTAACAGCCGTGTAAATAAAAACCTGTGACGCTGGAAACGAGAGGCGGGAGCAGGGAAACTCGGGGAGAAACTTGAGGTCACCGCAGGGCAAAGGTGGTACCCAGAGACAACGCCACCACCTGCGATGAGTCCTGTGACTGTGCATCTGTGAAACTGCAGGAGCTGCAGGGCCACTTCATCTCTGAGACTCTGTGAGTGGCTTCACGATTAACTACGCTCCAGCATGCCCAGGGTCACCTACAGACAACAGGTGGAGAGGAGTTTGAAAAATGCACCTACGGGTTCCACCCGCTGAGCCACCTCTGGCAAAGCAGCCAGGTCCAACAGGGTTACCACAGATCGAGACTCGAGACGGAAGGGAAGCTGCTAACTCCAGCCCTGAACTGCCGTGGGAAAAGCATCGAGTTCCCCAAAGATAAGACGCCTCCGGTTACATCTTCCAGATAACAAATGCACGGCTTTGTTAAAGGGAATTTTATTTTTATGAGGATCTTATTAAAGGTTCTGCCGGGCCACAAATGGAAGCTCAGCTGCTGCTGCGTTAGAGAGAGATTTCTGGACAGCCAAAGGTGAAATTGCAAACCTTCAAATTCAGAAAGCAACACAAACACATTCTAGGGAATATGGAAGGCTCATAAGTAAATTCAGTCAACAAATATTTATCCAGTGCCTGGGCCCTAACGCCGAGATGTCCCTTTCTTTACTCAGCTTTCTGGGAAGCAGAAAGAAGCAATTAGGGTCTTCCTGAACAACAGGCAATTAATCACCCTCTGCTTCAGATCAACCTCAGTGCCCGAGCTCCCTCACATCATCCTCCCTCTGCCCCCAAACCTGACTCTCCCAAGGCCTCCCAGGTTTTTTGAGATCACTGATCAACACCCTCTGACAACTTTCTCTCAACACATCCAGCCCATTACCAACCAGACCAGCAACTCCCCGCACGTCTTCTCCCAGTTCGGATCTGTGACCTTCAGTGTGCTGACTGTGTCAAGGTTACTCTGCCCACTAACTATGCATCCTTCACCATCGGGCCTCCACTCCTTCCTGGATCCTTGAGACCAACTCCAAACCTCCTAGCCCTGCTTAGGCCATTGCAAATCTGTGTGATGCCACATTCAACAGCTAGTTAGATTTTTGCCTCCCTTAACCATCCTCTGGGCTGCTTTGGGTGGTGGAATCGATCAGCAAGAAAGTCACATCTAATAATATCAACATCGCCTGGATTTTAAACCCAGATCGTAGGCAAGGTAATAGGAATCCCACCTTAGCATCTTTCATTGTAAAAGCCCCTGTCAAAAATCAAGAACAGCCCACACTCTCCTAGCTTATATGACATGCTCAATTCCCAGCAGGAAATCTGATAGCTTTTAAAGAACCTCAAAACTGCATCTGTGGGGTGACACCATCCAGGAGCCAATATTGTATCTCTTCAAATCAAATATTGAAGCTACAAATACAACAAACAGGTATGAATGAATCTACCAAGGAGAATTTTTAAAAAAATAAAAAATAAAAATAAAAATATGTTCTCCTAAGTGGGCAGCAACTAGTTACCCAACATTGCCCTAAGAGGCTCAGCGTGAGGGTGCCAGGGAATCTGGGGAATACAGCTATGCCGAGACCTTCCGAAGGGAAACTTGCTCCTCTGAAAACAGAATGTCATCAAGCTCCCACATCCCAGGTGACTACATTGTACATAAATTCTAAGAGTCTGGAAAGCAGGACCCTCCAAACAAGCCCTGGGTGCCACATCTTCTAAATGCTTCCTATTAAGACTAGAGAATCATTCCCAGGTCAAGAGGTTTACTAAAATATTTCTATTTCTAATTCCAGTCTCTTAGTTTGTTTAGGGTTTGTTTGTTGTTGTTATTTTTCCACCCTCTTGTAAAGCCCAATTTCTGTGAATCAGTGGCGGCTGCATCACACTCCCTCCTGGGGGTTCACAGGAATGGGGCTTCCTCTGGCCGCTGGTGCTCTTCCCTGCTCAGAACGGCTCAGCTGCCAGATCTCTGATCTTGCAGCATACTTGGACAGGAGCCGAGCATCATCTCTCAGCTAGAGCTCTGGTTCAGCCACTTGCAGCTCAGTTAAACCCATCGGGAAACCTTCAGCTCTTGAGATACAGTGTTTAGGATCCCTTCAGTACGGCCAAGATACCAGCCATCCGCCCTCTCGAGATGGATGCACAGATGGATGGGCAGCTCAGTTTAACTCAGCCACGGTTCCCCTTTGACCAAGGAGCTACAGGGCTAGAAATCTCCCACTCTCTCCTCCCTCTAAAGAAGACCAAAGATGGGAAAAACTAACCCCAAAGTACCCAGTTGACCACTAGAATGCCACAGACAGGAACAGGTACCTAACACACCATGCAAAACAGAACATCGACAGTCTAGCCCCACAAGCCCCAAACAGGTAGACTGCTTTCCAAAAACGCAGGCAGCTCGGAGGCTTCCCTCCACTGCACTCCCCCACCCTCCCACCGCCACCAACGCCGCCGCCGCCACCACCACCTTTGGCTCTGTGTGCCAGGCATCCATGCAAGTCCCCCCAGAAAGTCACATTGTCACTTACTCAGCTCTACCAAGCAGCCCTAGGGCTTTGCTGTATGAAAACCCCACAAACGGCAGTTCTTCGCCCGAGAAACCTGAGGGGCTCAGCTGGCACGGAGAGGATGAAACCCACGAATTCTTCTCTGGTTCATCAAAATTGGAGGTGTCATCGTCAGACTTGAGGGTGGGAACGAAGGGGGGAGGAGCTGGTTAAAAGAAAAACAAGAGGGGGGGGAGAGAAAAATTCAGACGAATTCCACACTGTTGCGGAGAAAAAAAAAAAAAGCGCCTTACTCCTTAGGCGGCGTTGGAGGCACTGCAGCGCCTGCTGCTTTCAACCCAGCTCCTAGCGCAGGCAGACCCAGCCTCGGCTCCTACAGCAACAAGAGATTAACCCCTTCACTGCCAACATGGCCACCAACCCGCAGACAGCTTGCCTTCCCCGGGCAGGGGGTAAAGTGGAAGATAAACTCAAACAGACCACTCACTGGGTTCCTACAGCAGCAGCAGCAGCAGCACCTGGGTAACTAACTCACCCGGGCAGGCAACTCCTGCCCGCTCTCTCCAGAAGGCTTCCACTCCATGTCAGCTGGCTAATGCCAGGATGCCAGATGACCTGAACCCATGGAGCCCCTCTTCCAGACAGGTCTAAATGATTAATAATTAGTGATGTTCATCGCTGTCAGGATGGAAGATGTGGATGTCTCATGACTTAGCCAGAATGAGAGGCGAGAACAGGTCAGGGGGCTTGGGAGGCTTTGGAACTGCCTTTGGGTTTCCACTGCAGTCTGGTTCATTCATAGCCAGATGAGTCTACTTGGAGATCTTATTAACCACTTTTCTTTTTAGTTCATCATCTCTCCTCCCCAGCACAATCCTGCCCATTGAATCCACCACAGCTCCATTGGCATAATCAAAAACAGCCAAATAAAGTTGCAGCGATTTGCAGCACCCAGCACCGATGAAGGGACACAGAGACCCACAGAGGCACATCTGCGGCAAGGCTCCTACCTCCTTACGGCATGACTCCCGGCTAGGGGGGGCATCACATCGTCTCTGCTGCCTGCCGACCTACTAGGCTCTCTCACTCAGGGATGTGAGCGGCTGTCCATCTGTCACCAGGAGGCTGCCCATCGTAGGGGGGTCCCGGGGGCATTCCCAGCCAGAAGTGTTACCATGGTTGCAGGCTAGGGCGTCTGCAGTGGACCAGGCAGGGGGAAGTCGGCAAGCCGGCATCACATCCCCCGCAGTGCGGGCTGCATGCTCCCCACTCCTCAGTGTGTGCTCGCTCTGGCTGTAACCCCACCTGGCCGCCTGCGTGGCAGGGGCCAATGCTGATCTGAGTGACAGAGCAGCATGAGTCACTGCCCACCAGGGCTCGCTAGAGCTCCCCCTAGGACAGCAGTCACAGCCCTTCACGGTCCAGACTTCTTTTTTAACCTCTTCTCTTCCAGGACAGAGTTCTTTCTGTGCTGGGTAAATGAGCAGCAAGCATGTCTCCAGCCTACAGACTCATAAGAATCTGGCCGTTTCCGAGGCTTCCCCAAGGACAATAGCCAAAGCAGTGCAGAGAAGGAACGGGAATGTTGGAGGGATGCGGAGGAGAGGGAGAGATGAGCACGGAGGGCTGGCTGCTCCTGTGAAGCAAAAGAACATTCTCGGGGCTTCAGGTGCACCGAGGTGAAGTGGAAAGGAGAAGATCAAACATGTAAAATGTGCACTAGCAGAAAATGATTTAACACCTCCAGGCTCTCTCGGGAGCATCTTCCCTGCTGGAGGCAGAAGCTACACGCTTTAACGCTTGAAATGTTAGCTTTTTGGAAGAAAACAGACTGAAAAAGCATCAGCTCACATCCCATGTGCACGGCCATCAACTCGGGGGGCAAACCCAATCGGACCGTGGCCACCCAATGGCTTCTTTAAAAGTAAAAGATTAAAATTAGCCAGGCAGTGGTGGTGCACACCTTTAATCCCAGCACTCGGGAGGCAGAGGCAGGAGGATCTCTGTGAGTTCAAGGCCAGCCTGGTCTCCAAAGAGAGTTCCAGGAAAGGCGCAAAGCTACACAGAGAAACCCTGTCTTGAAAAACCAAAAAAAGATTAAAAATTAAAATAACAGAAATTATGATGTATGAGGATCAAAAAAAAAAAAAAAAGTGTTTTCCATCCCAAAATAAGGAAACCTAGATAAAGACTGGAAACTTACTGACAGAAATACGTAGGTGGCGCTAATAGACATGTGTGGTGGCTAGTGGAGTCCCAGTTCCACCCACTCACGAGCCATGTGACCCAGGGAAAGTCACTTGACCTCTCTAAGCATCGCAGGTTGCCAGGTCATTTCCGGTTTTGAAAAAGTCTCCCTAAGCATTGCAGCTACCCTCAAACTCGTGACCCTCTTGTCTCTGCTTCCTGGGCATTAGGGTGACAGGTGTATCCCCACTACACCTGTTGGATGGTTTCCTTTGTGTCATTTGCTTTATTTTTATTAATCTATCTAAGGTGCTTATTATAGCTCTTTACATACAATAAACACCCATGAAGGTGACCTGTGGTCGTTATTACTACTGCTGGTGTAGAGGGCACGCTTGAGGCAGATCTTACAGTTTCGGGAGTCTGGTGAGACACAGTTGCATCTGCACTGAAGTCTCTGCTGTACAAGGCACAGACACATCAAGGTGGATGTTTGTGTTAATTCTATCATAGCGTTCGTTTAATTCCTCGCAGAAGTTGAATTCCCTTTCCACTATATACTAATTTATCTGTAGGAGACTAAAATAGAATTCCATTTCTGCGTGAGGAGGATGATTAATAGAGGGTTAGGAGCCACCCTCAGTGAAGTAATTATGATTTTTGAATTTCTGTACTATGAAATAAGATTCATCTGTAAAACTCAGCCATGCTCAAAGTTAGCTTACTGTGGTCAAGATTAGAAAGAGGGCCAGGGCTGACAGCACAGGCCTGTCATCGCAATTACTCACGAGGTAGAGGCAGGAGGATCACAGGAGGAGGACCTGCCTGGGCTACAGATGAGCTCAATGCCAGGTAACTAAGTAACCTGGGTAACTTGGTGAGACCCGTGTAGTAGGCGAGGGGGAAAAATCAGCTGGTAAAGTGTTTGCATTAGAAACATGAAGACCTGAGTTCAATCCCTACACGTTAAAACAAACAAACAAATAAACAACAACAACAAAGCCAAGTAGGATGGCATAAACATATCAGTGCTGGGTGGTAGACTGGAGGATCTCTGGTGCTCCGTGGCAGCCAGCCCAGCCTGCTTGGTGAGTTCCAGGCCAGCGAGAGATCATGTCTCAAAAACAAAAAGGACCGAGGCTAAAGAGATGGCTCTGTGGTTAGGAGTACTTCCTACCCTTCCAGGACTGGGGTTCAAGTCCCAGCACCCACACGGCAGCGCATAACTATCTGCAACTCCAGTTCCAGATGGACTGATACCCTCTTCTGGCCTCCAGCAGCATCGGGCGTTCACGAGGTGCATGAGCATATATGCAGACAAAACCATATACATTTTTTTAATTTTTTTTTTTAAAGTGAATGGTACCTAATAGATGACACAGGTTGTCCCCTGGCCTCCGAGTGCATAAGCACACATGTGTACACACACACACACAAAGGAGACTGAGATTATAGTTCAGTGGTAGAAAGCTGCCTAGCCTGAGCAAGACCCTGGGTTCAATCCCTACGACCGAGAGAGAGAGAGAGAGAGAGAGAGAGAGAGAGAGAGAGAGAGAGAGAGAGAATGAGAATACACAAAAAGGTCAGTCAATTTTCAAGATGCAAGGTTGGAGAACTCACAGTACAGACTAAAAGCTAGAGACGTCAACCTCTTGTCAGAACAACAGAAAACAAGCGTTTTTTGTGGGGCATCATTCACACAGCGTGAAAAGCCACAGCCTCAAAGCCAAAGAGAAGTAGCCTGGAAGTTAGTCTCCTCTCCAGGAAGGATGAGGATGCTCGCCTTCTCTAGACCCTGTGGAGAGGAAGAGGTGTGGCAGCTACAGAGAAACAGCAACTGGACCAGCCTGTCTGCGTTTGTAGTGTCCCGGGAGCGGGCACCAGGACTTGGGAAATGAACGTGAACACCGGCAGACACAGGTCGGGAAAGACGGCACAAACACACGCAACCCAGGACACGCAGGGGGGCGCCCCTTCTTCCATACAAAGCCCACTGGGACTGGTGAGAGAATCAGTGTGCCAGGGCCTGAAAAGAAGAGCAATCTAAGCCGGGTGCGCGGGTGTGTGTCCACAGCCCACAGCCCAAGAGGTGGAAGTCACTGGAACTCTGAGACACAGACAGAAAGAAAAAAAAGGTAAACACCTGGATGCCACATCTTAAAACGACCCTGTAGGGCCTGGCCAAGTCCGTTAGATGCAACAGGGGGAGTCTGGCGGCCCCTCTTAGGCGGGGACTACGCCCACCGTCGGCATGGAAGAATCCTCACCGTCCAGCACCGTGGACCATAATTCTCCGGGGGAACAGAGGTAGAGGGACAGTGAGGGGGGGATGTCCCAGAGATTAGCATATGGGAGGTCGCACAGGGAAGTCTCCCTGAGCTTCACTCAGCCAAGGGGGCACGCTCCCACAAAGGTCACCTCACTTTTGTTTCCCTTCTTGCCAAAGGAGGGGTGAGGCAGCCCTTAGTCCTCTCTGCGCCTCCCCCTCCATGAACTACTTCACTTTTTATAGGATACCTATAAAAGCAAACAGCAAACCAAAACCCGGGTCAAGTCTAAAGCCTACCATGTACAAGACCACACTGAAGGGGGAGGCAAGACGCGGGGGAATAATTCTTAGACTTCATGTGACACCTGGAAAGGTTTCTTTTTCGGCCTGTATACACTTTGGGAGTGGGGGATGAGGCTGGAGAGAGCTCAGAGGGTAAACGCTAGCCACGTAAGACTGACCACCCGAGCTCAGACCCCAGGAACACGTGTAGTCTTAGCACTATGATGCAATGGGAGGTGGAGACGGGAGAGCTGTCTAAAAGCTTATGGGCGAGGTGGCCTAGAGAGTGCAGCAGGGCGGCAAAAACCCGGGAGAGTGGAAAGCAGTGAGGGCTGACCGCTTGAGGGGCCCTCTGACTTCCACACGTAGCACCCACACTTCCACACACATAAATAGATAAGATTATGTTTTTCCTTAGGCTTAAAAAAAAAAAAAAAAAAAAAAGAGCCAGGTGGCGGCAGTGCACGCCTTTAATCCCAGCACCAGGAGGCAGAGCCAGGCAGACCTCTGAGAGTTCAAGGCCAGCCTGGTCTACAGAGTGAGTTCCGGGACAGGCACCAAAGCTACACAGAGAAACCCTGTCTCAAAGCCTACCCCCCCAAAAAGAAGAATTAGTAGGTCATTGAAATCTTCTTGATGATTAGTCCTAAGTTGATGCTGACCCAGCACACAGCAATACTGCCAGGCACGTAGTAGGTATCCAATGGATGTTTAATGAGCGAATCTATGACCAAATGACTTGAGCATGGACCTTGCGAAGAGAAGACGTAGCATAGCACTGGACTTGAAGAAGATACCTGGTGTTTGGATCAAATGAGAACGCTTTAAAGTCAAGATTGTTCTGTCTGAAAAATATGTTAATGAGCACCTATATTAATATTTTCCTATACAGTGTCGTGATATCAACGGCTCTCCTCACGCAACATGCCTACCACACTACCCGATGACAAACGCCTATGAAGTCAGATATTAAGCTCTGTTCATGGCAAAAGACGAGAAGAAAAACAAGGTGTGTGGGGGGGGGGGTGTTTCCCTGTGTTTTTAATATTAATTAACATGTTGGAGGTGACAGCGGGGCGCACTCTCCTTAGTGACAGAGGTAACTTTGAGGGGAGCCCCACCTCCATCCCCAGTTATGAGACAGACAGGAGAACAAGGCTCTCGGAAACAAAGGCTATTTTAAGAACTGAAGTTAATTTCCCTTCATAAATCCCCTCTCCCTCTCTGTCCCTCTCTCTCCCTCTCCTTCTCTAATCCTGACATTCATTAAAAGCTTTAGGGGGAAAATTTATTGTCTTCAAAACTGTTTCCTTTTCAACAGCAGTGAAGTAAGAGGCACGAGCCCTCACCCTCCCGGCTCTGCCTCTTTCCAGCACGCCCCCCCCGCCCCGCCCCCCCCCCCGCCCCCCGGCCCTCCCGGCCCTCCCGGGCCCACATTTAGTTTTTCAGCCTAAAAGATGAACACTGAGATTGTCTTGTTTGGGCCTAGCGTTTCAAGCTTCCTGCACTGGACTCTATAATCTCTGCAATGGCAGAGCTGCAGTCTTGCTGCTACACACCTATCAGAGCATCCCGTGTTTATTTAATATGTTTATTTAATACGGGTTCCAGTGGAGCAATTTGTGACAGGAACCCGGACTGCGGTCCAGTTTCTCAGACTTGCTCCTCCAGGAAACGTGCCGCTTTATGGAACTCAATGCGTGATATACTTCAGAGTATCCGACCGGGTCGTGAAGCACTGACACATTTAAAGAAAAGGATGTTAGGAAACCGCCCGGCATGGTGGCCCGGGCCTGTATCCCACAGCTCGGGAGGCTGAGGCAGGAGGGTCAGGAGTTACAAGGCTGACGAGGGCTACACAGGTTAAAAAAAATAAGAAGAAAGAAAGAATGGAGGAAGGAAAGAAAAAGGGAGGAGAGAGGGGGCTAAAGCCTGCTCCGAAGCTCTGAGTCATCATCAGTCTGAGCCACTGACAGATTGCTGTATTGTACCGAACTGCAAGATGAAGGGCAGCTAGCTAGCGCCATGTCCCAAAGGACAAAGGCGCCTAAGTAGAGTGTATGATAATGCCACGATCCATCAGGACTGTGGACCGCGCTCGGTAATGTTCAACTGATGCGCTACAACCAAAGGCACTTTCAGTTCGTCCCAGCTACATGATGTCCTGCCCCTCACTGGACAAAGTAGATCCCATACTCAAAAATGAAGATTACAAATAATAATAATAATAATAAAATTCAAGCTTTCTTACCTGCATGACGAAGGAAGCTTTGACACTAGTGAAAGGCTAATCGCATCCCCTAGGGGTTGGACAGTGGGTATGAGAAGCAGAGGGTACACAAAGGGAGGGGTGGCAAGTTTGGCTGATGAGGAAGAAGTGGATTTCTGCATGTTCCACAAAGCAAGGAGCGCGGAGAGACTGAATCTCAAGAGTTGGCTAAAAGGTATCCTCATGAGCTCAAGTGGGGGAAAAGAGGTACTTTTAAAGGGCTGGGAGTTGGAGCAGGGGCCCCAAGAAAGCCGTGGGTAAGGAGGCTGACCTTGAAGGAGGGAGCCCTGGATTCAACGAGATTGAAGATAATATCAGGGAAGGTCTTAGCGGACTGGACAGATGCAATCTTTCAGTAGTCACGGTCAAAAGGGGTCAGTGCTAGAATTCCGCCCATAATGGACAGGTCTCTAACAGTCAACGTGACACATTCCACACTCGGGAAGTGAGTGGTAACAGAGAGGGAAGATGTGGTGAGCAGGGAAAACTTGATGATCTTAGAAATACCCAGTGCCAAGATCTTACTGTGAGAAAAGGGGCTGTGGTAGAAAGACAGAGAAGGCAGCCAGCGTCTGAGGGATCATGGGAATAATGCAGGCGAATAAGTTAAGTTATGGGATGAGCAAACAAAACTGTATCACAAACAGACACACGTAATTCAGCCTGTGAGAAGAGACAGCATTGCCCAGAACCTCGGACCCACCGCCTGATTTCTTTCTTTGGGGTAAAGTATGGTATGACCACCCAACAACACATTATACAAGAAATTTGGGGAATCCGACAGAGCAGATCCAGTTTACAGCAGCAACCTTAAGTAAAAAATGACTTCATCTCTTTGACTCCCCAAAGAGACAGAAAAAGACTTTATTTAAGGTAACACTGTTTTGGCGATCAATTTTTTGCCATGCTGTCTTCGAGATAAATAAGGAAGTTAGCATAGGAAAGTGTGCTTCAGTCAATTAATCAATCTAAAGAATGCTGGCACCTGTCTGCTAACAGCTAAGCCAGTAGTCCTATGGTTGGTGATTAAAATGGATCTCTGGTTTAGGAGTTCTGACCTGCCATACCCCAAGGCTATGTTCCTCCTCCAAATCTGCTTAATATTAAGTGCTTAGGGGCTGGAAAGATGGCACAGTGGTTAAGAACATGTGGTTCTCCCAAAGGCTCACAGTTCCATTTCAAGCACCCACATCTGGTGGCTCACAACCACCTGTAACTCTGGCTCCAGAGTATCTGACGCCCTCTGCTGGCCTCTACAGGCATCTACACTGACATGTGCACACACACACACACAAATAAATACACCACCACCCCACAGACATAGATAATTAAAAATCAAATAAATTAGGCTGGAGAGATGGCTGCTCCTCCAGAGGTCCCAAGTTCAATTCCTATCATCCACGTGGCAGCTCGCATCTGTAACTCCAGTCCCAGGAGATGCAATGCCTTCTCCTCACCTCCAAGGGCACCAGATAGCATGTGGTGCATAGATATCCATGCAAGACAAACACCCATATACATAAAATAAAAGATTTTAAAAATAAATAAATCTTTAAAAGTATTGAGTATTTTGCCAGGCAGTGGTGGCACACACCTTTAATCCCAGCACCCAAGAGGACAAAATAAAACCAAACCAAAAAAAAAAAAAGTATTAAGTATTTGTAATTGACTTACATTTTTCCCAAAAGCTTATACACTTGGAGTTGCATTCCCCCCACCTCCAGGGTACAATTGAACCAGATTTCTTCTCTATAGATTGACTTTTCCTCCCTCCCCCTTGGCTAGGTAGTCAGCAATCTGTGAGCCACCTACATTAGGCTAGAAATACCTAAAAGAGGAACATTTCCAGTGGAAAGAGTCATGACTGCACTTCTCTGCGGGCCTGGATTTGGAGTGTTTCCATCAGGGGATGTCCACGGGGACACATTTCAGAAGGAGGGAGGGAGGGGCTTCTCGGCTTCCATGCCCTGGGATCAGCCACGGCAGACCCCAGCAATCTTCACTTCCGACACTTTTCCCTGAATCACCCACATCCACGAGCACAGATGGGCCTCAGTCTCGGCTGTGCTGTCCTCTTTGCCTCGGGCTCTGCTTCTCCAACACTTAAAATTTTTTACTCTTTTTTTGAGACAGAGTCTCACTCTGTAGCCTTGGCTGGCCTGAGCTCACTGTGTAGACCAGGCTGGTCTTGAACTCAATGCCTGCCTTATCACCCTCCTGACTGCCGGGATTAAAGGCATGTACCACCACACCTGGCTAAAGCTTTTTACTCTTAAATGTTTATTATAAACCAAAATTTCCATGCCCTAAAGTAGCTAAGAAGCAAAATGAACCCCTCACATGTCCATCACCCAGCTCCAACCTCGGCAGCTCTCCTCTCATCCTCTTCATCCCGCCCCACCCTCACCTGGCTTGTCTGCTGACCCGAGACGGCACACCCACTGTTACGTTACTGCAGCTGGAAAGCTCTAGTCCAGGGTTTCCCACCAGTGGTTTGCTGACATAAGAATGGGAAAGTCCCTGTTGATGGGGTTGGCACAGTTATACTTATCATAGTGTTCAGCAATAATATCCTTGGTCTCTACCCACAACAGCACCCCCAACTCATCAAACATGTCTTGAATACCACCATGTCCGTCACCAACTGAAAACTACTCCTCTACAGATAAGGATTTTTAAAAAGCATCGTTGCGGTGGTTATTCCATGCACGTGTGAGTACGGGTGTGGGGCGCACAATAGCATGGGTAGGAAGGTCAGAGGACAGCTCTCAGGAGTCACCTTTCCCCTCCACTATGTGCACTCCAGAGGGTGTTTGCACACGCTGACCCGTGTCGCCAGTCCTAGATACGACCTTAGAAGAAACATAACCAGCGCCTGTGCAGTGGCTCTGCAGGCGAGGAGAACACTCCCCATGAGGGCTGACAACCAGAGTGAGGCCCAGGACCCTTGCGGTAAAGCAAGACAGCCAACACTCAAAAGCTGTCCTTTGACCTCTACATGTACACTGTGGGATACATACACAGACACGCACGCATGCACGCACACATACACGCAAATGTAATAAAAAGCTTAAAGACAGAAGAAAAAAGATGCATAACCACAGGTCCACCACCACACCCACCGAGACAACTGTCCACTCCACACCCATGTCTATGCTCAATTTTCCCCACATGTTCCAAAAGATGCCTCTTTAAGTCACGAACCAGCAAGCTGATGTCTCTTTGAACCTGAACACTCTTCTTCCTTGAAAAAAGAAAGGAAAGAAAGAAAGAAAGAAAGAAAGGAAGGAAGGAAGGAAGGAAGGAAGGAAGGAAGGAAGGAAGGAAGGAAGGAAGGAAGAAAGAAAGAAAGAAAGAAAGAAAGAAAGAAAGAAAGAAAGAAAGAAAGAAAGAAAGAAAGAAAGAAAAAAGGAAAGCCATTTATTTGTTTAAGGAACCGTGCAGAATTTCTCACATCTGGACTTGGCTGGCGGTTTCCTTGGAGCATCATGTAACGTGTCTCTCCATTCTCTATGTTTCTTGTAGGCTGGCAGATAAACCCAGGGCCTTCTGAATATTCACACGCAATTTTTTTTTTGCTGTGAGCATCACCCAGGATTGTCACCTTGCTATCACATGACATTAGGGAGGACAGAGCACCTGACCTCGATTTTTGTGATGTGAAAATCGATCCATTAGTTTGATGATATCACCCTGATTCCCCCCACCAGAATGTTCTCTCCAATCTTTCACCTAATGGGTTCAGCAGCCACGGCGATCATTATCTCTGAGCCGTTACTTCAGAAGTGGCTGCCAAGAGGAGGCTTTCAGACACCCCCCTTCAGCCCACATGGATTAGCACATCAGCAGTTCGGCTGCTCTGTCATACGCTCAACTGGAAAGATGGGATGGACGCTTGGCTTTCTGTATTTACATCAGAGTAGAGAAACTGGGGCCTTGGCAACCTCGAAGAGTGACCAGTGAGATTCCTTCTGGGCATCATTATGCACTCATCAATTTTTTTTATGTGTTTGGTGTGTTTCAAGACATTTCAGTCTTTTTGATTGTTCCAGGCTAGGCCAGTGGAGTTAATGTTTCAGTTTACAGGAGCCAGAAGAGTAAGTACCAAGCCTCTCCACCCCTTCCTGGGGTGAGGGAGACCAATCCAGAATGCGGGGATATCTAAAGGACAATGACATAGCTTCTTTGCCAAGTCAGTGTCGTGAATATATATACATATGAATGTTCAGGAGTTCTCGTGTGTGTGTGTGTGTGTGTGTGTGTGTGTGTGTGTGTGTGTATGTGTGTGTGTGTGTATGTGTGTGTGTGTACATGCATGCAAGTGTAGGGCCAAAGGTCAATGCCACATGTCTTCCTTGATAAACAGTCTGTCACTAACCCTGGAGCTTACCAGGCCAGCACATTCCAGGGACCCTCCTGTCTCCACCTCCCTAGCTCTGGGATTACAGCAGCATGCCAATTCTGACTTTTGACATCCAGCTGGGATGCAAACTCGGATCCTCCTGCTTGCACAGTAAACACTTTGCCAGCTGAGCCGTCTCCCCAGACCTCTAAAACTTTTTAAATCGGGAGTGAGGGGGAGACGACTTAAGCCTATCTCCACGGCTGACTATATCCCACGATCAGAATGACTCTGGGTCCAACTGTTTGGAATATTAGGGAGCCTCACAGACACTGCTGCTGAGGATGTAAAACAGAGCAACCACTGTGGGAAAAGTCGGTGGCCTCTTTGAAAGTTAAACATGTCTCCCATATGGTCTGGCCGGCCGTTCCATCCCTGCTCTAGTCCAGAGAAATGAATGCATGCGTCTGCAGACGGGTGCCCACGTGGTAAGAGCAATCTTATTTCAAGTGGCCAAAAACTGGAGACAGCCCAAACGTTCACTGTCAGGTGGTGAGATAACCAGCAGACCCCCCCCACTGACGAACTATGACTCATGCATCAGCATGGAGGCACTTCAGAACAGTGATACCAGAGAGGGCTGACAGCACACACTGTATGATTCAGTTCACAGAACTCTGGAAAATACCAACGAAACTACCCATGCTTGGAACTAGTTCTATGGTTTCTAGGGACAGAGGAAGGGATGGGGGAGGATGGAAGGGAGAGTCACAGGGCACATAAAGTTTTGGGACATGTTTGTTTGCTTAAGCCTGGTGGTGACTTCACAGGTCTATACACATATCAAAGTTTTAAACTGTAAAGTTTTGTACGTCTTTGTACATTTTGTAGACTTTGTACGTCTGTTATTCCTCAACAAAGCTGTGTCCAACCGCTGGGAGATCTTTTATTCTCTATCCTGTCCTGGCTAGGGAGTGACTACCCCATTCATTTCTTCCTGCAAGGCAGAAGTATTAGACAAGCACACCCAGTCTCTTTCTCCCTCACCCCTTCCAAGAGGGAGGAGCTCACCGCATCCCCCAGAGCAGAGGAGTCACGGTTTTACTAGGAGGTAGGACTGTGTGCCTCACAAGATCCCAGCTCAGCAGCCCCTCTTCTCCATGCCTGCATCCAGACTTGGCAGGCACTCAGCCAACTGGCCACTCTTGTCCTTGCGCCCAGAGGCCTCTTCGGCAAGGCCAATCCACCTATGAAGCAAGGTTTAATATTCTTCTGAGGGATGGGCAAATTTGTCAGCATCAAAGGTTACTGAACACTAACATCTCGGGGGCCAGTCCTTTGCATATGTCCCTTTGAAAGTCAGGAAGGGCTGTCTCTGGCCCCAAACCGTGAGTGCTACAGTTGAGTATCCACTCCCGGGGTGCGCAGAATGGCCACATTTATGCACTGGAAAGTGTTCCCAACCCTGAGTCATGGACACCTGTGCCCTCCACTGTGTCCTCACGCTGTCATCTCACGTGACTCCCGCCAACAACCCCCTTTAGTCCCATCCAACCTTCACCCTCAGAAAATGAGCGTAAATGCAATCAACACACTTCACAGAATTGATTGGAAAGTTGGCTGCTGAACAGAGTCCCAGATGTTTAATATCGTTTTGAATCGTGGGCCAAATCATCTCCATGCTTGCTTGTTCGTGAAAGGGCTTTCAGCGAGCGGGAGCTGAATGGTGGGGGACTCCAATTTCTGGGTTCCCTAACAAACCTATTCCCATCTCCCATCTTCTCCATGGAAAGGCATTATCTTATCTCATTTAGAACTGATCCAGTTGAAACCTGGCACTGTACCACAAAGAGGCACAAGAAAACGGAGACTCACGGAGGGGCGCACTTTGGAGGGATACGGTCCATCATATCACAGGAAGCTTTATTTATGGGACATCCAGTGTGGAAATTCCCCAAAGGTCAATATTTGGAAAACCATGCTGTTGAAGAACAAACCACTCTAGACTCATATTCCTTATGAAGTAGGACTCTATCGGTTCCTGTGACTCTCCTAGGCCACCAGGAAGCTAGGACTCCCAGATCATCCTCAGCAACATACTAGGAAATCCCTTGTTTTGCTCTGAACCAGTACTTTATTTCCTGAACCAGATACACCCTTCACTCAGATCCCCTACACCCACTCCATCTTAATAGTGCAGTTGTCTCTAGAGTAAGTTGTCTCCATTTATAACGTAGGATATATACTTTTAATATCTCTGGCTGTGGCCTCCAAACTCACGATAGAGGAGAAAAGACCTATAATCCTAATTCACAAGCATTTAGCTCCCTTTAGCCTATTTTTCCCCTTAATCACTTACCCTCTAAAAACAGAACAGCCCCCAAGAGATGCATAAATATTCCCAAATATTCCCTAAGAGGCTAGTCTGCATCTCTTCATCATTCCTTCTCCATGTTCTGGCCGGCTGGTTTCTGCACTGCTCTACGGCAGCACACTGTCTCCCTCCCCCTCCCCCTGCTGATACCCAAGGGGCCTCAGTTCCTCTTCCTTCCTTCCTCCTGTCCCTACAGAGACCTGGAGACTGGCAGAGGGACACATTTCAGCGTCAACCAAGTCTAACAAAGAAGCTCACCTCTGTCCTCCTCCAAATGGTTATCAAAACAAAACCCTGCCAGATACCTGGCTCAGGCAATGGCAACTCTGAATCTGGCAGCTTTTAAAGAGGTTGAAAGCATGTGAGCAATCACGTCACATGTCCCATAGAGATAATGCTATCCTACAGGCAAAATGCTGAAGTACAGAAATGGAAGACAAGTGTTAAAACTATAAGGGAATATGTGTCTGTGTGAAGGTGTCTGATCCCCTGGAACTGGAGTTACAGAAGGTTGTAAGCTGCCATGTGGGTGCTGGGAATTGAACCTGGGTCCTCTGGAAGAGCAGCCAGTGTGCTTAACCACTGAGCCATCTCTCCAGCCTCAAAACTATAAGGGAGTAAGACAAGAGCTGTCCACAAGAAATCGACTTCAGAACAGTAGTCTTATAAAGCCTTGGCTTCATTCTTCCCAGTGATACACGAAAATAGCCTGCCAATAAGAACGTCTAAATTTTTGTTTATCTGGTTGGTTGGTTTGGTTTGGTTTTGTTTGAGACAGGGTTTCACTGCGTGGCCCTGGCTATCCTGGAACTCACTCTGTAGACCAGGCTGGCCTCGAACTCAGAGATCCTCCTACCTTTGCCTCCCGAGTGCTGGGATTCAAGGTGTGCACCACCACTGCCCAGCTGAACACCTATATTTTTAAGAAGCAGAACAAAGATGTCATCTAGAGTACGGGAGGCGATGATATTTTATATCACCATAGAATTCTCCAGAAAGTTACATAAGAAACTCATAAAAGGAGAGACTGGACATGGGACGGGAGAGATTACTGACCCTACAACTGTCTATATCAATTAGTTTTTTGAGATTTTTTTTTTAGATTTATTTTTATGTGTATGAGGGTTTTGTCTGCATAATGTATGTGCATCACAAGCATGCCTGGTGTCCATGGAGGTAGGAAGAGGGTGTTGGCTCTCCTGGAACTAGAGTTAAGTTAGAGACCATTCTGAGCTACCACAGGGCACTGGGAACCTAACCCAGCTTCTCTGCAAGAGCAACAATTGCTCCTAACTGCTTAGCTCTATTTCCAGCCCCTGGTATCGCTCAAAACTTCCACCATTCCAGCATTCTCAAAATAAATAAAAGCTAAAGAGGTATGTTTTATTTAGTGGTATTTTAGGTAGGATGGTGGTATATACTGAAGTCCCTAGCACTTGGGAGACTGAGGCAGGAGGATCATAAATCTGAGGACATCACAGGCTACATAGTAAGACTCTATTTCAAAAAAACAGCCCTCACAAACAATATAAAAGTAAAATAAAAAGGCTAGAGTTGGAAGGACCTGAATTCCACACCTACCACAGACAACTGCATGATCCGTGACCGTCACTAAGGGCTCATGTCTTCAAGCCCCAGTGTCGTCGTCATGTGTACTGTGGGATTAATTCTAGTAATTAATTGGCTCACTGGAGGTCTGGGGAGGAACAAAAGGGGCAGTAAAATGCACAGTATGCTTTGCAGAGTCTTGGCACATAGTGGGTGCTTAGCCTTCCAATAATACTTGCCTAAGAAGTATTAATGAAGGGCACTTAACCCATCCTCCATTAACAGGGATCTAGACAAGAGTAAATGGGAGAGATATGCAAATTCTCTTTTGCTATCAGACGAAGAAGAGGTACACCATCATCTTGAAGGATGTAAAGTCTACCTGAAAGAAAAGCTTTAAATTCATTCCTCAAAGGTGTAGCATAGCCGGGCGGTGGTGGCGCACGCCTTTAATCCCAGCACTCGGGAGGCAGAGGCAGGCGGACCAAACCCTGTTTCGAAACAACAACAAAACAAAGGTATGGCATAAAAGCCAACAGTTCTGGGCCACTGAGATGGTTTATCAGGTAAAGGTGCTTGCTGCCAAGTCCGGTAACCTGAGTTCGAGTCCCAGGACCCACAAGGTGAAAGGAAGAAACCGATTCCCACCAGGTGTCCTTTGACCCCACACACATACTCACGTAAATAAATAAATGTAATTTTTAAAAATTAAGCCAACAATTCTAAACGGTTACAACCGCCATGGGAGTCCCTAAGCAGAGAGCAGCCTCCTCATCCTGAGCCTAGAAGTCAAAGCGAGGAAGACCCACAAAGATGAGCAAGAAATGCTAGGCCTGACACATTGGATTTTTCTCCTCCTCGGTAGCTTCGTACACTAATATGCACAGGGATCACCGAGGGATCTTATTAAAACACAGCTTCCGACTTAGGACCGAGTCTCCGCGTCTCTAACAAGCTCCCAGGCGATGACACTGTTATTGGTCCATGGACCACAACTCGAGCAGAAAAGTCCCACTGAACCTCCACAACAGTTCTGAACTTATTAGCAATAGCCGTCTTGAGGGATTAACATTACTGGAATGTCATTCTTCCTCCTGAAAATTCTCAGCTGGGACAACTGTCTCCCTTGAGTCCCCGCCTCAAGGGACCGTGAGCAAGTGTGGAGACGTTTTTTGAGTCTCACAACTGCAGAATGGGATGCTAAATGACAGTGTGGGTAGAGGCCAGGGATGATGAGAGGCACACTGTAATTCACACAGCAGGCCCACCACAAAAAAAAATCATCTGGCCCCGAATGTCAGCAGGGCCAATGTTGGGAGAGCCTGCTCTAAAAAACATAATGTTCTTTCTTCGCCATGCACCTGAGGCTACAAATCCTAATGGTAAAAGCAAGCCATTGATCCAATGTCCTTGCCCAGGTTGGCTCTGAGAAATGAGGGATCACAAGGTGGCGGGCGGATGCTGTAAGTAGAGAAGGGTCTCCGGGTCTGTGTTTTCTTTAAGGTCAGGCATACGTGGTTCAGGAACCCGGTGGGGGAACCGACAGCACATGAAACCTTACAGTTCTAACAACTGTTCAGGACCACAGCTCTATTCAAGCTTATCCAGGACTCCAAGCTCCGTGCAGGCAGGACCACCTTCAGATGTGCTCATGCAGGGCCGAGGATCCCACACAGCACCTTGCACACTGCAGACGCTCAGATGCCCGACTGAATCTTACACTTCCAAAGTTACTTCAACTCCAAACATTCTCAAACAGGCCCAGAGGCTAACGGGCTCACTCCAGTGCAGCATGGTCCATCATTCACCGTCATCACTACCACGACCATCACCGCTTACCGAAATTGCTCATACGAGGGCAAGCACAGTATTGCAGAAAGAGCACAGGTTTTGAATCACGTGGATTTTGACACAAATCCACACCCATTCGCTGATCTTGAGTAAGTTACCGTATTATCCACATCTGTAAGATGGATCTAAAACCCAAGAGTTTTGAAACAATACCATGTCATACGTTAGAATTTCTCGAACTGGGGTAGAATAAACGTAGCCTTCGCTGCTAAAGGACTGCAATTTTTAAAAGAGGAAGCTACACGGTACTATTTACTTTTTTATACACAGGATCTTCCAACACTGTCACTCAGCGATGGGTAAGCACAGAATCTCTCCTCTTCAACCAAATGTCCCCACCCCTCCCACGGGCTTACAGTCACGTGACTACATGTTTACAGTCTAACTACCAACTGCCCAGGGCCAGGCAGAGCAGGGAAAGGGACATCTATTTGGAAAGGGAAGATCTCCATGTGCCATCAGCATGGGCTCGCCACTGAGTCACTGCTGGAGCAAAACAAAATGTACTCTCTGCTAACAAATGCTACAGACCTGGAAAACAGGAAGAACTTGGCGAGAACTGCTTCGTGTTGAAAACAGTGGAAGACCCAAGAGGAAAGGCCCGTGTCAGGAGTGATAACCAACGCTAGTTCTCCAGGACATGAGCCAGAAACACTCAAGAAGAGAATTCACGGTCACCTCTCGCATTGACGCCATCCTTGAGACACAAAGCCTTGCGTGAAAGGTGTAAGTATGCCAGTTCCGTTGGGGGAAAATATTTTAAAAGAAGTGCTCTGGGAAAGCGCCAGACAGCAAAACCTTCCCGCTGACAGGACCAGAGAGATGCCAAGGAACACCAACAGTATGAGAGCGGAGAGCGCTGACTGGCTCCCGGGAGGAGAGAAAAGTCAAGCTGGGTTAAGACCGGAATCTGAAACACCGGAACTGAACTGCCCAGGGCAGCTGTTAGGGTTCAGGAGCCCCGGGAGTGCAGCCCTGAAATAATGACAAAAAGCAGCAGCAAACACAACCTTGCAGAAGGCTGGGAAGGAGACATAGAGTGATCGGTGCCTAGACACCCAACAGCAGTAACGCCGCACAGAGTCCTCCATTGGCTGGGAGAATAAAAACCCCTGAAATGGGTCAGACCCCCAGGTCACATGCTCTTGCCCACGACAACTCCAAGGGGCAGGGCCTAGGAGGGCAAGGATGCTCCGCCCGGCCTCCCTCACTGAACTTCCTGTCCTGTCACTCATCAACCTGCCTGGACCCTTCTTAAATTGCATTTCTGTATCCCGCCAGGGCCACCTCTCGAGATAATGCGCTTTCGACGATTATTACCTGCTGTGTTAAGCAGTACTTTCTTTCATTGGTTACAACGAGAAAGAGAAGAATGAGGGGTGCCACGGCGAAGAGGCTAATGTCGCTTTCATCAGGGGACAATATCATGTTGTGGGAAGCGGAAATGTTCAACAGCCGGGATCATAAGGCATTCAAGTGGTGACCGTGAACTTGGGAAACTTTGATGACTGCAAGGGTTCTTGGCTGATGAGAGTCACTCCATGTGTGTTTGTGAGAAACAGAATTAGACAAAGACGTAATTTATGTTAGAAAACAGCTCAAATCACTTGGAGTACAGCAATGTTCTGATTCATAAGGCCCTGAGCTGATTGCAAACACACACACATAAAAGAGAGTAACCTGCTAGCAGACACCGGGTAAAGACCGTGCCTCCGCATGGTCAGGACCCACCAGGCACAACCAATCCTCAGGGAGAACGAGGATTCCAGGCCCGGCTGAGCTACCTAACCGACTGAGCCTAGCAACACCCAAACAAACACCTTCCTGTGTATGGGCCATAACAGAAGAGGGACCCGAGCTGGTAAAACTGGTGAAACCTGTTGAAAGTCTCAAGTTTAAGTAATAATATCATCAGAAAAATTTAGTCTGGGCTTTAACAAGTGAGACATTGTTCTACAAGAGCTATCCACATTAGGGATAAGGAAGTGAAAGGTCCAGAGACAGGGCATCAACTCTGCAATTTTTCTGGAAGTCTGATAGGACAAAACACAGGTTTATTGAAATGAAAAAAAATTTGTTTATTTAAGCACACTTATTTTGCTGAGTCTTTGGAGCCATTAACTACACCGGGAGCCGGCAGTCAATAAAAATCATGTGCATATGTGTGCCCGCGCACAGGTGAGCATGCATGTGCAGGTGGCCACAGACACTAGAGAGGACATGGGCTCCCCTGGTGGTTGTGACCTTCTGACGTGGTGCTGGGGATGAAACCCTGGTCCTCTGGGAGAGCAGCAGGCTCTCTTGACCAATGAGCCCCACCCCCAGCCCTGTCTCCACCTTCTGAATGAGCATCGGAGTCCAGTCCTCTATGGTCTCCGCACATGCCTATGTGCACACCCCCGCTGCTGCTGCTGCTGCTTCTGGTCACTGATTCCCTGAACAATTCACGGCGTCTCCTATCAGGGTTAGAGTTCACCCAGGCGTTACTCCAGTATATGCAAGTGGTGTGTCAATTTATATAAAGATGAACCTGGGCAACCTCAGATGGAGGTATCCAAGAGGGAGGGGGGTTGTCCCTGGAACTCCCACCCCCACCCCACCCCCGCAGCAAGAAAGGGCAAACTCTCACAGCAAAAACAACATCAAGCCCTACCAAAACACAAAATAAAGTTACTCAGATAATTAACCGCCATTCACCGACTTACCTCGGTGGAAATGTGTTGTTAGGCATAATTAGCAAGCTCATGCATAAAAACATTAATTGCTTGTTCAAGAAGATGAGATAAAAAGGCAAGACAAGAAAAGATTAAGTGCCTGAATAGCATCTAAAGGATACTCTATCAAATCTTTCTAAAAGCGTTAATGGAAAGAATGAAAATATATTACTGATTAAAAAGTCTCACCTTTGGAAATTTGGAGGGAATTGGCGGAATACTAAGAAAAACAAACCAGTGTGACTACCAGAACGCTATGGTTAGGCCGTCTCTTTTAAAAGGCCATGTGCTGAAAGCTTGGTCATCACACTATGGCACTCCTGGGAGGTGGTGGCACCTTTGTAGACAAGGCCTAGTGGGTGGAAGTGAGGTCACATGACCCTAAAGGGGATGTTGAGACACAGGTCCTTGCCACCCATCGGGAGGAGAATAGGCCTCACTGTGTGCATGTGTACCTCCCACCGAGGTGCACAGTGCCACCACAGGCCCGAAGCGTCAGAGCGGAGACCACAGGCTGAAACCTCTGAAGACCATTAGCCCTGATCAACTCTTTCCCACCTTAGGTTGATTTTCCTTGGCTATCTTATCACAACAACAAAGGCCAACACACGGAAGAAAAGCCGTCAAAAGGATTTCCAGAGATACAGTCTACTGCCAGGTGTGGTGGCGCACGCCGAGTTCGAGGCCAGCCTGGTTTACAGATGTGTTCCAGGACAATCAGGGCTACACCGAGAAACCCTGTCTGGAAGAAATGCGGTCTACTGAAATACCTGAGCAGGTGTGAGAGAAACAATCAACACGGCTTTTGACTGAAAAGACTGGATCCCAACAGTGACGGTCAGTGTTAACAGTCAACTTGACAGAACCTAGACTCACTGAAGATGTGGGACCCTGGGCGCACCTGCGGGAGATTGCCTGGTTTGTGTTAACCGAAGTGTTAGGACCTGCCCACTGTGGGCAGTGCCATTCCCTGGGGAGGAGCCTGGACTGCAGGAGTAGAGAGAGAGGCTGAGCTGGGCAGCAGCTTGCACCACGTGACTACGAAATAACCGGCCGCTTCAAGCTCTTGCCTCTTTGATTTAGACGCCGTGCTGGTCTGGACCCTAGAGCTGTGAGCAGAATAAACCCCTGCTCCTTGAAGTTGCTTTGGTCAGAGTATTCTATCACAGCCATGGGGAAAAGCTCACACACCAGCTACTCTTACTTCTCAGCTGAAAGCACAAGAGCTTTCACAGTCCTTTGTCCTAAACAGGGACAGATTTCTCTGAGTTTAGACTATTTACATGTAGGTTGAATGAGATACCATGAAGTTGGGACCCATAACTAAGCACAGATCTCCCTTAGGTCCCACACACATAGCCAGAAGGTAATTTTATATATTCAATGCAACCCCTCATGGGGGGCGCACATGGAATTTCCATTTGGGATATCAGATTGGTGCTCAAAGTTTCAGATTTTGGAGTATTTCGGGTTTTGGTTTTGGTTTGTGGGGTTTCTTTTTGGGGTTTTTTGATTAGGGACGCTCAACCTGTAATCAGCACAGCTCCAATTAGAAGCTCAGAGTTGACACCTAAAAACAGCTTCCAGTTCCCCGTCTCCCATCAGCACCAAAAATAAACACACCCAACACCACCATTCTAATCTATGCTGATCACTGGGCCAGGTCACGGGGTGACCTTCAATCAGCAACATACCAAAAAAAAGGGGAATGTTTTAAAGTCTTCAAAACACAATCACCAATTCATAAAAATACACAGATAAATAAACATGTTTCTTGGTGTTGTTGATAAGTCGGATTCTTGTTCTTAAAAAAGTGATTCAGCTTATACTCTGATTATATACACAGTGAGGTGTGACTGGGGCCCTGGATGTATGCACTAGAGACTTTCTGTGCTTGGGAGGCACATGACCACAGCCCGCTGCTTATGGCTCCAGCCCAGGCTTGGCCCTCCACAGAGCCCCAGGGCCCTGTCTCCACGTCTTTTTCTCTACTGAGGATGAAATAACTGAGTCTGTGTTTCCTCTTGGAAGAAACTGTCACACCAAGGGACCACCTTTGCACGCCACCATCTGCACCTCAAACTCACTCCTAGAAATGTTCTGAAGGCCACGGACAGACAGACAGAGCTTGGCAAGTGACCCACTTCTCTGCAGACAGTTATTACTCAAAGACAGCTGCATCATTAGCTCTTTCTGCAGCTGTAAATAACAAAAGCCTTTATGTCAAGTCCAGACGGCCTTCTCAATCCCAAACCCAAGCCGAAGGAGCACGCTCTACTCACAGTTACGAAGGTTATTCCAGTCGGTTCTGGCAAAGAAGGGGTGGCAGCAGAGACCCTCAAACTTCAGTCTCTCTTTCTGGCCACACAGCAAACTCTGAATCAGATCAAGGAACTCACTGCTAACTTTGGGGTCATCCGGAAACTTCAAAAACCGCTATCAAAAAAAAAAAAAAAAATTAAAAAAAAAAAATCATTTCCTTAGCAGTGATTCAGTTTATGGCCTGAAGTGAAGAGAGAATTTCTCATACATATAACTTCTTTTCATTCTTTTTTTTTTTTTTTTAAATAAAGTTTGGTGCCCTCATAACTTTAGACCAAAGGCTTGTTCCTGAAATAAGTGGTCTGCATACATCAATAGGCCTAGTTCCTTTGTTGGGGTTCAATGGCCTTCGTGGCTTGACCTGTGCTTCCTTCTCCCATCTAATCTCACACACCCCCATCTCTCTCTCTCTGTTGTCCAACAGTTACGAGTTATTTCAGGCTCTCTGTTCATCTCATGCTGTTCTCTCAGCCTAGAACTCCGTCCACCAGCGCCAGCCCCCAGCTCTCGCCGGCCGCTTTCCTGGCTGACATTCCCTCCCACGTGCTCCCTCTATACGCCACCTTTCCTTGCCTGCTTTTGGTTTTTTTGAAACAGGGTTATCATATAGCCCAGGCTGGCCTCGAACTCAAAATGTAGCCAAGGATGCACCTGCCTGCACCTGCCCAGCGTGTGTTCTGCTCTTGCACGGACATGATGTGCTACGGTTTCTGAGGGATGATGGGAGAGAGGGTGAAGATGGTCCCCTGGCTCATCACTGCTGACCTGGTACCCACAGTACCTACTACAGTTCTGCTAAGTCTGAATTACTGAATGATCAGACTGAAATGGAGGATGAAAATTAGCTCTAGAGGGAAATTTCAACTCAAGAGAAGCCTCAGTAACAGTGTTTGTACATTAAAAAAAATATATATGCATCAACCATTCCAGGAAAATGAAAATTGGATGAGATATGAAATCCAAGGGAATGAGGCCTCTTTTCTCCCTTAAGCTGAAACTAAAAAAATGGGCTCATCCCGTTCTTTAGAAATGGGCTTAATGGAGTGCAAGTATACTTATTAGAAAGTGGTTTTAATTCTACTTTATGCATATTTGTGTGTGTACACATACATACATTACTTCAGTTCTAACTTATCTGCTCACTTCTCCCCCACTTGAGAATCACGGCTTCAGAACCAAAAAGCCTGTCCTGTCTGGTTTCTTCAGCAGCGTGGGAGGCGGCAACATCTACCTCCCAGGGTTGTTTGAAAAGGGAGGGAGCTAATAAGCCATCTCATTGATTCCAAGACTCACACTTATGCACATTTAACGACAGTGAACTCAAGATGCCTTTCACAATCAATAAAAAGATGGAGTTCAAATGGCAGCCATTTTTCCCTTTCAGAGCTACCGAAAACGCTGAAGTGCCCTCACGATGACTGACAGCTGCGATCCCGAGAGCCTCCGTGAAGAGCGTGCTCAGTGGCGCTTTCGGCAGACATCAAAGCTGTCTGCTTTACACGGGAACACTGCTTCAGATTCTAATGAGCCTTCACCTGGAAGTTCATGATGTTGTTGAAGGTGCGGGCGGAGGTTCCCTCGGTGAATGGGGTTCTCCCGTAGACCATCTCATAGGCGACCACTCCCACGGACCACCAGTCACATTCCAGGCCATAGGTGCCTCTCCGGTCCTCATTCATCATGGTCAACACTTCGGGAGCCATGTAGTCTGGGGTCCCAATGGGGAGTTTGGCATCCACCTAGACACCCGTAAATGAAATGAACACAGCACACTCTCAATTACCCACCAGAAGGTGCCAACACCAGCATCAGACACCAACCGATTCGCCAACGATTACTATCCACCCAGGCCCTTAACCCTTCTATCAAGTGGTACACTATCAAGAAATGCCAGTGCTTTACTAACTTTTAAAGGGGGTGTGTGACACAACCCAAAGGGAAACAGATAGGGTTTGCTGATGACGTATACTGTTTCAGTATACAACTGAGTGAAGATGGATTTCCTGGTACAAGTTACTGATACAACAGAACTTTCTAGCCAATACTAAGGGACTGAACCCAGGACCTTATAAAAGATAAACAGCATTCCATCCCCACCCAAGCTACATTCCCAACTCAACAGAACTTCTTTTACTCAAAAACTATATATATATATATGGCTAAGTTGGACTGGGAAGATGACTCAGTTGGTAAAGTGTTTGTTGTGCAAGCATAAAGACCCCAGTTCAAATCCCCAAAACCCACATAAAAAACTGAATGTGGGGGTGTGCCTACAAATTCCAGCACTGAGAAGGCTCATATGAGGGGACCCCAGGGGCTTTCTGCTAGCCAGGCTACCCAAATTGGTAAACCCCAATTCAGGTTCAGGGAGAGACCCTGCTTCAAAATATAAAGTGGAGAACAGTCGAGGAAGAGACCTTGTGTTGACCTCTGGCCCCCAAATCCATGTACACATATATGTGAGCACACTCACATAAACCACGCATGCATGGAGAGAGAGAGAGAGAGAGAGAGAGAGAGAGAGAGAGAGAGAGAGAGAAGGAGGAGAAGGAGGAGGAGGAGGAGGAGGAGGAGGAGGGGAGGGAAAAAAAAGCCTAAACATGAATCTATGATATAAGATCAATCTATTAATGAAAAACTAGAGACTAGCTGGCAACACAAAAACCGCATGAAGTCAGGCTAAATCTCAAGTCTGGAAAAAAAAAAATGGAAAATGGCCTTGGGATCCATTTCCTACTTCAGCCCACCAGCAGGGCACAGCGTGATGAGTGAGTCTCACCCAGGCTGCATGTTAACGAGTTCACCTTTCTCACTGGCTCCCATGGCCCCCTCACTGTTCGGAAACAAGGTCCCGCCAATCCTCCAGCGCCCGAGCTCTGCCCGTGGCAAAGGCAGACCAGGACACTGCAGGAAGTCTTCCGACAGAGCCAAGCACATTCCATTACAGGGACCCTCCTCCCTCTGTCTCCTAAGAATTCCCGGTTTTAGTGTTTAATGCCTTTGTTTCTTGAAATGGTGCTGATCAAAGAATTAGACCCCCTGACCCTCACTGGGGGATTCGGCAAGTCGGCAACCCCTTTGATCTTCAAAACTGTTTCTCGGGTTTTACTGAGCATGAAATATGAAGGTCTGAGGATGTCTGTCATCAAAGCAGAGAGGCCTGACTTCGGAGAGCAGTGTTGACCGAAGCCTGTCCCCACAGCACTTATGGCCCTCTCCTGGTCAGCAGTAAAAAACCCAACAACAACAACTCCCCCTTAAAGGATTAAAAAGTGCCCCCAACAGAACCCAAAGATCTAGGGGACATGGCCACACTCCCTTACGGATGGACACTATATTAAGAAAGCGGGCCGGGCCGGGCGGTGGTGGCGCACGCCTTTAATCCCAGCACTCGGGAGGCAGAGCCAGGCGGATCTCTGTGAGTTCGAGGCCAGCCTGGGCTACCAAGTGAGTCCCAGGAAAGGCGCAAAGCTACACAGAGAAACCCTGTCTCGAAAAACAAAAAAAAAAAAAAAAAAAAGAAAGCGGGCCGGGCGGTGGTGGCGCACGCCTTTAATCCCAGCACTCGGGAAGCAGAGCCAAGCAGATCTCTGTGAGTTCGAGGCCAACCTGGTCTACAGAGGGAGCTCCAGGAAAGGTGCACAGCTACACAAAGAAACCCTGTCTCAAAAAAAAAAAAAAAAAAAAGAAAGCGGATCTAGGCCAGGCGTGGTAGTATAAATAAGAGTTGTGGTCTAGGCCAAGCAGGGCTTGTATAGTAAGGCCTGCTGAAGAAGAGGAGGATGAGGACAAGGGAGGGGAACGACGGCAAGTTTGCTTTGATTTGATTTCAAAGTTTTGAGAGGAAGGGGGATGTTTAGAGCCAGGCACTACAAAGCCTCCCTCCCCAGTGATGGGGTCGAATGAGGCTCTTTCAGCCATGACATCAAGCTTGTCCATCCCCCTACCCAAGAAGTGAGATTTTCCTGCAATCTTCTCATGCCCTCACTTTTATTCTACACTTTTCTATATGTGTATACACGTGAACATATAAAACATTCCTGTGATTATCCCCGTCCTCTTTCTCACACGTGTATATATAACAGGAATATCAGGATATTCCTCTAACTTCCATATTCTTTCTCTTATGTATTTACACACACACACACACACACACACACACACACACACACACACGTATGTATAGTACAGGAATAATGAAATCACCCCTGTAAATCTTCCATTCCTTCTCCCTCCACCCCTTTCCTCAGGCCCATTCTCTCACGTATGTGTGATGCCGGGCACTTCTGACACTGAGCAACAGAAAACAGTGTGATGCTGGCAATAGCGATGCTCTACAAGAGCATTCGAGAACGCTCACAACTCACACAGCTCATGAGAAACAACAGGCAGGCCTGTGCTGGGGGAACAGTGAAGGAACAGAGGGGACACTGAGTCGAGACAGAGGCGCAGTGTGACTTAACCTTGAATCCAAGAGCAGCTGACGCTGGGCAAAGGCCTTGATGTCAGCAGTTTGGGCCTTGTTGAGGTAATGTCTAATTCTCTTGCAAGCACGGGAACCACACAGCTGTTAGGGGGACGTCATTTGCTGTGATTAGGGTCTCTTCTGCTGCCACATGGTATGTTCTAGACCATTCTGCCCTCCTTGTTTGCAGCTGACGGCATGATCACTTGTTCACATCCAATGAGCTAAACCTGACTGGGCCGGGTTTATTAGGATGGCCAAATCGAAGGGTATAAACCGTCAATACCTCATTTCTAAACTAATGATCAAGACGGGTCAGATAATAACCCTGCAACTATGCTTACCTCATAACAGAAATGTATGAAAATTTGTAAATATTATACTTATTTATGTCCAGTAACTATCTAAATTCTATTAGCAATTTGTGCTAGAAAGCCACAAAATCGAAACTACCTGCTCGTCCGTCACACAACTTCAACCACTGTGCTCGTTAGCAGTTAACAAAGGTTTTTAATGATTACCAAGTGTCCATTAGTCACTGACCCCCAAGCATCACGTGGGCTCTCCCATGTGATCATGAGGGCTTCCTCACACTCCTCTGACAGAAACTCAGTAGCTAACCTGGGTGAGATATTCAAAGTGACCTAGGCACCCATGGGCCCACAAAGGGTGCTGTCTGACTGGGTCTGGGCATTACTCACCTTTAGTTTAATTCTCACACTGCTAACAGAGAAATTAAAACCACTGCAGCAGGAGACAGAAGAGCAGGGCAGAAATGTCTGCCACATTTTAGGAAGGCAGGGAAAATGAAGGAAAAGGGAGGTGGGAAGAAGTAAAGCAACTGAAAATTCAGCAGGTTCTTTTAAAAATAAAATGGCCGGGGATGGTGGTGCACGCCTTTAACCCCAGTACTCGGGAGGCAGAGGCAGGTGGATCTCTGAGTTCGAGGTCAGCCAGGGCTATAGAGCAAGTTCCAAGACAGCCAGAGCTACACAGAGAAACCCTGTCTCAAAAAAACAAAATACAAACAGGGAGGTGGAGAGACGGCTCTGTGGCTGTGAACGCGTGTTGATCCTGCAGAGGATCCAAGTCCGATTTCCAGCACCCACATCAGGATTCTGGAGGATATCCAGCGCCCTCTTCTGGACTCTGCAGGAACTGCACTCACATATGCACACCGCCACACATATACACAGAATTTTTAAATAAATATTTAAAATATGGGAGGGAAACTATTCTCTTCTTCCTCTGAAACCATCGCCATAAAAGGCTGAAATGTAAAACTAAGCAACTTTCCCTCACAGCCTGTGCAGGCGCGCGCGCACACACACACACACACACACACACACACCTGCAGAAGTAGGTGTATATTTTCATTTCTCTAAGCTCTGGCTTTAGGACTGGGAAAACCTACATTACCAGAGTGTGGGCCTGGCAGAGGGGGGTGGAGGGAGAGGGGAGGGCAGAGACACAGGAGTGATTTCTGTATGTCTATATTATATGTGTCTGTCTATAAATACACAAGAGAGAGAATCGGAAAATCACAGGAATGGAAGAAATCTTTGCTCCTACATAAATCTGAAAAGAATGTTTGCCTCTGGGTCTCCAGCTCCTCAGGAGGTGACTAGTACGCATGCTCCACTCTATTTACAAACCCTTTACAGCTAGTTTCCTGAGGGCCGGAGGAGCCGGTCAGCTGTTGGCCCTTCTCTGAGACTCCAACAAGGGAAGTGGGACTGAGGGGACAGGGAGGGTCCTGAGGTCGCTAGGCACACGGTCCTGCTGACGAAAGTAAACTACAGTAACACGACCTTCTGAATAAGAAGCTGGAAATAAAGGCAGCAGGAGCTGGAACAAACTCAACTCATGTAAGACTCACAAGTATCCAAAATACCAGGGAATGAAAGGAGGTCAGTGGACTTGGGGGTAGCAGGCAGGAAGTTCAGCAGATATGGACTGGGGCACGTGTGTGCATACATGAGCAGAGGCCACAGGACAACTTGGATGTCTCCCCCATCACTTTCCACCTTACTTTTTGTTATATTCATGGGGGGGGGGGGTGCACCCACACACACAAACATACCACAGC
Source organism: Peromyscus eremicus (assembly GCF_949786415.1). Lineage (NCBI taxonomy): Eukaryota > Metazoa > Chordata > Mammalia > Rodentia > Cricetidae > Peromyscus > Peromyscus eremicus. The sequence goes on along the minus strand of NC_081438.1, from coordinate 5,985,950 downwards.
CCAGAGGGTCCGGAGGTCATAGGACAGTCTGCAGCACCCCCTTCCTCCAGGTGGGTCCTAGGGATAGAACTCAGATACGGCAGCAAACACCTTTCCCTGCTGGGTGGTCTTGCCAGCCCCCCACCTTGATTTTTGAGAGAAGGTCTCTTACGGAACCTGGAGCTCACCGCTTCAACTCGGCTGGCTGACCAACCAACCCCAAAGAGTGATCTGTCCCAGCCTCCCCAGCTCTGGGATCTCACGTGGGATTGAACTCAAGGACTCGTGCTTACCAGGCAGGCGCTTTACCAAGTGAGCCATCCCCGCAGCCCACAGACTGTATTTTTATAGTATAGTTATAGTAGAGAAAACAAGGAGAACCTACGTCAGGCCTAGAAAGCACCCTACTCGACACAAACACACTCAGCTGTCGGCTCACAATTAATCAAAAAAAGAAGCAAAATAATTTCTAACCCTATATCCACACTTGATCTGGACTGTAAATTGCTGCTCTTCTACAATAAAAAGACCTTTTACATTTAAGACGCTGCTAAAGGGGCTGGGGAGATAGCCCGGAGGGTAAAGAGCATGCAGTATAAGGACTTGGATTCTAGGCTCAGAATCCACATAAAGCCGAGTACTCCTACCGTGAGAGGTGGGGGTGGAAACAGGAGAGACCCCGGGAACCCACAGGCCAGCTAGCCTTGCATCCACAGAAGCAACAGCAAAGAGATGCCAGATCAAACAAGAAAGACATTGAGCGACACCTGAGCATCCTGGCTTCCACATGTGCGCGCACACACACACACACACACACACACACACACACACACACACACACATGAAATAAAACAGTAAAAAATGTGTTAGATTTGTCCTCATCTGCTTTTCACACTCTGGCCCTAATAGCATGAGAGGAGAATAGTAATGCTCTCATGTGTGTCTGGGCACCCTGACTCTTCGACCAAAACGAACCCGAGCGTCTCCGCCTGGGGTGAAGGTTGCTACAGTCAGAGCTGAAGAAGGCGGTCTGAAGCACCACAAGATGAACTTGAAATGAAGACAGCTCTAGAGAGAGCAACTCCAGCTGCAGGGTCAGGGATTTCCATTTTTTTTTTTTTTAGACAAGAGCGCATTATGTAGGCCTGGCTAGTCTAGAACTCACTATGTAGACCAGGCTGGTCTCTAACTCACAGAGATCCTTCTGCTTCTGCTTCTGCTTCGTGGGTGCTGGCATTAAAGCATAAGCCGCCATTCCCAGCGCAGGGCCTTACTCTTCACCGCTCTTTATTTACAGAGCAGCAATGATAAATCATAATCTCCTGTTTCCCACGGGCTTTTCTTACTGCAGACACACATCGCCAGCTCTAATTATTTCTCCGATGCTTTGCCATCCACAGACATTCTTAACCCAGGGTGGTTTTCCTCCCGCCACCCCAGGGTACTCTGAAAGTGCTGGAGACACTTGGGGTTGTCATAACTGAGCAGAGGGTGGTATTTGGAGCTAGTGAGTAGAGACCAAAGACCTAGTTAAACATCCCATAATGCCCAGCCCAGCTCCCACAACAAAGAATTATCCAAACCCAAACGGCAATGGTGAAAGGTTACACTGTCAGACTATAAACCTATACTATAATTTTTTTCTAAGCACATTAGTTTATTAATGTCACCAATATAATTTGCGAGTTTCTGAACCCTACAAAAGTTTTATGCTATTTAATTTATCCTCTGCGCGTTGCTCCACTAAATTCAATGTCTGCGCTTTCATATCTATCCCTGAGTTATACATGACTTGGGGTGGGAAGGAAGTAAAGGTGCCCTGGATGCAAACTGCATTCTCTACTGCTGAGCTAGACCCTCAACACCCATCCATTTTTATTTATTTATTTATTTATTTATTTATTTTTTGAGGGGGGTTGTTTACAAGACAGGGTTTCTCTGTGTTGGTGTGACTATCCTGGAACTCACTCTGAGGACCAGGCTGGCCTCAAACTCACAGAGATCCACCTGCCTCTGCCTCCCAAGTGCTGGGATTAAAGGTGTGCGCCACCACCATCTAGCTAAGTTTTTTTTTAGTATTATATATGGATATTTTTTAATAAACTTATGAAATAAAATGTTTCCCTGAGGTTTATCCAAACATCCTTAACGCTATTTATTTTGGAGTTTAAAACATAAAATGATTGGATTCTATAATTCTTTTCCTAAATTTTTGTATTATGTTTATTAATTTATTTTGTGTGTGCACACACACGCACGCACCACCGTGCACATGTGGAAGTCAGAGGACAATCCGTGCGAGTCGAGTGTCCTTCCTTCTTCTGTGTGGGCCCAGGGATTGAACTCAGCTCATCAGAAGTGACAGTGAGTGCCTGACCACACTGAGCCATCTCACCAGCCCCTGATTACACAATTCTTAATATGACGACTACATAAACAGAGGATAAGAATGTCACCTGGAGAGATGGCTCAACTGTTCACATTTGCTGCTCTTCTGGAGGACCCGAGTTTGGTTCCTAACACTTACGGCAGGCAGCTCACAACACCCTGTGACTTCAGCTTGGGGGGGGGGGGGGTCTGACGCCCTCTTCTGGCCTCCTCAGGCATGCACACATGGGCACACATTCACAAGGACACAGACACACAAATAAAAATAATAATAATAAATCTTTTTTTTTTTTTTACAGAATAGAGCCTAAAGGGAAAAAAATGATGCCGGAGTTGAGTTTGGACTACATCGAGATTCTGTTTTCTAATGGCCTAAATGCCAAGTTAAGTTACCTGGAGAAGTTCTCGGGGCTGCAGAGCACACAGGCCAGATTCCAAAGTGCACAGCGCTAGCGCAGCTCTAAGCCTTTCCTAATATCAACCTAATAATATCCACCTTTCCCAGAGGAATCTGGGGATGAAAAAGTAATTTTACATATTGTCCTTCATATAAAGGACTTAAATCTCAGATCTGGGAGGCGTTCTGAAGAGGGTTTCCTCCAGCCTCCGATTTTATGCATTTTAAGTGGAATCTGTGTCTTCTAGAGAAAGGATGTACGGCCGAGTTCCTCAGGATTTGCCCGAGTCACTGAGAGGCTCAGTGGTGAGATCGGGATTACCGCGTAAGTCCACTTTTCCCTCAGACCGATCCTTTCTACATAGCTGACCTTGAAATTCACATTTTAGTGTGAGCCAACTTTAGTAGAGGATTTGACATTCTTTTTCTCTATAACTTTGTCATCTTTCTTGGAAGTAGCCTCAGTGTTGATCTGCTCCTCTCCTGGCTTCCTAATCAGCGTGTAGAACACAATTAAATTTTTACCAAAAGTCCAAGACTCAAAAAATGGCATTTTAAACATCAGTTCTTGACACTCTGGGAGATTTAGCTCAAATTCTCTAGCTACTAGTTTCAATTTTGCTGCATATGAAGAACATTTAAGAAAAAGAAGGTCATGTATCATCAAAATATTTTAAAGTACACCAAGGTGATGTAACAGGAAACAGTGTCTGTAAGAGGTAAGGGGAAAATAAAATGAACATTTTCCTTTTTTTTTAAAAATGAAAATGTAAGAATATTCAGAGAGACAGTTGGCAGAGTACTGGCAGGTATTACCAAAGGGTGCCACTGTCTGGGGAACATCTCTGCACCCTGACCCCTGACCCCACTCCCTACAAGAGTCAAACACTAACAGCAGTTCACCATTGTACCCTAACGTCTGCCAAATCCACGAGGACCACAGAACACGCTTTAGCATGACCCCCTGAGCTAGCCCATGCCACTTTCTAATCACCTTATTTGAATTCATTTTAGCAGCCGATCCAAAATCCACCAGCTTGATGTGTCCCGTTCGGTCAATGAGGATGTTCTCAGGCTTGATGTCTCTGTAAGAAAGGCAAGGCCTTAAACTGGTGTTGTCTTTGTGTCCATCAGCAAGCAATCACAAACCTCAGGCCTCAATTCAGCCAAAAACCTTAGTGTATGTGTTATACTACACAGACCTTCCCTACTGGTAGATATGATTAGTACCCACCTTGAAAAATAAATTTAATTTTTTTTAAAGGGAGGGAGAAAAAGAAAGCAAATGTAATGCTATTAGACGGTTTATTCATACTTGAGGCTCACATTTTTATATTTAAAATCTAAGACCAAAAAACCTAAAGAACTCATCTGAGGTCATGTGGTTCACAAACAGAAAAGTCTTCTATCCCAAATTCTGCATCCCCACTATATATATATATATATATATATATATATATATATGATATCTCTGTATAACATTCTGAAATAAAGTGAGGATATGAAAAGAAACCTGAGGACAGAGACTTCTGCGGAATGTCTTTGCAACTTACTAATGCTGGCAGTAAAATGCATGCTACGGTGTGAACCTTGAGTGCCCTGCAAAGGCCCAGGTGTTAAGGGCTTGGACCTCAGGTTGACACACAGCAGGGAGACAGAAGGTGGAACCTGTAAGAGGTAGGACCCAGTGGGGCAGCGTCAGGTCACTGGAGACCTGCCCTCTATTTCAGACACTTCTCATCAAGGAGAAAGCAACTTAGGAAAGACAAGTTGCCTTCATTCCCAGCTGCAGAGTTTTGAGTCCACCATTAGGTGGATTTGGTGCTCTGAGCCAGATGAGGGCGGAGGTCCATGGCAGCAGCCGTGTTACAGAGCAAAGTAGCTCACTTTGTGGTGAACAGAAAACAGAGCCACCAGAGAACAGGGACAAGGTATACATTTCAAAAGCGTCCTCTGGGGATCTACTTCCTCCAATGGGTCCTACCGCCAATTACCAGAACCCCATAAAACACCCTCAAAGTATAACTCCTTGGGTATAATTAATCCGTTAGTGAATCAGAGCCCTCACAATCCAGTCACTTCAAGCAACCAAAACACTAGAGCTGTGGAGGTGATTTGAATCAGACCCTTGGTGGGAACCGTCTCCTCCCATCTCTTTTTATGTCTAAAGGTGAGTGTGACTGCTCTACCATAGGCTTCTGCCATACGCCCAAAGCAACAGGACAAACGAACCAATGGAACCTGCAAATCGGTGAGCCAGAACAGACCTTCTCTCCAATTACTAGACAAGTATTTGGTACAGCGAGGGAAGCTGATTAGCAGCTGTTGTTAATTATCATCTTTTGTTCCCAGGACAAGCACAGCTAGTCCCTCTACCAGTCAGTTTCCCTACCAAATGACCCAGAGGGCCCAAAAGAAGGGTTTCCCAATCCTACTGGCTACATCTGATAGCCAGATCTTACTAGCCAACAGGCACATTGCAATCCTGGCTCTATTCCATGGCCGAATGGGCATGCTGAGATGCCAGTCATTTTGAAAAGCTTTTAGCCAGTCACAGGCCAGGCTGGCTACATGACGATGTCTTCTGACCCCAAAGTTACTCAGCCACTCATTTCTATGCAGAGACTCGTGCGTGATTCAGGAAAGTTCTCAGTACGTTCCTAGGAGTCCCACTTACCGATGCACGTATCCCATCTGATGCACGCTGTGAACAGCCAAAATCAGCTCAGCAAGGTAAAACTGAATCATATTTTCATCTAATTGGTCCTCATATCTATTCAGAAGCGACAGCAAATCCCCTCCAGGCTGATATTCCATGACCTGCAGAGAATGCCAAAGTTATTCATTTTTCACACACCCCAAATAGAGAACACCTCAACTGAACCCTCAAAAGACACCTAACAATGATGTCATCACGATGTCTCTAGAAAGCAATGAGGGCGGAGACACAGGATAAGGTCTTTGCCCTACAGAAATCGCATACGGGACCCAAGAGAAAGAGAGGATACAAGAACAGCCAGACGCCGCGCATGACGCTTGCAAGGCAAGCCTGAGAAGTTGAATTAAATCCACCCCCTCCCACACCCCCGCAAGATGACACCCCAGACATTCCCTAGGATCAGGTACACCGCATAGATGGATATTCCTGGAGGGCAACAAACTGGCTAACATTCATTTTGCATTCCCCTCAGCACACAGCAGAATATAGGAGGCGTGCGGTAAACGCAATACAATCTTTCCCTTTTGCAGTCAGCGTGGAAGGCAGTCGATGATCACTATTAAACATTTAACAATGAATATATACCCTTTGACCCAGCTATTCCACTCTGAACAATTTACTTTATTGGTACTTACAATTCACAGATAAAAGAAAGATACCATCTACTGGATGGTTTATAACAAGGGAAATAAACTTGGAAATCATCCAAACGCCCATCCATAAGAGATCAGCTAAATTATGATACCTCTAAATCTATGACTCAGATATTAAAAACACATGATTCCAGCTATTCATGCTACTGTGGAAAGCTGTCCATATCACAGAAAGTGACATTCCATACAGGATAAAGAATAACCTCTGTTTTCAATCAGAAAAAAATTACATTTTCTGGTGCATATGAAAAATAAATCAGAATATATAGCTAAAATGTTTGATTAGAAAAGAGGCCAGGCAGTGGGGGCTCATGCCTTCAATCCCAGTACTCAGGAGGCAGAAGCAAATGGATCTCTGAGTTCAAGGCCAGGCTGGTCTACAAAGTGATTTCCAGGACAGCCAGAGCTGTACAGGGAAACCCTGTCTCAGAAAAAATCAAAAGAAAACTCCATGCCAAGGAAGTGCAAACCATCAATGCAAGCATACGTGTGTGTGTGTGTGTGTGTGTGTGTGTGTGTGTGTGTATTCACAATATGCACACACAAGCATGTGTACATGTGTGAATGTGGGTACATGCCTGCTATGACACACAGGTGGATGGATGTCAGAGGACAACAGGTGTCATTCCTTGACTCCAATCTTGCCGGGGTCTCTGTGGTTTACAGTACACAGCCAGGCGAGCTGGCCCTCTGGCTTCCAGATAGTCTCCCAGCTCCCTGCAGGAGCACTGGGCTGCTGACGCTCACACCGTGCATCCGGCTATACACACTGCCGCTACAGCTTTGAATTCGGCCCTCGCAGCGGCGGCGCAGGAAAGCACTCTTTCCCCATTTGCTAAGTCCCCAACCCTCCTTCCTCTCTTTTTTTTTTTTTTTTTTTTTTTTTTTTTAATTTATTTATTCATTATGTATACAGAAGAGGGCGCCAGATCTCATTACAGATGGCTGTGAGCCACCATGTGGTTGCTGGGAATTGAACTCAGGACCTCTGGAAGTGCAGTCAGTGCTCTTAACCTCTGAGCCATCTCTCCAGCCCCTCCTTCCTCTCTTTTTATGATAACCAGATGTGACATTCCTGGAGGCCAGTCAGCTGGGTCTGACTCACCTGGTGACTTCACTTCCCAACTTTTCATGGTCTTCCTCTGAAAACTCCAGATAAGACTAATCCCCTCGGCAACACTGCGTGCGGCTTGAGCAAGACCTGAAAGGGCCTTGGCTCAGGGCCTGGAGCCAACTTGCGAGCCACTCTTCCGGCCCCTGCCTGCCTTCAGAGGCGGGGGAGCCGCTAGGGCCCACCGAGGCTGCAACTGTTCTCCTGGGAGCGTGCCCTTTGCTCTCATGTCCATTTTGTCGGCCAGTGTCAGCTGGCGTCCAAGCCTTTCCAGAAAGGACATTTTTCAAACGCCCGTCTGTCAAGAAACACTAAATCCTCTGTGATGGCTCGTCTCAACTGTCAACTTGATTGCACTTAGGATCACCATGGAAACACACCTGGGGGTGGGAGGGAGGGCGTTTCCAGACAGGTTTAACGGAAGAGGAAAGAGCCACCTTGACTGTGGGCAGCACCACGCCCTGGGCCGGGGTCCTGGGCTGAATAAAATGAGGACGCGAGTCGAGCACCAGCCTTCACCTCTCCGTTTCTGACTGCGGCCACCACGTGAGCAGCCGCCTCCTCCTGCTGCGACGCCGCGCCTTGGCCACCGTGACGGACAGCAAGGCCGAAATAAAGTCCTCCTCCCGTCAGTCAGCCACTTCTCACCAAGGATTTAGTCACAGCAACGAGAGAGGTAATCAATACACCTACCAAACACCGAACCCTGAAGGCCCGTTCTGGGGGGTAAGTTCTGTCACCCTCCCAACTGCTGTTTGCTTTTCTTGCCGTCTTAGAAAAACGCTCCAGGCGAGTGCGATGGCTAACCACGACTGCCAGCACCCAGGAAGAGGGACCCTCAACTGAGGGATCACCCGACCGTACCTCCATCATGCCCCCCCCCCATGGCTGGTGAGCCCGTCAATGGGGCCTCTTCCTGATTCCCACCTACTGTGGGTGGGGCCCTCCCTAAGCAGGTGGGCCTGGGCTGTGGAAGGAAGGGAGCTGGATGTCGGCCTGAGGGTCGGCGAGCAAGTGGCATTCCTGCCTCAACTCCTGCTGGAGTTCCCTTCAGTGGTGGGCTGTGACCTGGAAGCATTAGACGATATGACCTTTTCCTCCTCCGGTTGCTTTTGGTTTGTGGTGCCTATCACAGCAACTGAACGCTAATGAGAATAAGTCAGATGGAGAGCCTCTGTACAGGTCCCTAGAGGCCCCAGGCTGGTCCTCCTAAAGACTCCAGGAAGTCCACCCGGCACCAGGCCAGCCCAGAACCAGACAGCCCTAGGGAAGCCGGGGACTTGCACATCCTCTCATAGACCTGGAACCAAGCTGGTCACATGGCTTCTCATGCTCGGCACACACTGGGCAACGGCCCGGGAGAAAAAGATGCCATTTCATACCACAGTTGCTCAAAGCAAACTGATTCACCAACAAGCACAGCACCTAGAAGGGGTAAAACCATTTCCTCCGAATTCACAGCCAACGACGATGACGTCAGCCACTCACCTCAGCCCTGGGGGAGCCCACAGGAGCCACCTGGCTTGCTGGAGCTCACCCACTCATCTCAACCTGGTTCTCCACAGGCCTGGGGATGTGGGTGAATGCTAATTTGTAAGTCTGCTTTAAATATATATTGCCATTAAAAGGGTCTTAAGCAGCAAAAGGAAATTCACAGATAATAGCAGACGCACTCACACTTTGAGAACGCAAACGGTTTAAAAATAAGAACAATGCATATTTATGATGACGCACCACTATTACAGACTTCCTTGGGCTCTGTTATGTGAGAACCAGAACGGCTTCTAAGTTTAAGGCTGAGAAAGTCAAAACTACGGCAACCATTGGCAACTTTGGTGAGCTCACATACCAACTGCTACTTCATATTTAGCGTCAACTCCTGAAGATTCTATTTGGTAGAACCAGCGGGAATTTTCCAGAAAAATCAGCATTTCTTACAAAGGAGAGAAGATACACATTCTTCACTCCTCTTTGCAAGATGTCCACCCAGACAAGATCGCCTTTTCTGACGGTCAAATGACCTCCGTGTCTTCAGAAGCCAGGACTGATTGAGAAAACAAACCACAAAAATTACAACAGCTGTTCGCCTGTGCTCCATGACTCAGGGCCAAAATAGACACCCTAAATGACGAATGTCTGAATAGGACGGATCTTTATCAGAAGCCCAATCAAACCTCATGACCCAACACATTCCCCGAGCAGCATACTAAAATCTCCCACTGTACAACACCGAACTGCTCTGAAGATTCAGAGTCACTTTGAGGAGCCCAAGGCATTCTCCACAGTCCACAGCTACACTATAAAGTCTCATAAAGAAAGAATCAGGATTTGGGGTCTTTCGGAAACACTCTGGGACTGTGAAAGAGGGTAGCAAGCCAAGGGGCTATCAAAGACCTCATCAAATGTCACAAACTAAGAGTCTGCAAGACTGGCTGTGACCCAGAGACGAGGACCGGAGAGCACTGTAAACTAACCCAGAGAGGAGGACCAGAGAGCACTGTAAACTAACGAAGAACATGGTTGCTGCCTATGTTCTTCCAGAGTCCACATACGCATCTGCATCTCTGTCCCCGACTTTCGTTGTTCAGAGACACTTGGGGATGCACTGATCTGCCCATCACCCCCAAACCGTGGCTGCTAACCCAGGAAGGCTGATAAGTCCTCTACAGAGGGTTTTCCAAGCCTGAATCCCCTTCAAGATCACTGGGAGGAGTGCTTTGTAAAAACGCAACTCAAGGCCAGAGAGGTGGCCCAGCAGGTAAAGATGCTTGCCACCAAGCCGGACAATCGGAGTTTGATCCCCGAGATCCACACAGCAGAGGGAACTAACTCCTGCAAGTTGTCCTCTGACCTCCATGCATGTGTCAGAGTATGCACACACATGCCTAATAAACACCTGGTGTTTTTTTTTTTTAAATAAGACACATTCGTCCATAATATTTGAAAGCCTACTATGTGCTAGTGTTCTAAATATCAGGAATGAAAAGGAAAAAAATAAAATAAAATCCCTGTGCCTTCATAGAGGTGGCACTCAAGTAGAATAAGAAAGAATTGAGTTATTATTATAATGGTAAAAATCAGGGTAAAAGAGCATTCTCCCTTCCATTCCAACCTCTCAGGGAGCTTGCTAAAATACGAATTCCAGAGACTGACTTCACGCACCAATGCTCAAGCTCCATGGATCTGCGTTGGTTGTTCTGAGACAGGATGCCACTGGTAACCTCAAACTTGCAATTCTCCTGCCTCAGCCCCCTGAGTCCTGGGCTTGTGGGCATACGTTACCACATCCAGCTTAGGAATGTACTTCCCCCAAACTATTTATTATATTACTTATTATTGTTGTGTGTGTGTGTGTGTATGTGTGTGTGTGTGTACACGTAAAGGTCAGAAGGCAACTTGGCAGAGTTGGTTCTCTCCTCCCAACTTTACACGGTTTCCAGGGATCAAATTCAAGTTATTAGGTTTGTAGGACAAGTGCCTCACCGGCTGGGCCATCTCACCGGCCGGGCCATCTCACCTCACCGTCCCGGCCATCTCACCGGCCTGGCCATCTCACCGGCCGGGCCATCTCACCGCCCCGGCCATCTCACCGGCCGGGCCATCTCACTGAGGGAACGCATTTTTAAGGACTGATTCTGATGCTGCTCACCCAGCACGGCATGGGAACCATTATTAATGACGTTGCACCATCAATTTGGTTTCCTAATCCAGTCACAGTCAAAGTTTCTGCAGCGCCGTGCCCTTGAATGGACCTTGGCTTTAACACAGCCATCACTTCTGCTTACTTTTTTTTTTTTTTACAGTGACGACTCGAAGGCTTTCGGAATATCAAGACAAGATCACAGACAATAAAAGGCTGGAAAATAATCAGACCATTGGCATTGAAAGAAACGATGATCTTCCACCTTCGCAAGGACCGGGGACATCTCCTGCCCAGAATCGGTGCATTTCATCCAAATGGGGAAGTCACCACATCGCAGCAATCATAAGCTGGGAAGATGAGATGGGGAGAAAAAAGCCCTCCGGCAAAATAGGCCTAAACGGTGTGGCAACCTCGCTGATGGCAGAGGCTGCCGCCACAGCAGCTGACAGATGAGCCTGGCTCGGAGCTGTGAAGGACTTGTTCTTTCAAAGCAAAGACTTGCCGGCCAACAGAGACAGGCCCTTCCACGGCAGCAGCTGCAGATGCTAATTAAAGGGCAGATCTTACACATGTTGGGTTTGGAAGGGGCGGAGGCATCTCTGTTGGGTTCTGCATCTACACTCCAAGGACTGCAGGAGCAATTTCCATTCACTGTGCTCAAGTCAAAACGAAGGACAAATGTGTATGAATGTAGTCTACACATGCACATGTGTATGTATGGGTGTGTGTCGGGGTATGAACATTTAGTAGTTATTTGGTATTGATACAGTTTGAATGTGTCCTCCGAAGTCCACATGTTGGGGTGAGTGAGCTAGCTCATCGGGAACGGGCACTTGGCACCTAGTCTGACGGCCAGAGTTCATTCCCTGGAATCCACATGGTGGAAAGTGAGAACTGACTCCCGGAAGTTGTCCTCTGACCCCTACAAGTACACCAGGGTACACACACACACACAGAGCTCACATGATGGGACTGGGGAGATGGCTCAGTGGTTAAAGCGCTAGCTGCACACATGAGAACCACAGTTTGGACCCCCAAAACCCACGGAAATGCTGGGTGGGAGACAGGGGATCCACAGAGCAAGTTGGTGCACTCTGGGTCCAAGTGAAAAACCTTGCCTTGATATGAATAAAGTGTGGATCAATCAAGGAAGATTCCCCATATCACCCTTGGACCTCCATATGCATGAACACGTATGTGTGCATACAACCACATACATGCATGCCCACACACATACAAACACACATACGCATAGGGGAAAAATGTTTACACGTTGGCTATTTAACCCCAAATTTATACAATGATGCTATTTGGAAGGTAGCGCCTTTGGGAGGTAATTAGGGTTAGATAAAGACATGTGTAGGTGTGACAATAGCATTAGTGGCTTTATAAGGATAGAGAGACTCTCATGGTGACTGTCTTAGCACGTGACACTCTCCATCATGCTATTACGCAAGAAGAAAACGGACCAGGTGCCGACCTGATGCCGGTGGTACGCTCTTGGTGTTCCCAGCCTCTAGAGTCGTGAGCCAAATGAACATCTATCTAGTCCTCACACAGGCTGGGATTTTGTTCTAGAGCAGGCAAGCAGACTGAGACAAGGTCTATTCCAATCTGCACAGAGCATCAGCAGACACATGCTGTGCAAGCCACCTCCTTGAAATGCTTGCACACTCCATGTGCACCATGACAAAGCGCAATGGTGCCCTTGGCATCACAGTGTGCTCTGCCCAGTGTTTCTGAACTTCGTCATTGGGGAGGAGGGTGAAAATCCTCTAAGCAATGTGGGCCCTGACAAGAGACCTTTTATTACTTTCCTGGAAGGTCAAGGTAACCTCTAGGAGATGAGAGAAGGCCTTTATCTCTGAAAGTTTGAATTCCAGCCCAATTCAGCCATCTATTGAAAAAAAAATCACCCAGCCCTTGGGAGGTAGAGGCAGGCCAGTCTCTGAATTTGAGGCCAGCCTGGTCTACAGAGCAAGCTCCAGGACAGCCAGGCCTACACAGAGGAAAAACAAAAACAAAGCAAATCAAAAAACCCTTTTAGAGCACTGAATCACACTGGGCAAGAAACAGTTCAGCCAACCAAGTAACTGGGGACATGTGTTGGGGGGGGCGGGGGGGGGGGGAGGGGGGGAGGGGGGGTGGGGGGGGGGCTAACTAAAGGTGCCGGTCAGTTCAAAGGAAATAAACACAGAATGATGGAGTAGCCCTAGGCTGACAGCCTAAGGGGCCTCGAAGAATGAGAGATTTCAGATGTGTACATTATATTACCGGGTAAAGGAAGAAACAAGTCAGAAACCAGAGAGCCTATAAGGCAACCGTTCCCAGAGCAACGCTGCTGAACCAGCAGCAGCAGCAGCAGCAGCAGCAGCAGCAGCAGCAGCTCATGGAAGTGTGTGAGAAATACAAACTGGGTTACCCACCCCGCCAGACCTCCTGAATCCAAGACTCCGGGAGTGGAGACACACTGAGGCCACCCGATTAAACTGCGACTCCTAAAAAGGACAAAACTCTGAATGTACGCTCTTGAAATATGCCTCAAGACCTGGACGTGGATCAACTATCCTGAAGGCGAAGAACCCGCATGGCAATAACAGGCTCCAGCAATGGGACTGGAGCCAAAGGAGGAACAGCAATAAAACAAGAATGGGTCTTCTAATCGCCAGGTTTTCTGATGGGCAGCAGCCTCTGAAACCCTGGCTTCCAGAGCAGCAAGTTGGGAACACACGCCTGAAATTCAGATAATCCTAGCCAAGAGATCAAAACAGCACATTCCTCGTTGTCAAAGCTATCGTAAGCTGCCTCGTCGTACTAGGGTAAACAACGGTGCTGCCTTCGTTAACTCCCTCCTGACTCAAGGTGGAAACAGATGCTGATGTCCCCAAAGGCCCTGGGGTCGGTGGCACAAACGGCGCATTTCCAAATTGTTCCTACTTAATTGTCCACAAAATTGCACAGGTGTGGGTTGAAAACTGAGAGACTATGAAAAACCAACCTTGAACAGCACAACAAAAATCAGGACTCCATTAGGAGTCATTCTGGACACAGGTGTACAGCACTGTGAGCATGAATACAGAATGTGGAGCCAAGAGCCTGAGGACTATTGACTGTTCTCCCAAATCCACCCTTCCATTCTTCCATAGTGCGATGAGAAGATGTCTCTGCCAACCTGATTGGACTGAGAAGCACCTAGAAGCCCGTAAAGCAACATCTAGATTTATCTGTGAAGGTGTTTCCGGGGAGAGTTATCCAAGTGGAGAGACCAACTCTGAATATAAGTGATAGTATCCCACAGGCCGGGGGTCCTGATGGAAGGAGGAAGGGAAGCAGGCCAGGGACACAGGTGTTCTCTCTCTCCCTTTCTCTCTGCATCCCGGCAGCCATAATAAGCTGCCCCTCTCAGCCACACCCTTCCTGCCATGATGGACTGAGAATCTAAAACTGTGGGCTGAAATAAATTCTTTCTCTTTAAATGGTTTCCCCCATAAATTTGGTTACAAAAATGAAAAACCAGATGTACGGACTTTTAGCAGCTAGACAGCATGTGTCCACGTCTCCCAAGCAAGGGGGGGAGAGGATGGACACAGACGGACATTCAGTCTAAACTCTGGCTAACAGAGCATGAGAGGAAATAATTTCACACATAACTCTGTGTGAAAGGAATTTTCTTTCTCTAAATTTCTCTCTTCTCTCACTATCCACTTGGAACCAGGATATCAACAGCAATCACATGAAGGACAGCCTCCTAAGAGACAGAGGAGCCACAATACAGAAGGAACCTGGGTTCTGAACTCATACATACAACCAAGCAATCCCCACCAACATGAACTGTTGGGCTCTCTTTGTTGTCAAAACTAGTATCTCTCTATATGTAACTGGGGAGGAATCATTTGGGATGAATGGAGAGAAGAAAAAATATAAAGTCACAAAACAGAACATCTTCAAGTTCAAGTTCATTCTGAGAGCCAGGGTATCCTGGAGAAGCCCTTCAGCATGAAAGATATCAATACAAAGAATTTCACAAGAAAATTCAGATACCATATTGCAAATGGTGAATTGTGAAACAAAGTCTTCTTTGTAGAAATCAACATCTTTGTGGAAGGACACTGGTGAAGGCTTGTGTTATTATGCAGGAATCAACAGATTATTTTCATGAGCCAGATCAACAAAGCGCTGCTTCCATGGGCCACCTGCCAGAATTACATCCTAACCTTGATAGATGGAACCAGAAACTGGGATGAATTTTTGCTACCTCTGCCACACACCAGAAAATGGCAAGCCATGCTCAACGGGATGTCACTGCAAATAAGGATTTTTTTTAAGCACCAAAATTCAAAACATCCCAAGTTCAACTTCCTTTTGTGGTACTCCAAGTTTTGGGAAGGAAAAAGAAAGAAAGAAAAAATATGGAATCGATCATTCATCCAATGAATATATCTTAGGCATTTACTCAGTAAACATCTACTAGGAGCATCAAGACATAATTGTTCCCATTAGGAGATTATATTAGTAGAAGAGACTCACCATGACTCATGGGTATGGGGGTACAGGCTACATAACAGATGGTCCCCCATCCCAGGAGGCCCAGGAGGGGTTTCTAGAGAGAACATCTGATCCCAGCCCACAGAGAGAAATAGAGCATGTTCAGACCAACGGAAATTGAAGGAGCAGGGAGGAGAGAAGCAAGATCAAAAAAGCAAAGGAAGTCCTGGGACGAAGGTAAAATGAAGGAGATGCTTGGAGGGACGGGCTTTAAAGCCTGGTAAACACAACCATGAGGCTAGCCTGAATTCACCCAGAGGGTAGCAGGGAGGAGAGCTGGGGCTCTGACAGCAGGAGGGCTTGGTAGCACAATGTGAAAGACCTGAGGGAAGGACACATGGACTGCAGGGAGGTTGACACAGGGACACATGTAAATGAAAACCAAGGTGGGGACAGAAGAGATGGCCAAGCCGAGAGGTATAAGAGGCGGAATCTTGTTTTGTTTTTTACTAACTAAAATACACCTGTGATTACACTGCCCTTAGATTTACAAATTAGTGTTCAGTTTCAGAAGGGGCAAGCCATAAATTGCTGTTCCTCAAAATTCTGCAAGTGCTCAGTGGACACAGTGGGATTATTTTAGTGATTGAGGAAGCACCTTACGTTGCTGAAGAATGTGTTTCTGGACGCAGAAACTCTCTGATTTTGGAAAGATAAAGTAACTCATATATTTTATATCATACAATCTCGGTAGTCTGGGACACCACCTCAGATGCTGATATGGGTTAGGGACATGGCTCAGGTGGTCAACACTTGCCTTGCAAGTGTAAGGACCTGACCTTGACCCCCAGAAGCCACAAAAGAATGGTGAATGCTGAGCATGGCAGCACGTGCTTGTAATCCCAGTGCTAGGGAGGCAGACAGGAGGATACCTAGGGCTCAATGGCCAGCTAGCCTAATCTAGAAGCCTAATGAGCTTCTGGCCAATGAGAGAGTCTATCACAAGGAAGTGAATGGCTTTCCTGAGAATAAAACCTGAGGTCGTTCCCTGGCCTCCACACACATGTGCAACACACACACACACACACACACACACACACACACACAGCCTTTTTTTAAGGAAGGAATGAGAAGATGGCTATCAGTAAAGAGCTTGCTGTACAAGAATAAAGACCTGAATTCAGATGCCCAGAACCCATGGAAAAAGCCATGCACAGTAGCACACAGCTTAACTCCAGCACCAGGGAAATGGAAGAATCCTTGAAGCCCAGGTTCAGTGAGAGACCCTGTCTCTCAAAAAACGGTGGAACCAGGTGGCACACAGCACTCAGGAGGCAGAAGCAAGTGGATCTCTATAAACTTAAGGCCAGCCTGGTCTACACAGAGAGTTCCAGGCCAGCCAGGACCACACAGTGAGACGCGGTCTGAAAAATAAATCAAGTGGAGAGTGACTTGAGGTAGATACCCAACCTCTGGCCTCTGGCACATGCGCACACACCCACATGAACATGTACACACACCACAGACACACAGGAAAGCTCGGTGGCCTGGGCATGCTGGTGCAAGCCTGCAACCTTATCTATAAGGAAGGCTGGGGCAACAGGATCCTTGAGTTGTGTGCCAGCCTGGGTACACAACAAGACTTATCTCAAACCACTAAAACCAAGAGAGCAGGGTGGAGCCAGGGAGAAACTTCAGTTCATAGGAAACCAAGGCAAATAGGCTGATTCTTCCAGATCAGAAACAAAGGCAGTCACATTATCAAAAAAGAAACAAAAGAACAAACAAACAAACAAAAAAATGCCCAGTGGGAGTCCAAGACAAAAACAACTCCCTGCTCCCTTCCACAAGCCTCCTTGTCCCCACCCATGGTGACATGAGAGTCTGACCAGGGGCTGATCCAGGAACAAAGGTTGTTTCTAGAATACACACTTTACATTTAAGAACTTAATCCTCTAAGAACCTAAATAGGGCCCCAAAATGAGCTTCGGCATTCCATAAGCTACGCTATTTGGACACCCGGGAAAACTATGCCATCATCCAAAGGGCTGAACTGGAGGTCAGGGTTGTAGCTCAGTGGTAAAGAGTGTGCTTAGCGTGCTCAAGGCCCTGAGTTCAATCCCTGACACCAAAAAGAATGAAGTATAACACTATGTAGTAACATCAAAGATGTCTGAGACAGGATCTCACTATGTGGCCCTGACTAGCCTGGAACTCACAGAGAGTCACCTGCCTCTGCCTCCGGAGTGCTGGCATTCCTGAAGAAAAAAAAAGAACAAAAAACCAAACAAACAAAAAACCCTCTTGGTTATATATACATTAGTGCGTGCCCAGTAAAACATAGTTAAGGTCAGGAAGAGACTATATCTCCATTAACATTTGTTCCCCACAGAGAGCTAAGAAAAGAAAGCAGAGGACCAGGGTTCTACTTCACACATCTTCAGTGTACACATTGTTAAACTTTTTAAATTAATTTCTTTATCTGGGTATGCTTATATGTGTATGCCTGTGTAGATACATACACCATACTGTGCGTGTGTGTGTGTGTGTGTGTGTGTGTGTGTGTGTGTGTGTGTGTGTGTGTATACATCAGAGGACACATCTTGCAAAGAGGTGATTCTCTCTCTCTATCTTGTAGGCCCCAGGAATCAAACTCAGGTCTTCAGGCTTGGCATCAAGCAGCCGAAGGGGCTGAGCCATCCCATTGGCCCAGTATATGCATTTTTAGGGCGGGATTGGGGAATACTGGTGTACATTTTTAATTTACCCTTAACAACTGTGTGTAGCCACGGGGTACAGTATGATAGTCCAAAAAATACACACAATGTACATTGATCAAATCAAAACAATTAACCAATTCACCACCTCCCACTGGCTTTGTCTTGGGACCATTCAAGGGGACCACTCTCCTCTTCTAGTTATTGTGAAGCATGTAATAATTATTAGCGAGAGTTACCCTCCTCTGCTACAGGACACCAAAGCTTATCCCTTTTACCTAGTACTACTCATAGTAGTCTAACTGGTCTACCCATTAGCCAGCCCTCCTCTGTCTCTCCTCACCCCAGTTACCAGGCAACCACTATCCTATTCTCTGCTTCTATGAGATAAACTCATCCGGCTTCCACACACGTGTGAGAAGGGAACGGGTTGCACTTTCTTACCTCAACCATGCATTATTACCTTAACTTTTAAAAATTAAAAGCAAGAAATGAGCATGGGTAGGCAGAAATAGGTGACTGATTGTCTGTGAATTCCAGGCCAGCCTGGTCTAGGCAGCAAACTCCAGGCCAGCCAGATCTACATAATGAGACATTGTCTCCAAAACTAAATTAATTGACTTAATTTAATTAAAGCAAGATTCTATTAAAGGTAGTTAGAGACCATTCCCAATTAAATCACTTTCCATTGCTGCCCTTTGTAGCCGCAGTACAGTAGGCTGTTTCTAAGTGGGTCAGCTCTTACTCTTTAGAACAAGGAATGGGAGACGTCTAGTCAGAAAATCGACTGAATGAGTGAGCGGTGTCACAGACCACATCAGCAAGAACCGCTTTCAATCTGCGGTATCATCTGAGTATCAGGGCCTCGGCTCGTTCCGCGGGGACGGATGTGAAGACTCACCAGGTAAAGGTTATTTTTGTCCTGAAAGGCATACTGTAATTGGGGGATCCAAGGGCTCGTGCTCCGAGATAATATGTTCCGCTCCTCCTCGAAAAATGAAACCTGGAGGGAAAAGAAAACTCTTTAGATAATTGTATTAGAACTAAATGTGAAGGGGAAACGGCCTTTGTCCTGCCTTTCAGTCTAAATTGATGTTTCCAGGTTTTTAAAAAAAATCACTTAGCATGACACTCACCAAGTCTTGTAACCTGCTGGTCTCAGCTCTGCCAGGCCCACATTATCCATCCAGTTATGCCCGTGACATCCCTCCTTAAGCCAATCCACTTTATCCGAGCTGAAGCATCTTTCTCTTCCTCTCCGCCCTTCGCTTCCTGGACGGTTCTAATAGATGCCGTGAGTCCGGGCCAGGTGGGAGAGTCAGAGAGCCACGGTGCCAGGCCCACGCAGAGTGAGGGCAGTGGCAATCCCGTGTGGCAGCAGGCAGGGTGGGCTACCAGAGGCTCGAGCAGGGGGAAGACAGACGTCTCCGCACATGGGGGTGGATGGCGTAGGGCGGGTGAGGAGACAAGGCTACGGCCAGGCTCAGCAGTTAAGAGAACTTGCTGCTCTTGCAGAGGACCTGGGTTCGACTCCCAGCACCCACATCATAGCTTGCAACCACCTCTAACTACAGTTCCAGGGACTCCAACACCCTCTTCTAGACTCTGAAGACACACTCATGGTGCACATACATACACACGTGCAGGCAGAACATTCACACACATAAAACAAATAAATCTAATTTTTTTTTTTTTTTAAGGAAGAAAATAGTAAAGGCAGAAATGCCCCTGCCAAAGACCCAGGAGTTAAAGACTTGGCCCTCAGCCCATGGCATTCATCATAAGAAAGTCTTTCAGTCATTGGGGGTTAACCCCGAAAGGGGTCATGGAACCCCAACCCATTCATCTTTCTCTATTTTGATGCCAGCCACAAAATGAAGTTTTTCCATGTACTCTCACCAGTTGAAACTCTTCACCACAGGCCCAAAAGCAACGAGGCTGGGTGTGGCCGGGCGACCTTTAACCCCAGCACTCAGAAGGCAAAGGCAGGTGGATCTAGAGAGGTTTTAGGCCAGCTGAGCTGGGATTACGAAGTAAGAAACTGTTTTTGAAAAAAAAAAAAAAAAAAAAAAAGACAATGTGGCCACCCAGCCCTACACTGAAACTTTCAAATTTTCAGCCAAAATAAACTTGTTCTCTTTATATGCTGATTATCTCACATATGTGTGATTGGAATGGAAAGCTGACTCACAAGTCACAAGCATAGGGAAGAGAAAGACTCAGGGCAGAGATGCAAAGTTGGCCTGGAGTTAGAGGTAACTGTGTGAACATGGTTCCCCTCATAAATACATGTAAACGTACCTACGTGTACATCTACGCATGTCTGTATGTCTTTGCGTGAATGTACGTGTGGGAACATAAAGGCAGCTACACTGCACATGTAAACATGCATTCCTTAGCCCGACCCCCGAAAGAGGTCCAAGAGCCGCGACAGCCCAAAAGAAGCACAAAACCCAGGGTTAACATCTTGGCCTTTGGCCAGGCAGTGTTGGCACACGCCTTTAATCCCAGCACTCGGGAGGCAGAGCCAGGCGGATCTCTGTGAGTTGGAGGCCAGCCTGGTCTACAGAGCGAGATCCAGGACAGGCACCAAAATAACACAGAGAAACCCTGTCTCAAAAAACCAAAAAAAAAAAATCTTGGCCCCTAGTTCTTTATTTGTATTTACACGTGTGTGTGTGTGTGTGTGTGTGTGTGTGTGTGTGTGTGTGTGTGTTTATGCTGTGTGTGTGCAGATGCCTGCAGGGGACCTGAAGAGAGCAATGGCTCCCACGGAGCTGGAGCTCACAGGAGTTTGTGCAGGGGACGAAGCTCAGCAAGAGCAAGGTGCTCTCTGCTGCTGAACTGCCCTGAGCTCCAAGATCTGGCCTCTAAGGGCCATTTCCACTGAACAGGGATCCACGGAGACACGCTTGTGCAGGGGAAGTATGCAGGGCAAACCTGACCGTCTCTCACCAGAGAACAAGAAATGTGTTCAAGAGTGGCGGGGATCTGCCAGAAGGAGACGAAAGCCAACCTGAAGAGCCGCCCTGGAGACACTCTGGATGTGACTGACGGCACTCACTGGCTGAAACAAGGAAAGGCCAGTCACACAGCACAAACAAACCAATAACTGAGGGTGGCATAGGATGGAATAGTTCTGTCTCTGTAAAATATGCAAGAACCAAGGGGAAAGCAGCTCCGTCGTGAAGAACGGCAGGCGTCCTCTTCATCCAGCGAGCTATGTGAGCACGTCCGGAAAGTGGCCGCGTGGAACTGAGTCATCCGTTTCGGGGAACCGGAAAAGAGGCCCTTCTTTGTGATATTTCTGTCCACGCATAGCACCTAAGTCTGAATTGTATGGAATAACTGGCCTGCTGTCATAGGAACCATCGAGGTCATAAGGATTCAGGAAAAAAAAAAAAATGAAGGAACCAACTCAGATCAAAGAGACAGAAGGACTAAATGCCTGGGTCCTATTCTAACGATGTGATTGGTATGACTGGTAAAACATGAATGGGGTCAGAGGAACGTACTGCTGCTAATGTTCTGATGGCGTGATGGATCATGGGAAAATATCCCTGTCATAGGACATATATACTAAGCACACAGATATATTTCAAGTCATTTGGTTGTTGTTGTTGGTGGTGGTGGTGGTGGTGTGGTGTGGTGTGGTGTGCATGCACAAGTGTGGGCGTGTGTGAGATTTTCTGGTAAGTAATTTTTTTTTTTTTTTTTTTTTTTTTTGGTTTTTCGAGACAGGGTTTCTCTGTGTAGCTTTGCGCCTTTTCCTGGAACTCACTTGGTAGCCCAGGCTGGCCTCGAACTCACAGAGATCCGCCTGCCTCTGCCTCCCGAGTGCTGGGATTAAAGGCGTGCGCCACCACCGCCCGGCGGTAGGTAATTTTACACAGAAACCAGGAAAGGCCAAAACACCAGCTTCTCAATCAAACACTAACCCGGGTTACTAGGTGTTGCTATGGAGGTGCTGTGTAGCTATAGCTGATTGACATCTGCACTCAGCAGCTTTAGGAGACTACCCTCAGCAGTCTGGTGGGCCTCATCCAATCAGCTGAAAGGCCTCCAGAGCAAAACTGAAGGCTTGGGGGTGTAACTCAGTGGTAGGGTACTTGCCTGCCTAGCATGCTCCAGACCCCAAGGTCAGTTCTCAAAACCACCAAAAAATTAAAAAAATTAAAAAGTCGGGTTTTAAAAAAAGAACAAGGGGCTGGAGAGATGGCTCAGCACTTAAGAGCCTTGGCTGCTCTTTCAGAGATCCCGAGTTCAATTCCCAGCACCGACATGGGATCCAGGACCCTCTTCTGGTGTGCAATGTACATTCGGACAAAACATTCATTATATGCATACATACATACATACATTTTCAAAAAAAAAAAAAGAAAGAAAAGAAAAGAACAAAATTTCAGTTTCCCTTGTGGGGGGCAGTGCTTCAAGACTATCATAGGCTGGAGAGAGAGTTCAGTGGTTAGCGCGCTTCCTATCCAAGCATGAGAACCTGAGTTGGTATCTTACCCAGCACATCAAGTAAACAAGTTAACTATTGAAAAGCTGAGCATAGCGGGTGCTCCTATAACCCTGACACTGTCGGAAAGGGACAGGAGGCTCGCTGGGGCTCACGGACTGGTGGCCTGGCTCCAGGTTCAGTGAGAGACCCTGTCTGGAGGGGACACGATGGGAAATGACAGAGCGGGACATCCAAGTCCTACTCTGGCCTCTGTGCCAAGCCTTTACCTCCTGAGTGCCGGGATGTGCGCCAGCACACCCAGTTTATGCAGCGCTGGGGACTGAACCCAGGACTTCGCACACACGCTAGACACGCATTCTACCCACCGAGCTACACCACCCCTCGCTCTGAAATGTTTCCAAACAGCTTGCCCGTGTAGTCCCTAAGATCGTCCTGGAAACCTCAGTGCTAAATCCGGGCCGCTTAGGAAGCGGCAGCCCAGCCCAGGACTTGGCAGTGCCGGAGGGCTGGTCCTGTTGGCTCCCACAAGAGAGGTGGTCAGGGAAAGCGTAGCTCAACAGGCCCCAGCCTCGCTTGCTCACCGTGGATTCTGCCTGAGCCCTGAAGACTCCATTAAAGTAACTGGTCTCTGAGGACCATTTCTGGCTGTCACAGCACTCCATGCAAGCACGCCGGCCTCTCCCAGGGGACGGGGCTCTGTTTGTGAGATACATCACTTCTTCACTGCCCTTCTCTATAATATCCTTACATCTCAAATCCTCACGGCGACTCCATTAGGAGCCCTGCTTTTCCTTTATACTGACTCTTAATCAGTGATACATCTACCAGTGATAGTGGGTTTTATTAGCTCCTGTAGAAATAGGATTTTTCAAAACCCAGGCCCACACCTCTGCACCACGGTCACTTCAGGTCCTTGGCCTGGAGGAAAGTGCATCTGTTGGAATCTCGATTGCGTGCCCGCTTGTGGCATGGAGGATTTGTTTCGTCTTACATGCACTAGTTCCCACCCAAAACACAAGCAGTGCAAGGCTGGGCTAACATCATGCGCCTCTACCCGAGGACCTAGAAAGATGCCAGGCACGAAGAATGCTCAGTGAGCGAGCAGGGATGACGGACAGCACTTCCCTGGATGGGGAAGCTGAGGGAGCACCTCCCACTCCTGACTTGCTAATCACAGGCACTGTCTTGTCATTTTCCCTCCCTCCGATGCTGCTCACACTTTATTCTGAAACACAGAAGCCACATCATGCTTGGACGCTGACAAGCAGCTTCCCACCCTCTGCTGCAGTTTCTGTCTCGGAGGACAAAAAAACAACAACACAAAAGGGATCTTTGGTTTCTGCTTAGGAGGATGATGATTTGGATCTGAAACGTCCCTCAAAAGTCGGTGTGTGGAAAGCTTGGTTCCTAGTACAGCAGTGTGCGGAGATGGGGGCCTCCTGAAATGATTGGCTCATGGGACTGTGACCTCATCAATGGATTAATCCATGTGTGGATTAATAACTTAATGGGCTACTGGGAAATGGTAGGAAATGGTAGTAGGTGGGGTCTAGTTGGTGGTCACTGGTGGGCATCCCCTGGGAAGGACCATTTTGTCCCTGGGTCTGTCTCCTCCTCTCCTTTTTCTCTCTTCCTTTTTCCCTGTTTCAGTGGCCACACGTCCTCCATCATGATACTCTGCCATACCACAGGCCTAAAGCAATGAAGCCAGCTGACCTCGGTGGGGGAGTGGGGGCGGAAATCTCTGGATGCCGAGAGTCAAAACAGCCCATTTTCCCCACTGACATGGTTTCTCTCACATCCTTTTTTGCGGGGTGGGAGACTAACCCAGGGATGGTGGCAAAGTTCTAGGAATGGATGGTGGCATTCTGCAGCACGGTGGAACTTCTTAATGCCATTGAATCCTACAGTGAAAATGGTTAACGTGGGAAATTTTCCCTTATGTCAAGTTTAACACAAGGAAAAGCTAAACTTGTTGAGATCTTCCACCCAGATGTCTTCATTTTTCTGTTAGGTCTAAAGTGCCAAACACTCCCCTTCTACACACACACACACACACACACCCCTGAACAATACCCCAGAACCCTCACCTCCAGGATGTCACCCTCAGCCACAGGTCTGCCTGGCAAGTTCCCGTCACTTCTCCGCCTCCATTCTCTCTCATCCTAAGGACTTTCCCGACTGCCCTTGGCTCACTCACAACATCGCCCTTCACACCACCGCTAATGACTCTGCTAATTCCCGCTCTGTGGTGCTTTAACTGCTAAGTGCCTGCTTTGTAGATCAGCATTTTCCCTCCACGTCTGGGGGTTGCTATTCAACCTGCAAGGAACGGCCATGGGACTTAAATTCCTTTTGCAGGCTTCCCACGGAGCTGGGTACATTACCGGACACACAATGTGCACTAGAATGCCTGTAACTAATGAATGACTGCCTGAACTCCAAGGGTGATGGGTGTCTCTCACACAGCCAATGAATCAATATGTCTGGAGAGAGCAGCCTTTCCTCAAAGGAAGAAAAAATACAACTAAAAGACAACTTCGTGACCTGTCATCAGACAAGCAGCTTGAAGGCCAGGGAGCACGGTTTTATTCTGACTTCTGCAAAGGCCTGCTGGAAAATTAAACATGTGTGCCCACGTTGGGAACACCTAAGCGTGCGCACATGCAGACACTGTCCAATCTGCCCCATCTTGAGGCGTGGCCCTGAGACCGAAGCTTGGGGTCCCGAGAGATCACCCTACAATCGTTAGTTGAAAAGCCCAACGTGGTTCTAAAATAAAATACCACTACAGACTCGTGACTGACAAAGAAACCTTTGGAAATTTCTGAGCCTGCAAAATTAATCAGCACCAGTTTGAAGAGAGCTAAAGGACATGAGAGGTCTTTTTGCTCACGTATCTGTAATTAACATCTTACTTGATCTTAGACAGCAAATTAGCAGGTTATTGTCTTTGTGGTGAACGTTTGGTACAGACAGAAGAAGGATCAGAGGTTCAAATGCTCCTACCTGCTCCTGGGCCAGCAAAGCCTTCTTCTTCATGATTTTCATGGCATAGACGTCCCCTGTTGCCTTCTCTCTAACCACCTGCACTTCAGCAAAGTGACCACAACCCACAAGACTTCGGACTTCAAAGTCTTTCACTGAAGGCTGGAGCTCCCGTAATTCAGCTATTGTGTCGGAGTCTGTGGAAGATGGAAGATTTACACCCAGGTGAAAAAAAAATACACTTCAAATGCATGCATCTTTGCGAAAGAGGGGAAAAAAAGAAAGAAAGAAAAATGTGTTCTGCCTTCCTTCCCTGTCAAAAGACGTTTAGTCACTTTCTCATCCATCATGAATAATTATAAAATCGGCACAAAAGTGTTTTTATCTGTTAAAATTAAGGGCTCCAGAAATTCCAAAGTACGGTTTCCATGGTAGCTATAATTCGAATCCTGTAGACTTAGAAAATAAGAAGGGAGCACACATGCCATGCTTTTCTTCTTCCTCTGAGGGCTGCAGGGCAGCGCTGGGGGTCAAACAAGCGTGGCGGTATTTAGACTGGCATTACAATGTAACATAAGCAACATGACCCCTGATTTCCCATCAGCCTTTGAGTTGATTGCAGATCATTCCACTCTAGCTAGATGTGCTCTGCCTGGATTTGTGCCACTGGCCCTTGCACTACTTCAGAGGACTGCTTTCCTGGCCTTAATCTAGGGCAGTGCTTGAAAGCAGTACACACTTAGCGCCCAGGCCCAGAGGCTGGGTTGCCGGCCACACACCCGATGAGCCTGCGACTCGTTCTTGACATGGTCTTATTCCTTTCCCAAGTGCAACGGCTCAGGCTGAGATCAATGTAGGAAATACAGGACTAATGGAGTGGTGGTGGTGCAGGATTTCGCACGCAGTTAGTAACACTGTGAGACAGACATCTCTTGATGACCGAGAACTCTACTGACTTGCAAGAATGTAAGGAACAGTGGTGATGATCTAAAAATGGTACCCAGTGATGAACAAGGGAACTGCATCAGAAATAGGGGTTACAAACAAAGGAAATCAGGAAATACCTATCACCCAAATTATCTTAGGCCAAGGGTACAGTCAGTAGCAGAACATGTATTCAGCATACAGGAGGTCCTGGGTTCAAATCCCAACACCAAAAAAAAAAAAAACTTACCCTGGAGAATCCCATAGTTAGGTATCACATTGAAAGCTGAAAGACTAGGCCTGGGGAAATGGCTCAGTGAATAAGAACATTTGCTCTGCAAGCCTGAGGTCCTGAGTTCAAATCCTCAGCACCCACATAAAAAGCCAGGCATGCTGGCACATGCCTGCAACCCTAACAGCAAAGGTGAGAGACAGGTGAACCCCAAGGACCTGCTGGCCAGGCAGCTTAGCCAAAATGGCAAGCTTGTGGTTCAGTGAGAGACCCTGTCTCAAGATAATAAGGTGAAAAATGATAGAAAATGACACCTGATATCCTGCTCAGGTTTCTGTGGGTTCGCACACCTGTGCACTTAAATGCATGCCACACAGAAAGAAAGATACACACACCAAAAAAAGAAAACTAAGAGACTGCTCTGAAATGTCCCCTAGACACTGAAGTTTTACGCAGTTGGTCCTCCATATCCACAGATTCAACCAACTGAACACAGATCAAAAGCATTTTGAAGGCCAGCATGATGGCTCAGCGGGTAAAGGAGCTTGCCATGCAAGCCTGAGAATCTGAAGCCCCTCCCTAGATGAATGATCTAGTAGAGAGAAATCAGCCCCTAAACGTTGTCTTCTGGGCCTCTGTGCACGAACCTATCTATTCACATGCATGCCATAATAATTAAAAAACATTCAGAACAGAAAATATTCCACAAAATTTCAAAATGCAGAACTTGAGTTTGTGGCACACAGAAATCTACACTGAATCCACACAAAGGCACTGTGGTGAGCATCCCAAGCAACCCATAATGACGCATGTGCAGGTGCATGCAAACGCCACACTAGTCCACAAAAGGGATCTGTGGCTATTAGTTTTACGGAGGCAGGGGGCAGTTGGAACCAGTTCCTTGTGGGAACCCCAACCTATGGCCACATCATCTCCCCATGTTATTCCAGAACCAAGAGGAAGGCCCTTTTGCTAGAAATCAGGTACAGCCCCAGCGTGTCCTTCAGGGACTCAGCCCTGGCAGCCACCAGACAGGTCATTACCCTCCACCGCCAGGTGTGGCACATTCCCTATGTGATTCGTATACCCTGTAAAAGGTCCCTCCCGACACCATGGCTCTCGCTTGCTCATTCTCTGTCTTCTGGTCTTTCTGTCTCTCTGTCTCTATCCTCTAGATCTTTCTCGGGTCCCCACTCAGCAACAGCCTTTTGCTCCCTCTCCCCCAGTACACCTCTTAGGTGAGATCTGTTGCATGGTGTGATCTCTGCAGCAGACCTTTGCGTAGACCCACCAAGGTACTCTGCCACTAACCCTAACATTGGTTCCGCCACTAATCCTAACACCTTTCACAACAGTCATGAGCGGCACTTGGATGAATTATCCAGCACGAGATGTTCACTGCATCATCCACCCCCTTTCTCTCTTGCAAAGGTGGAGCTGAATTCTCTTGGCCGGAAGGCAAATATGGTCAACTCCCTGGTATTGGCTGTCTTCCGACCCCTACTCTGATGTTGGCCAGTCATCCAAAGCTCCCTTGGTCCCTTGGGGAACCACCCTAGAGTAGTGGGTGGATCTACATGCGTTCATTGTGAGCACTGTTTCAAAAGGAGATCTAGGATCACAGAGACGGCTCGGTGAGTAAAGGCACTTGGTGCCCTGAGTTTGATCCTTGCGACCCACATGGGGGAAAAAGAGAACTGACTCCTGTAATTTGCAATTTGTCCTCTGACCTCTACACGTGCGAAATAAAGTAGAATTGATGTGTCTATGCAAAGCACACAGCTTGAACGCAAACTTGGGAGCCACACAGCATTTCCCCTTCGCTCTCACATCACCATGCCAAGCCCTGTCTGCCTTCCCCCTCATCCCTTTCCCGGCTTCCTTCATGTGTCAACTATTTGAGTACTGAATTATAATTAACCAAATGCGCTGGCTTGCAGCTTTCTGTGTTTGAACCTGACTTCGCTGCCGCTGTACACAAGGCCGATCTCTCTTCATTTTCTTTCAGGCCTTGGGCCCCAAAATTGCTTACGATGTTGCCCAACTCAGTAACAGTGGGCCCGTCACTGGGGACAATCCGGCATCTAAATCACACACATTAGACAAACTGCTTTGTGGGCAAAAATGATGACACCTTCAGAACTGCAAGAAAGCATTCCAAATCTCTATCTTCTTCCCCAAAGGCTTTTGCAATATTAGGGTGAATAGGAGAGATGCTAAAATCAAGCCCCTGGGTGTTTTAAAAGAGAGATATGAGGGGAGCCCTTCACAACTTCTCCCCATACCAGCTGCTTCTATGACCCCAAAACCATATGGACTCATCATCTCTCTGAACTTTTAGTTAGTGTTTATGGGCCCAGTGGGTACTGAATACTGAGGCAAACCAAAAGATACAGAGCACTGTAATGAAAACGCAGCCCAGGTCGTGGCTTTGTTAGACAGACAACTGGACCTGAGGGGGGGGGGGGGGGGCAAAAAAACCAACTCAGCAGAATCGACAGCTTCCTTCCCTGAATTCAGTCCAGCCTTTCAAGGTCTAGGAATCCATCCTTCACAGAACCCTCAACACATGCTCGGAAAGATGTGCATGAAGAGGCCCGTGATGAAAACTTAAACAGAAAACACTCAGAAGCAACCTGATCCTAAACTCCCATCAGCAACAACATGGAAATAATCTAAAGATCAACCCAGGACAGCTAGGGCTGCACAGGAGACCCTGCCCAAAAAGAAAAAAAGGGGGGTGAGGGGATTCATTTATTTTATTATGTATATGTGTGTTTTGCCTGCATGGATGCATGTGCACCATGTTGCTCTTGGAAGTCAGAAGAGGGTGTTATTTACATCACCTTGATGGTTGTGAACCTCTGTGTGGGTGCTGGGAACTGAACCCAGGTCCTCGGGAGGAGCGGCTCTTAACTGCCGGGCCATCTCTCCAGCCCCACGCCTGCATACTTTAACGTGTAACCATTAGATCAGGGTAACACTTCTCCATCACATTGAGCGTCTATAATTTTCTTTGTCTTATCAGCAGAGCCTCCTGACTCCAAGACACGCATAAGGCTGCTGCCGGCAGCGGCGGAGCCTGACACACGCTTTCATACTTAATAAGTGTACACTGAGATGACAGACGGGATAGTAGAGCAAATACATACAACAGTAGGAGAGTCATTCATTATTATCAAGTACTACATATAATTGCATGTTATGTTCTTTCTCACAGGGTTCACAGTTCGGTAGGTTTGTTCAGAACAGCACCGTCATAAATAGGTCTGATGCATGGTGCTACAAGTTAGGGCTGCAGGGTGCCTGGGTGGGAGACATCGTTTAGCTCATTATAATCCTGTTGGGTCCCTAACTGTCACATAACTGTCTGTTGTTCTCGGGACATTGAGGTGTGACGCCCATTTGTCCCCTTGTATCTGGAGTATCTAAAGCATCGTCTGGTGCACGTTGGGCACCTGACATCTATCTACTCAATGAGTGTACTGCTGAGTAAACAAGGTAAGTGGCAAGAGGCTGCATAGACATGCTCATGCACGTGTGGTGCACGTGTCGATACTCACACACACACATAGACATGCTCATGCACGTGTGTGCACACGCTGACACTCAGACACACACACAGACATGCTCATGCACATGTGGTACACACACTGATACTCAGACACACACATAGACATGCTCACACACATGTGGTGCACACACTGACCGATACTCAGACACACACATAGTGTTTTGGTTTAGTTTGGTTTGTTTTTTTGAGACTTATGTCACCACACCTAGAAAAAGAAATAACTCTTTAAAAAATAAGTAAATAGGCAGGTATTGAAGATACTGAAACACCATGCTATAGCTCAGATATACGCAATTATATATGTCACTTAAAATGCATAAATTATATAAGCATTTATTTTATATAAGAGGGCACCAGGTCCCCTGGACCTACAGTCAGACAGCTGTAAGCTGACAGGAGAATGCTGGGAACCAAACCCAGGTCCTCTGTCACAGAAGCAAATGCTCCTAACTGGTAAACCATCTCTCTAGTCCCGAGAGAGAATACTTTTAAAAAAAAGAATTCATAGGCAAGGTGTGGTGGTGCACGCCTTTAATCCTAGCACTTGGGAAGCAGAGGCAGGTGATCTCAGTGAATTCAAGGCTAGCCTGGTCTATCTAGTGAGTTCCAGGACAGCCAGGGATACACAGTAAAATCCTGTCTCAGGGAGAGAGAGAAAGAGCAGCCAAATAAAGTGGCTAGCCTCCACCACCTCGGCTTGTGTGAGCATCCTATGATTGCCACACGACGGCACATAAAGTGGCTAGCCTCGACCACCTCGGTTTGTGTGAGCATCCTATGACAGCCACACGATGGCACATAAAGTGGCTAGCCTCGACCACCTCGGCTTGTGTGAGCATCCTATGACAGCCACACGATGGCAAAATCGTCTAATGACGCAATCAGAACACATGTCCATAGTTAATCAACGCAGGACTCCAACAGAAGACAATAATCCCCCCCCCTTCTCATTCCTTGCCCTCCACTGGCTCAAGGTCAGGGGTTATCTGTGGGAAGCACCAGTTCTGACCACCCTCTCCAGCTCATTTCCTCTGGCAGCTCTGGAGAAAACCCCCACTCCTACAAACGTGGGCAGTGGCAGCTGAAGGACCGTTCTCCACGGGAAAAGCACAGCTCACCTTCTGAAACAGAAACCCAAAGGGGTCGGGGTGGGGGTGGAGCTCGTATGAATGTAATCACCGGATTTCAATCATGGGCTCTTCAGGGTCCTCACCAGGAAGCCTCTTCAAAAAATATGAAACGGTTTCCGGGAAGAACATCTACTAGAAAAAAGATCTCCACTGCAATACCAGCCCCTGATTACGCACCGCGTCTCCATGATTGACTGCTCTTAAGGGTCCCCGAGGTCTCAAACCTAATGGAGGGGCTGGGGTGAGTTCCTCTAAGTTCTGCCCCCTCCCACTGCCTACTTGATAATTTACATATTCAAAAGAGGGAGGAATATTCAAACAAGTGCAGAGTGATGAGTAAATACCTCAAGGACATTTTAAAGATACACAACGTGTTAATTAATCACGGTTGACGCTTGTGGTTAACGTTCAGTGTTTATCGACAAGCCTGGTGTTCTAGTAACTTCGACGTTGCTGTGGTGAAAAACCCTGTCAAAGTGACTAAGGGCACAGTCCCAGGGTCCAGTCTCTCACAGTGCGAAGGGCCAGGCAACAGGAGCTCAGAGAAGCTGGTCACCCCCAATGGAGGAGGGAGAAGTCAATGTTCGCAGCTCACTCTCTCCTTTTTATTGGTCCAGGATCCTAGTCCAGGAAGCGGTGCAATTACAGAGGGCCGGTGTGTCCTGACAGGAAATGGTGTAATCACATGAAGATAATCTCTCCCCACCACCACCACCACCAAGAAAGGGTTTCTCTGTGTAACCCTAGCTATCTCGCAACTCGCTCTGTAGACCAGGCTGGCCTTGAACTCTCAGAGATCCACCTGCCTCCGCCTCCCGGGTGTTGGGATTAAAGGCGTGCACCAACACCCCGACTCAAGATAATCTTCCCCAGCATATCTTCCCCCAGATGAGGAACTGGGAGCAGACTAGGTGCACACAAGTCAGCGAAGCCCTTGTTAACAGTTTGAGTGTGAAATGGTCCCCACAGGCTCCCGTACTTAAACATTGGGTCCCCAGCTGGTGGCACCGTTTTGGCAGAGGGTGGGCCTTGAAGGTCAAAGCCTTCTCCTGCCCAAGCTCTTTGCTTCCTGGTCAGCACTCTGCAGCAAGGGGCCGCCACGTGACCTGCCACACTCCTTCTCTGCCATGAACTCTCAAACCGTGAGCCGAAACGAAGCCCTCTTCTGTCAGCAAACTAAGACAAGGAAAAGGGACACATGAGTTTTGCTTACTCAGCTGCTGTGGGGCCTTTGAGTGACTAGCTGCGTAGTCCATTATATAGGGTCCTGATGATCCTAGTGCCCTGACTCCCTTGTGGATTCAGGCACAGCTGATCACAACAAGTGACTCAAAGCAGAACCAATCAGAACCTTCCCTGGGATTGGGAAACACCAACCAACCTGCACCAGGCCTGGTGGCGCATGCCTTTAATCCCAGCACGCAGAAGGCAGAGGCAGGCCGATCTCTGTGAGTTCCAGGCCAGCCTGGTCTACTGAGTGAGTTCCAGGACAGCCAGGGCTACACAGTAGTCTCAAAAACCAAAAGGAACCAAGCTAACACATCTAACTGGGCAGGAGGTGGTCGGTCTCTAAAACTAGTTTCTACTGAATGTGACACTTGGGATTCATGTCCAGTGAAGTTTCTTCACACACAGAATGAAGCTGCTCTGGTTTAGAACTGGAAACATCTCTCTCAGAGGCCCCGAGCATGGCGCTACTGAGGTGGTGGAACTCCCAGTGAGGAAGATTCTGTGGGACCTCTCAGACTGTACCCCCTAGCCCCTGGTGGATGGAGACCACGCAGAGCAGTCACCACAGGCAGCGAAAGCCCACCTCCCGGCAAGAGGCGTCCCTGAGGGTCGGCCTTTGAAAAGGGCCTGTGGGGCCCTGACCCCTCTCCCTCTTTCCTGGTCATTCCTAGCCATGAGGTAAACATGAGGATGTGTTGCCTGGTCACAGGCACTAAAGCAACCAACCATCGACTAGAGCCTCCAAAGGTACAGGACCAAAGGAACCTTTCATTGTCTGCACTTTGCAGATATCCCAGATGTCTGATTACGGTAACAGAGAGCTGACTGACAACAGCCAAGAGATCTTCCATCCTCAATAAAAAAAGCCTTCAAAAGAGCCTCTACTTCAGTGTTCCTGGACACTCAGGGCCACTGTGGCAAGTCTGGCCTTCGAAGCTAGAGCTCACATAAAGCCCAAGTCTTTTTTGTTTTGTTTTGTTTTGTTTTTTCGTTTTTTTCAAGACAGGATTTCTCTGTGTAGCTTTGCGCCTTTCCTGGAACTCGCTTTGTAGACCAGGCTGGCCTTGAACTCACAGAGATCCACCTGCCTCTGCCTCCCAAGTGCTGGGATTAAAGGCGTGCACCACCACTGCCCGGCTCCATGTCTTTTCTTAAAAGGGCAGGTGGGAAACAGTTTAGGCTTTGGGGAGTCACATGATCTCTGTTTCAAGTATTCTAATGTGACGAAACCCATGGGTGTGACTGGTTCCAATAAAGCTTTGTTTACAGACAGAGTTTACCGTTTCCAGGCCCCTTGCTCTAGAGGCCACAGAGAGAAACCACAGAGAGCATAAGACTCTGATCTCCAGGAAAGAGAGAGGCATGGATGGATAGGCTGAGACCCCTTTCATCCCAAAAACCTCAATGGAGCTCAGCTTTCCAGCCAGGGCTACACACACTGAGCAAGCCATCTAGAACATTCCAGCTTAAGAGAGCCTAGAACCTGCGATTTTAGCCAATACATCACAGAGCAGAGGAGTCCCCAGCTGAGTGCAATCAAACCACTGACTCATGAAGAAGCGATACAAAACCACCCCCTCGGCCTCTACAGTTTGGAATGCTTGGTTAGACGGCCATTTTAGATGAGGCGCTTTCTCAAATCTGGCATGACTGAATACACGGTCCTGTATGTTGTGGATGCTTCACAGGACCTGGCTCACCCAGTAGCGCCCTCCCCTGGCTGTGATAACCCAAAGGGGTTTCCCAGTGTTTCTCTAAGAGATGCCGGAGGAGCAGGACACCCACTGACTGAACACACTGGTTGAAAATGCTAGAAGCTGTGGCACCAGCACCCAACTGCCCCACCACGTGAGCAAAATCAGGAGTGCGGTCAGAGTCTGCTGATCCACGACATTCCCAGGCCCTGGGGCACTCCGCCTTCATCAGTTGCTTTTCCATCTAAGAAAACTTAAAGATGACATCGTGTGACATCAGCGGTATGAATAAAACAACCCAGTTAGCTAGCGGTGTAGCTCACTGGCAAAGCTCCATGAAGAAGGGGGAGAGGAGGAGGGGAAGGAGGAGAGGAAGAAGAGAAGGAAGGGGAGGAGAAAAAGGAGGAGAGGGAAGAGGAGACACCAGATTCAGAACCATTACTGTCTTCACCTATTATCATGATTTTAAAATTAAGCAACTGAAAGAAATTATCTTATTGACTTTAAACACAATGGCCCCTAAGCCCCTGCCTGAAGGACAGGTTAGCTCAGAGTGTAAGAAGGGAGCCAGGGGACAGCATCCCCACCATGGAAGTCCCTGGAAACAGCTATGCCTGAAGCATCCTTGGATTTCTGTCCCATGAGTCAACATAGTTCCCTTTTGTCCTGACTTTCTGTCACTTGCCGGGAGAAGGCGGACGTCAGTCTGGTCTCCAGGCTACAACTGTACAATCTATGTACGCTCCTGGGCCAGCGTTATGCAGACCATGGCTTTCTGCGCCTCCCACCAGTGTCTTCTGCCTCCAGCATCCTGTCTTCCTCTAGAGGGAGGGTTGGCGAGACTTACACTTGCGGACGAAGCTGCTCACATGCTTCATCTTCATCAGGGCGGGCTGGCTGCACTCTTCGAAGAGAGCAAAGAGGGCATCTAACATCCCTTCCCGGGAAATAGCAGCCTGCTGCTGTTGAGTCACGAGGGGCGGTTTCCCCTAAAAATGGCAAACAGCAGATGGAGATTCTGTCAATAATGAAAAGCTTCGATCAATAACATCCACGCAGAGTAAATTACAAGCGACCGACTCAGCTAACTGCTCGCGGCACACTGGCAACGATTCTGGGGGCCGTTAAGTGATTATTTGCAGGGGTCCATTGCAGCCGGCTTTCCTCACCTGGATCTGGGGGAAACCGTCATGCCAAGAACACCATCCCTGTAAACCTCATTCCTTCCTTGAGTCTGAGCTTCACGGACCCTGCAAGTTCTGAGATGATGCCACATCTCGTCAACGGGAATCAGTGATTGACACTCCTTCCCTGTGTGGCTGGAGGATTGCTAACTCGACTCCAGCTCTTTTAGTTCGTCTCAAGGAGCAGGAATGGATGCCTACCGCGAAGCCGAATTTATTCATGATCTGTGGGATCGGTTACAGATTGGCAGACTGTGTCTAGCCCACAAACATGTTTTGTTTGGCTTGAAGTATTTAAAATAATTTGAATTATCTGCCAATATTTTTAAATCAGATTTTATACACACACACACACACACACACACACACACACACACACACACACACACAGAAGGTCTGTGTTTTCCTGAAACTCTAGCGGATCTGGCGATATTGCCCTGTCCCACTTGGTGACACAGAAGGAGCTGAGTGATGTCGCCCTCCTGGTGGGTGCTGAGGTTCACTGTAGACTTGACTTCCAGTCTTCTGTCCGGCCAGCTTGATTCATTTATGCCCACTGTCTGGCCTCTCAAGACATGAGCTGGCAACTCTTGGTTTAGAGCAATGATTCCCATGTGAGGCCTCGGACTGTGGGGCAATCTCCCTGTCAAAACAACTGAAGGAGGGAGGTATAGAAAGGAGACTTTTAAGAGTGCAGAGGCTAAGAGAGATGGATTGGTTGGTAAAGAGCCCATCCCACAAGAATTAGAACCTGAGTTCAGATCCCCAGAATCCATGTAAAATAGTGGCAAGTGCCTGTCACCCCATCACTAGGGGATGGGACATGGATTCCTGAAGCTCATTGGCCAGTTCATCTGGTTGAATTCATGAGCAGTGAGAGATCCTATCTCAAAACATTACAGTGGAGATCAACCAAGGAAACATACCATGCCTGTGGCTGGCCTACACACACACACACACACACACACACACACACACACACACACACACACGAGCGCATGTACGCATGTACACATGTACGCACGCACACACACATTTTCAATGCAGCCAGGCTTGGTGGTACATACCTATAATCATAGCATGTGGGAGGCTGAGGCAGGAGGATTATGAGTTCAAAAGAAAAAAAAAAAAAGGACAAAAAAGACCACTAACAATTCCTGGCACACGCCACACCTCCCCTCAGTATCTACCATCCACCTGCACAGGTGCCATCCCTGAGACTCACGTTACACAGCAGAGTGACAGGAATGGTCTTGTGCTGGTTCACGGTACAGCCTCTACGAAACCAGACAGCCTTGGCCTTGGATTTTTTTGGGGAAGGCAGATGCCATGCACAGAAGTTTAGGCGGCATTTGGGGTTTGGCACGCTACAGCCCATGAGCCAAACAAGGCCCACTGCCTGAATTATAAACAGGGCTCTGTTGGAAGGTAGCCATGCCTGCTCCTTTACATTGCGTCCTTGACGACTTGGGTGCCACAATGGCAAAGTTGAACAGCTGCCACCAATGACCCACATAATGGAAAATCTTTTACTATTTGCAGGGGGTGGGAAAAAGGAGCCCAAGATAGCCTAGGTAAATAAATAAGTAAGTAAATACATGGAGAGGCCACATGAGGGCGGGGTCATGGCTCAGCAGGTAGCCTGATGACTTGAGTTTGATGCCTGGAATCCACATGAAAAGCCAAATGTGGGGGGCATTCCCCCTGGAAATGGGAGACGGAGGAAGGAGAGTCGGCAGAAGTCTGTAGGCCAGTGAACCAGGAATAAACTGTTGGCAAACCAGGAGAGACCCTGCCTCAAAACAAGGCGAGAGGACCCCTGACTCCTCCAAGTTGCACTCTGGTATCCATGCGCAATGTCAAGTGCATGCAGGCGCCCACGGTCACAGAAGCATGTGAGCACATGTAAACAAGAATAAATAATTCCACTTAAAAAATAAGGGGCCGGGCGGTGGTGGCGGCGCACGCCTTTAATCCCAGCACTCTCGAGGCAGAGACAGGCGGATCTCTGAGTTTGAAGCCAGCCTGGGCTACAGAGTGAGTTCCAGGACAACCAGGACTAAACAGAGAAATCCTGTCTTGAAAAACATAAATAAATAAATAAATAAATAAATAAATAAATAAATAAATAAATAAACAAACAAACAAATAAATAAATAAAATAGGGGTGCCTTAGTGAGCAGTCAGCACCTAGATTTTACTGACCCAGGTGGAACCCCAGCTGATGCCATGGGGTGGGGCGAAGCCACCCACTGAAGTACAGACAACCTGCTGGAGTCTGATGGTTGGTTGGTTGGTTGGTTTTGAAACAAGGTCTTATTCTATAGCCCTGGCTGGCCTGGAACTTGCTATATAAACCAGGCTGGCCTTCAACTCACAGAGATCCACCTGCCTCTACCACCACGCCTGCTGGAAAACCTGCAAAATCCAAGGCAAAGATGCGACTGTTTCTTTAAGCTTTAGGGCCTGTTATACAACACTGGGCAGCATAAAGGAGCAGCTGCACTTGAATCACTAGAGAATCACAAAAGAACGGATTCTTTGGCCCTATTACCAACCTCCTGAATTAAAATGTTCTAGATTGCAGTTTTAGAACTGATTTTAACCAGTTCCCCGGGAGACTCAGTCAAGTTGGGAACTGCTGGGCCTTCCTGCCTGACCCTTCGCTTGCCTTTAACTCTGTCCACCTGAGAGTTAAACCCACATAGACGAGGGGTTCCCGGAGACTCAAGGAGGCTTAAGCTCAGAGCACCCTATCATACCTTCTCCAAATGCTCGAGAGCCTCAAACTTGAAAATGGCCCTTTGTTCTGATGCTTTTTCTTACTCTCCCCATGTTTCTTAAAATGCCCTTTCTTTAGGAAATGAAAAGACCAGAGAGTAATAGCTTTTTTTCCCTTTTATTTGTTTTCTACATCCTTGTTTGGCAAAATAAAAAAAACTGGCAAAGCCTTGGCCGCCTGGTGATCTGTGAGATGCCTGTGGCTCTGGCAGTCTGCCAAGCACCGAAACACAAGTGCCCTGTGTAGGAGGGAGCCACACCGACTGAGACCTGGTCTAAAGGACATACCTTGATAGAAGAAAACAAACCAGCCACCGGATCTGCCTCTGAGTGACAGACAGCCCTGCATCGGGACGGCACAGCAGCCTACGTCTGGCATACCCAGACACTTTGCCACAACACCTGTCCTGGAGCAGGAGGCACTAATTGCTGCTGTCTGCATGTGGTTTAACCCTCCAAGGGTTCATGCGCTGCAAGCGTGGACCCCAGTGTCGAAGTGGTGGAAGCTTAAGAACGTGGAGGATGCCTGGTCTCCAAGAGAGGGCGAGACACCTATCCGGTCTCCAAGAGATGACAAAATGCTTTCCTTAACCTCAGGAGCGGGGTGTTAGAAAGGAAGTGGGCCTGCTCTTTCACTTCCTGTCTTGCCCATGTGATTTCTCTGCACATGCCCCTGCCAGTATGGTGCCATGGTTACCAGGCCCTCAGCGGAGCCATGCAGAAGCCATTTGTACTCCTGGGCCTGCAGAACTGTGAGCTATGTACCTCTTTTGTTTATAAAGTACACACCCTCAGGTACATTGTTAGAGAAAAAAAAAAAAAAAAAACCAATTCAAGTCACTCAACGTTAAAAAGAGATGTCATGAAAGTGTTTGGTTTGCTTTCTATTGCTGTGATCAAAAGCCAGAAGGGCAGGAAAGGGTTTATGTCAGCTTACAGCCCATCACGAAGGCAAGTCAGAGCAGAACCGGAGGAAGAAACTGAATCAGAAGCCATGGAGGGACGCTGCTTACTGGCTTGCTCCTGGTGGCTTGCTCACCCTGCTTTTCTTATACACCATTCGAGATCGCCTGCACAGGGGATGGCACCTCCCACAGTGTGCTGGACCCTCCCATGTCAATCATTAATCAAGAAAATGCCTCCACGCTTGCCTACAGTAGGCCAAGCTGAGGAAGCATTGTCTCCGGTGAGATTCCTTCTCCCCAGATGACTCCAGTATGTGTCAAATTGACAAAAAAAAAAAAAAAACAACCAGCACCAAAGGTTTTACTCAGAATCCTCCCCATTAAACATAAAAGATGGCAGATCAACTGTGAGACATGCTAGTAATGTGACCCTCGGGACATGTGATCAGCCCTTGAAATCAGACAGTCCCAAATGTCACTCACCCGAGTGTCTTGTAAGTTGCGTGACTGGTTTTGGGTTTGTTTGTTTTTTTATTTTACGCATACAGGTGTTTTTCCTACATGCTTAGTACCCTCAGAGGCTAGAAGAGCGCATCAGATCCCCTGGAACTGCAGTTACAGACAGTTGTGAGCCACCATGTAGGTGCTGGGAATTGAACTGGGGTCCTCTGGAAGAGCAGCCAGTGCTCTTAATGGCTGAGCCGTCTCTCCAGCCCCATATCACATCCCTTAATAAATGAGTACTTGTTTTGTAATTAGTTGGGCATGTGTCCTGTATGCGACAGTGTTCAGTCATTAAGGTCACAGATAGAGCATTCATCTGTGAGAACTGTCTCCTGATTGAAAACAAAGGTTTCCACAGAACAACCCAAGCTACCAAGCCGTTCCCACTGTTTTCACAGCCCCCCAATACTAACATCTGAGGGGGGCAGGCAAATGTCAGCAAGAATATTCCCAGTCATCATACAGGCATCCCACATGGAAGTATTGGTAAGTACATGGAGATCATGATGATTATGACCACAGTGTGTGTGATTCATGATGTCAATGGCTTTCTGCACATGCCTGTGAGGGACTGATTACCTTGATCACATTCACTGACTGTGAAGACCCTTCTCAACCGTAGGCTGGACAGGATTGTTCCCCAAGCAGGGGACCCTGGACTATGTAAATGGGAATGGAGACACAGCAGCCTAACTGTAGAGGATGTCATGTGACCAGCTCCCTCAGGCTCTTGGCTCTGTGACTCCCCTGCCCTGATGTCATACAGAGCTGTGAGCCAAAATGCTTTCTCCCTTAAACTGCTTTCGTCAGAGCATTCCGTCACAGAAACACACAGAGAAACTGAGACAGTTGTACCCAGAGTCCCCCAAAGACCACCGAGAGACCGAATCCGATGCAAAAGCAGAGTCTTTGTATTGTTACAAGTTAACTCGGGACTCTCCATCCGTGTGACGCAGCAGCAGAGCAGGAGAGACCCTGAGTAGCAATGGGGCAGGGTTTTTAAAGCAAGGGGGGCGTTGGGGTCTACAGACTACATAGGAACAGACTCAGGATTGGTTTATGTAAGTAGCAATCATGTTAGTAACTTTTAATTGGCTAGGGTCAGTTGGGGGTTAAAGTTATCCATTTTGGGGCAGGCCTGGACAAGTCCCAGGCTTTGTCTTTGAGCTGCCATGGAGACTGGCTGGCCTAGCACGTACTGACTGTGGGGGCTGGCTCAGTGGCCCAGGCTTTCCACATTGACCCATGCACGTAGCTCTAAGTTGGTGAGGGGTCCCAGACAATAGACAAGTGGCTGAACCTTGAGCAGTCAGAATACAAGCAGAGAGGGAGCTACTGCAAGGACTATGTCTTTTGTTCATGGCCCTCCCAGAAACTGCTTGCTCAGGGCTCAGGACACTGAAATTGAGACCTGATCTCTGAAAGAAGACTGAGCAGCCTGTTATGACATCTGCCTGGTCCTTTCAAGACAGCATCATGCTACAAGTAGTATTAACACTAAAGACTGGGGCCGGAGGACACCTCAGCAGTCCAGAGCTCCAGCAGCTCTTGCAGAGGATGACTTCGGTTCCCGGAATTCCTGTTAGACAGCTAGCTCCAACTGGGGGGGAGGGGGTGGGAATGGACACCACAGGCCCCTCCGTTCACACATGCACATCACATTCTCAGATATATATAATTAAAATAAAATGTTATCTTTTTTTTGAGACAGGATCTCACTATGCAATCCTGACTGAAATGAAACTCATTCTGCAGGCCAGGCTGGCCTTGAACTCACAAAGATCTGCCTGCCTCTGCCTCTGGGTGCTGGGATTAAAGGTATGCGCCGCTGCCGCCACCACCCAGCTAAATCTTTAAAATCTTTTTAGAAAAAGAATTAGCATTCTTACTTTTTTTTTTTTTCTTTTGTTTTGAGACGGGATCTTACTGCTTAGCTCAGGTTGGCCCTCAAACCCACTGAGTAACCCAGTATAGCCTCAGGGCTCATTTACAAAGGATGTGCCCGAGAGCTAGGCAAGGCACAGAGCACTTCATGTGGACCATCTCACTACTCCATCAACAACCCTGTGGTGTGAGGATGCCCTGACAATCCCAGCACTATGGGGGCTGCAGCTGGAGGATCATGGGAATTTTCCAGGACTGCCTGGACGCTATCCCATTTCAAACAAGAGCAAACTTGATAGAGTGGATTCAGCAGGACATGGCAGGGCACATGGGTCACCACGGCATTCAGAAGGCCAAGGTGAAGATAAGAACTAGGCATGGCAGTGCATCCTTGTAACTCCGGCACGGGGAAATGAAGGGCAGGAGGGTCGTGAGTGAGAGGCCAACCTGGGGTACAGGAGTTCTAGGCCAGGCCACATAGTGAGACCCTGTTTTTAAAACGGGGAGGAGGTGGCTCAGAAGACAGTTAAAAGTATTTTTAGACAAGCCTGATAACCTGAGTTTGGATATGCACAACCCACCTAAAAGCCAGATACGGTAGCCCAAGCGGCGTTAATCATAAATGTCCCCGTAGGGAATGGGAGACTGA
The DNA here is from genome assembly GCF_949786415.1 of Peromyscus eremicus. Lineage (NCBI taxonomy): Eukaryota > Metazoa > Chordata > Mammalia > Rodentia > Cricetidae > Peromyscus > Peromyscus eremicus. The sequence continues at coordinate 5,943,714 of NC_081438.1, read as the reverse complement.
GCCTTGAGAATCAGAAGTTCAGGAGACAGTCTAGAAACCACAGCAGTGGACAAGAGAGAACTCGGTTAAAAAAAAAAAAAAAAAAAAAAAAAAAAAAAAAAAAAAAAACACAAGATGAGGACAAGACACCAAAGGCTATCCTTGGTCTTCCATTCACGTCCCTTGGTGTATGTATGATGTATGAGCACAAACACACAAGAACATGCACACACACAGAGTTGAGGCTAATCTGTGCTCCATAACAAGACCCTGTTGCAAAAAGATAAGCAAATAAATAAATCAAAAATAAAAAGCACACTCAAAGAAGGTGTGATTAATTTACCCAAAGCCACACAACTAACACGTGCTGGACCATAGTTTCCCAATGTCAGTCTTAACCGTTCACTCTCTATTTGTCCTCTTGACTTGTGAATATACAATTCAATCAAGGACCCTGTTTCACCAGTGACCCACAAACATCAGAAACAAAAGAATTAGAAAACTGCTCGGAGCCAGGTGGTGGTGGCACACGCCTTTAATCCCAGCACTCGGAGGTAGAGCCAGGCGGATCTCTGTGAGTTCAAGGCCAGCCTGGTCTACAGAATGAGATCCAAGACAGGCACCAAAACAACCCAGAGAAACCCTGTCTTGGAGAAAAAAAAGAGAGAGAGAGAAAGAAAGTAAGAAAGAAAAAGAAAACTGCTCGGAAATAATTTCATCTGTCCTTATAGGATGAAGGAAATGTTAGTTCTCAGGAGGGACGTGATTACACAGGTGTAGTATTTAATCTAAAGAGCAGACAGTCAGCCACCAAGTGTGGTGACACAGGCCTTTAATCGCAACACTCAGGAGGCACAGGCACATGGATCTCTGTGAGTTTGAGGCCAGCCTGGTGTATATAGTGAGTTGCAGGACAGCCAGAGCTATGTAATAAAGAGAATTTGTCTTTAAAAAAAAAAAAAAAAAAAAGAGCAGACGTCCCTTGTATGAACAAAGTTTATGTCTATACTGGGGCCGGCGAGATGGCCCAGTGGTTAGAGTACTTGTTCACTACACTATCCAAGGACCACAGTTTGGATCCCGGCATCCACATCAGTCAGCCCACAAACACCGTTAACTCCAGCTTCAAGGGGTCTGAAACCTGCTGCTGGCCTCTCTCTGGGTACCCAGACAGACAGACACATGCACACAGCATGCACACACACACCAGAAGTAATTTGGGTTTTAAAAAGTCCCTTCGTCCCTTTTCTTCCTTTAACTGAAGGACAAGGTTTAGAGCTATGAAGTGTGGGAAACCGTGAGATGTCCCAAGGGCAGGTTCCAGCCATGGAACCATCTGCACAGTGGCACCTTTGTCCAACTCCATCAGATCATGTAAAACAACAACAAACGGGATTCCCCCAAGAATATTAGTCTCAACACACGATACAATCAAAGGCGGTGACCACAGGCGTCGCGGGTGCGTACCGCTGGCAGGCAACCTCTTACCTGGAAGAAGGCATTTAGCCTGGAGGCCCGACTGGCGATGGGATCGGAGGCACTGGCATCCAATGGGTTCCGTACTCCATATTTGAATTTCAACATCTCTCTGCTGACGCTGAAGGACATTGGAGAAAGTTAAGTGTGTACACTTAGGGCAGGAAGGGCTTGATGAGGCCCTGTCTCCCTAAAGACATCAGGATGAGGGCGCTTCCCACCTCCACAGCACTAGACAGGCAATGGTGCATACATACATGCGGTAAAACACTCATAGAAATAAATCTTTTTTTGTTTTGTTTTGTTTTCCGAGACGGGGTTTCTCTGTGTAGCTTTGCGCCTTTCCTGGATGTCACTCTGTAGACCAGGCTGGCCTCGAACTCACAGAGATCCACCTGCCTCTGCCTCCCGAATGCTGGGATTAAAGGAGTGTGCCACCGCTGCCCAGGGAAATAAATCATTTTTAAAAGAACAGTCATTGTTGGACTAGCCAGGCCACAGCCTGTACGCCGCTCTAACAAATCCCCAACTGGCTTTTCATTCGGTCAGTTCTGATCCTCTAGTGACCCCTAACTACTACAAATATCTAACGCCTCATACGCTAACTTTAAAAATTTTTAAAGTACATAAAGTAATAGTCATAAATTACAAAATAAAAACCCTGTCTAAACAGATGTAATGTGTGAACCAAGGCCCAAATGGGATGACCAGAGAGCCCTGCAGATCATCTGGGAAAAGAATAGTGCACTGTCCCTGGAGGGTACAGGTACAGAGGTCAATGGTCCTGAGGAAGGACGCCTGGCCTAGTATGGCAGGAAAGCCAGAGGGCTTATAAAAGGGAGGAAGACACAAGAGGGAGGCGCCAGGTTAGGCAGGGAAAATGAAGACACTGGAACAGAGAGGTTAAGTGAGTGAGTTAAGATCACATAGGTAATGGGAAGTGTCATGGGCCTGAACAACACAGGTAAGGCTTACAGGAGGCAGAGGCTACAGGGACTCAGTCCTCTCTAAGGAGCCCTGGGCCTGGGGCAGAACACCCCAGACTCCCCTCCACAGACTCCAGGCTTCCCCCAGCACACCCCAGGGGCTCACCCACAGACCAAGGGCTGAACCCATAGACCCAAGGCTGAACCCACAGACCCAGGGCTGAACCCATAGACCCCAGGGCTGTACCCATAGGCCCAGGGCCTACACCCACAGATCCAGGGCTGAACCCATAGACCCCCGGGGCTGCACCCACAGACCCAGCGCTGTACCCACAGACCCTGGGGCTACACTCACAGACCCAGGGCTGAACCAACAGACCCAGGACTGTATCCATAGGCCCTGGGCCTACACCCACAGATCCAGGGCTGAACCCATAGACCCCAGGGCTGTACCACAGACCCAGGATTGAACCGACAGACCCAGGAGCTACATCCACAGACCCAGGGTTGAACCCACAGACCCAGGGCTGAACCCACAGATCCTGGGGCTACACCCACAAACCCTGGAGCTGCACTCACAGACCTAGGGTTGAACCCACAGACCCTGGGGCTACCCCAGCACACCCCGGGCTGCAGCCCCAGCAGACCCTCAAGGGCCCCCCGCCATCCTGAGGCTCCCAGCCGCAGGAGGGAAAGTGGGCATCAGTATGGACGGGGCCAGGCGGGGAGACCCGGGAAAGGGGGCTCCCCTCCCGACCCTCTCCCCACACACCCCAGACATCCATACACACACACACCACACAACCCGGACTCACATTCTACAGACCCCCGGCTTACACTCGTCGCGATACGCCCTGAGCCTCCCGCCCAGCGTTTGAGCAAAACGGCGTGGGCGGGTCCCAACCGTGCCCGAACCAATCAGCGCTCGCCATCCGTGATGGACAGCAGGGGGTCTCCGCCAGGACACCCTGGTCTTGGAAGGCTGGAGGAAGTGAAATGAGAAAACCAATCAGATCTTGTCTTCCCTTGACTGGTGACCAATAGGAAGAGGGCAAGGGCGTTCGGGCGGGGCAGGGCTGGGAAGTTTGAAATTGGCGGTTCGCAGGATGCTGTGTTTGGAGCTTGGGGCGCGGCTCCTGCGGGTCCTGGAGCGCGGTCCTTTGCAGTCCGGGTCCCTGCGGGGATCCTGGCCGTTCTACCGGGACTGCCTGCCCCTGATAGGGAGGTTAGGAACCAAACTCCAGTCTTCTGCAAGAATGCACTCAACTGAGCCATCTCTCCGGCCTAAAGGGGGCGCTCCGGTTTCTTGGGATAACTCGGGGGCTCTGCGGTACAGCTGAGTGTGAACTCAGCGCATCCTGACTGCCTCGTCGCACCTCTGGGTTGACCCGCAGCAGGAAGATGAAGATGTTTTAGTAAATTTAAGCCAAGATTATTAAATCGCCCTTTCCCCCAAATGACAAAGCCCAGTAGTGACCTTCGGTGTTTGGCAAGTGTCCAGCCTGGTTAGCAATCGGGAAAGTGAAAGGCGCGCTGGGAGTGTGTAAAGAGGCGGCGCTGTTTACATTCACACGGGGGGGGGGGGGGCGGTAAAGAGTGTGAATTGGCCTATGAAGGGGCAATCTCTGAAAAAGGAGATTGGTATTTGCTAACATTGAGGCTCGGTGCACTCTATGACTCCTAGGGATGGCTACTCTACATTAACTGTGAAACCGAGAAACGCGTACAGGAAAGCAAGTTCAAAATAGTGTTGTCTGACAAAATAGTGCTGCTGGAGAGATGGCTCAGCTACGCTTCCAGGGGGCCTTCCTTGGGTTCCCAGCACCGGCTTCAAACCCTTCACAACTTCCTGTAACTGTTTCCAAAGGATCAAATGACCTCTTCTGGCCCCTGCGGGTACCTGCACTCACATGTGTACACACACACACACACACACACACACACCATAAAAAACAAATTTTTAGAAAGACATTTAGCCAAAAGCAGGGGTAGCATGTGCCTGCAACCTCAACACTTGGAAGGCAGGAGGATGGGGAGTTCAAAGCCACCCTGACTGCACACTGAAACAGCCCGTTCAAAAGAAAAGAAAGAAAGGAGGGGAAAGGAAGGAAAATTTAGTCACACACTAGTAAGTACTGGGGTTAGGATTTGAACTGGGCTCTATCATTCTAAAGTCCTTTGTTTGTTTGAAGCCAGGGTTTCTCTGTCCTGGAACTCACTTGGTAGACCAGGCTGGCCTTGAACCCAGAGATCTGCCTGCCTCTGCCTCCTGAGTACCGAAACTGAAGGCGTGCACCACCACTGTACTGCTCTAAAGCCCATTTTTATAACTACCAAATTGTAGTGACTTCTATTTTTGTCTATCCCAGCACCGAGCACAGAACAGATATTGATGAGTATGTTCAGTCTGAAAGGTGTCTGCCGCCAAGCCTGATGAACTGAGTTCAAGCCTTGGGACCCACGTGGTGGAAGGAGAGAACCAGTTCTCACCAACTGTCCTCTGATCTCTGTGTGCATGCCATGCCACGCTCTCCTGTGTGTGCTTGCACACACACACACACACACACACACACACACACGAATGCAAATAAAATGTAAAACAAAAAGAATAAAAATGTATGGACCTCACCCACTCCCAGCCTCCTTTCACTCTTCCAGACTTGGGGTATTTTAAAAGCCCCCGAAGTGACTCCAGTGTGTGTGAAATGAGCAGCCATCCCGAGGAACCACAAGCCAAGAGAGTGGACGCGCTGCTAACAAAATAGCAGGATATATTGCAATCTTTTTGTGTGCACAGTGCTGAAGACTCAACTGAGGAGTCCGTGCAGGCTAAGCATGCCACATCCCAGACTCACCGTAAATTAATACACTGGCAATCCGGCTTCATCATCAGTCTTTATTATGGAGAATCCTCTCTGTAGAGAGAACCCCCTCCCAAGCTGGCTCAGTCAAAAAATTATCTACAGCCGGGCGGTGGTGGTGCACGCCTTTAATCCCAGCACTCGGGATGCAGAGCCAGGAGGATCTCTGTGAGTTCGAGGCCAGCCTGGGCTACAGAGCGAGATCCAGGACAGGCACCAAAACTACACAACAAGGCCACACTTCCAAATCCTCCCCAAACAGTGCCCCCAACTGGGGGACCAAATATTCAAATGTCTAGGACTGTGAGGGACATTTTAACTGAACCAACACATGCAGCCAGTGCTCTTAACTGCTGAGCCATCATCTCTCCAGCCCCTGTACTAGGGTTTGTTTGGCTTTGTTTACAAGACTTACAGGCACATGGACTCCCTACCCGTGGTTATACCACTGAAGAAGATGTCTCCCTCCCCCAGGGAACATTAACTGCCTGTGGATACTAAGGGGGGAACTGCAGAGGCCCCTTCCCTCTGCTCCTATTATCTGCCTTAGGTTCTCAGAGAAGGACTGGGCCTCAAGAGCCCTCCCCTGACCCATGACAAGATCTTGACAGGGCCGACCTCGAGCAGGTCTTGTAACAATAAGCACACAACTTTTGTGAACTCAAGACCACAAAGGCATCATTAGACCTAACTCTTAGAAGAAGATGGAGGATCATGGCAGAAGCTGCAGAGAGAGCTCTCCCTCATAGATGCCCACCCATCAATGGTGTCCTCCACCACAGTGGTAGATTACAACTGATGATTGAAATGCCATGAATATCCAAAGTCCATAATTTGCACTTGAGGTTCACACTTTGCCTGTGGGATAATGCTGTCGGGAACATGTGGGTATACTTCTGTTTCTTTTGGGACACATAGCTGGGGTGAGATTTATTCTATAGTTATTCTGTGTCTAACCCTATTGTTTGGACAATGTATAGTGGTGTGTAGCCACCTTACAACATCATGTAGAAGAGTTCAAAGCCCTAAAAATCCTCTGTGTTCCACCTAGTGCAAATGTCCCCTAGTAGACAAAACTCACCTTGGGCTGAGGACTACCTCTTACACCCGTATAATGTGAAAATTCCCATGGAACACATTAAATACAATTTATTTAAACTGGTAGATCTGTTTTTTTCAAGACAGGGTTTCTCTGTGTAGCGTTGTGCCTTTCCCAGAACTCACTCGGTAGACCAGGCTGGCCTCGAACTCACAGAGATCCACCCGCCTCTGCTTCCCAAGTGCTGGGATTAAAGGCGTGCAACACCACTGCCTAGTTGACAAGCTTAATAGATTGTTAAAAGCCTTCACTCTAAACCTAATACTTACCAAACATTTTCTCTAGGGTTGAGTGGGTATTTTTGAATCTATGTTTTCATTCTTAAACCATAAATAAAACTTCTAGCAAGAAAAGATAAATTTTCAAAACAATTAAATGGCAGCTGGCTTCTCTGCTACTTGATTGTAGCTAATTTCCCATGATGCTCCGACTTTTCAGTTAATCATATTTCTTCAATCATGTTTTTGACACCTGGGCATGGCTCACACCTGTCACCCTTGGACACTGAAAGTGAAAGTAAACACATTGCCATAAGTTCAAGGGCAGCCTGGGCTACATAGCGAGTACAGTGTGAGACCCTGTCTCAACTGACAAGATGAAGAGAAATGGGAAGATGGCCCAGTTGGTCAAGTGCTTGCCACGTAAGCATGAGAACCTGAGGTCAGGCTCCAGCACTGACACAGAGCCACGGGCAGCACCCAGTGCCTGTAACCCCAGCCCTGGGAAGGCAGAGACAGGAGGCTAGCTGGGGCTTGGTGGCCAGCAACTCTGACTGAATCACTGAGAGTGAGAGACCCTGTCTCAGAAAATAATGTGGAGAAGCAAGTGAGGACATCTGAGGTCAACCTCTGACAGACAGACAGACAGACACACACACACACACACACACACACACACACACATGCACATACACACAGACACACGAACATTATGAACTATAAAACAATCCTGCCAGGCATGGTGGCACACGTCTTTAATTCCAGCACTTGGAAGGTAGAAGCAGGTGGGTTGCTGGGAGTTTGAGGCCAGCCTGGTCAACATGGCAAGTTGGTACTACATAGCAAGACTGTCTCAAAATAATAATAATAATAATAATAATAATAATAATAATAATAATAATATAATTCCTTCAGCCTGCGGGCTTCAGGACAGTGCCACATCCCCAATTCATTACAATACAAAACGCTCAGGCATATAAAACTCACATCAGCTTTTCTCCGAGGGCAACTAGGAAAAAAATGTCATCAAAATCTCTGCAGTGGCCCAGCTCCTCTTCTTTTTCTGGATACTTAGCATAATTATTACTGACGATGGACTAGAAACCTGTACGTGACAGAGAATGCCAGTCTCTCAAAGCTGATGAAAAGCACACGCTGTGTCTTGCGCCTTGGCTGGGCTCCAAGAGGACAAACACCCAGCCCTCAGATTATGATTAAATCTGCTCCATGCCTTTCAGCGGAGCTCATCTTAAGTCTGAATATAATAGTAATTGTTAATAAATCTGAATTCCACCTTTTTTAAATAACACACACATTTCCATTCATTTATTATGTATACAATGTTCTGCCTGTGTGTATGCCTGCAAGCCAGAAGAGGGCGCCAGATCTCATTACAGATGGTTGTGAGCCACCATGTGGTTGCTGGGAATTGAACTCAGGACCTCTAGAAGAACAGCCAGTGCTCTTAACCTCTGAGCCATCTCTCCAGCCTCCGTCCACCTTTCTTGTCAACCTAATATTTATTTTTTTAAGCCTCTCCTGTGCCCACCCACACTCTAGAACCATGTCCATCTTGCTCCAGGCTACAATCCTCCATATCTTGCACAGTGGCTGGCTCTTAGTAAGTTTGTACTTGCTGAACAGTGGAAATGCCAACAAAAGCCATTTAAGGACAGATAGGAGCCAAGCACCGAGGTGCACACTATGACCCCAGTACTTGGGAGGCAGAGGCAGAAGGATTACTAGTTTAAAGCTAGCCTACACTACACAGAAAGACTCTGTCTCCAAATAAAAACAGAACAAAACAAACAAATGAGAACCAGAAGATAAATAGAAAATTCAGGGACTAGAATAATTTCATTACTTCTTAAGTTGGGGGACTATGAAGACCTCATCAGATGTCATGGGTTTATTCACTCACTCACACACTTATCAAATGTCTGCTATTCACTGACATTGTTTTGGGTGTTAGAACAGCAGGAGGTAAACAAAACAAAACCCTCTGATCAGCCTGTACGTGCAGCTCAGCGGTAGAATACTTGCCCAGCAGGAGCAGGGTACCTGCCATGCAGCAAACATAATCCCAGGCTGTGACACTCATATTCTAGTCAGTGAGGTGAACAATAATCATGGTCAAGAAGTAAAATGAACCACCACAAGAAGGGTTCACAAAGTTCAGGAGGTGGGGTGTCCAATAAGATGTCCAAGGACAGCATTGTTGAGAGGGTGACATTCTACTAAAGAAACCCTCTCTCATATAGGGAAAAGGCACAGGTAGCTGGGGAAGAGCCTTCAGACATCAGGATGGGGGTGGGGGACCACAGCCCTAAAACAACGTGGTGGTTTGAATAGGAACAGCCCCACAGACTCATATATTTGAATGCTTGGTCACCAGGGAGTGACACTATTAGGAGGTGTGGCCTTGATGGAGTAGGCATGATCTTATTGGAGGAAGTGTGTCACTGGGGTTGGGCTTTGAGGTTTCAGGTGCTCAAGCCAGGACTAGTGGCTCATTCTCTCTTCCTGCTGCCTACCTACTGATCCAGATGTAGGACTCTCAGCTACCTCTCCAGCACCATGTCTGCCTTCACACCAGCATGCTCCCTGCCATGATGATAATGGACTAAACCTCTGAACTGTAAGCAGCCCCAATTAAATGCTTTCCTGTATAAGAGTTGCTGTGGGCTTAGATGCAAGATTGTAAAACATCGGTAGCAAACTTCTGCCCTCCGGGGTTCTCCCATTGTGCTGTAAACCTGTATTTAAGACCTCCTCCCTCCTTCAATAAACGGCATCCGGCATTAAATAAATAAATAAATAAATAAATAAATAAATAAATAAATAAATAAATAAAAGAATTGCTGTAGTCATGGTGTCTCTTCACAGCAACAGAAACCTTAAGACAAAGGGTTACCATTAAAAATAAATAGCAAGAGAGGTCATAGACATGCCTTCTTGGCTAGCTGGTGCACTAAAAAGAACATTGTTTTAAACACTCTCGTGTCTGTTACACTCCAGATGTTGCCAAAAGGTGCCAAGTGTTAGGACCTGTGCTGCTGCCAACCCTCAATAAGAAGGTGGCATCCAGTGAGTCCTCACTGGGTGATAAATAGCAGAGTCTTCACCCATAGCCTGTAACTTTTGCAGGTGGGTCAGTGGGTGTTCCAGTGTATTACAACTTTTCTAGGGGCAGGTGTGGTGGCAACTGTATGACATCCAATTCCTTTCCTTCCTTTTTATAAGGTGGTTTCATTTAGGGGAAAACCCAGATAAGTAATTCCATCTCACAATCAGACTGTCCAAGACTTCCCAAATAAATTAGCACATATATATATACATATATATGTATATGTATATATATACACATATATATATATATATATATATATTCCAGAGACTCAGCCAGAGACCTCTTTGAGGGACCTATGTCTCAGTCATTTTTCTATCACTGTGACAAATACCTCAAACAGTCTAATCCAATGAGAAAGAAAGATGTATTGGAGCATGTGATTTCAGAGGTTCCGGTCCACAGGTAGCTGGACCCATTGTTGTGGGCCTAAAGTAAGACAGAGTATCATGGTGGCAGAGTAGGCTAGCCTCATTGTGGCCAGGAGGCATGGACAGTCACAGGAAGAGGCCGTGGACAAGGTATGCCTTTTTTTTTGTTTGTTTGTTTTTGTTTTTGTTTTTCGAGACAGGGTTTTTCTGTGTAGCTTTGCGCCTTTCCTGGGACTCACTTGGTAGCCCAGGCTGGCCTCGAACTCACAGAGATCCACCTGGCTCTGCCTCCCGAGTGCTGGGATTAAAGGCATGCGCCACCACCGCCCGGCTAAGGTATGCCTTTTTAAAGGATGCTCCCAATGACCCACTCTCCTTAGTTAGGCCCCAACTTCCACAGTGCCACCACCTCCCAACAGAACTAATCACGTGTTGAATCCATCAATGGGTTAATCCATTCATGAAGATAAACCCTCACGATCCAATGTCTCCTCCAAAACCCCACTCGGGTGACTAGTGAGTTGGCTCTGCACAGCCACCAAGCTCAATGACCTGAGTTTGAGCCCTATATGGTGGAAGAAGTGAACAGGTTCCCACAAGTGACCCTGTGACTTCCACACATGCACTCTGGAGTATGTGTGCACCTTCCCGTACACAAAGAAATCAATTAAAATGTAATAGAAAAGACTATGAACCAGGAGGTGGTGCATACCTTTAGTCCCAGCACTTGGGAGGCAGAGGCAGGTGGATCTCTGAGTTCGAGGCCAGCCTGGTCTACAGAGCGAGTTCCAGGACAGCCAAAGCTACACAGGGAAACCCTGTCCCGAAAAGCCAACAACAAAAAGGGAGAATGGAGAGATAGTAATCATATTATCACATAAATAACCCCCGTGTCATTTTTTATGGCAGTATAGTCTTCCACTGCATGGCTGCTGCAGATTTAATAAGTCTCTAAATGATGCGATCTTAAGGCTGTCTCTAATGGACTGTTCAGTCAAGGAGTGCTGCAAAGAACAGCCTTTGAATGTACCATTTCTCCCCATACAAGTTCATCTCTAGGATAAATTTCCAGAAGTAATTATGTCCAGTCGAAGGACCTGCTTAGAGCAGTTTGATAGACTAATTAAGTTGCCACACTGTATCACAGTCCTAGAAATGTGCAATGATGTCACTAGTCACCTTTTCTGACACAACGTGCTGTTAAAATATCTTGTGTTTAGCCGAGGGTATCACCTCATACCTGGCATTCAAAACACTTGAATGCTGAGGCAGGAGGATTGCCATGAGTTCAAAGCCAGCCTGGGTAGATGGGTCTGAGGGTGTAATTCTGTTGATGGAATACTGGCTTAGCCTTCTTGAAGGTCTAGGTTGATCCTCAGCCCTGAATAAACCAGGCAGGATGGTGAGCCTGAGGGTAATCCCAGCACTACAGCGTGGGAGGCAGGAGAATCAGGAGTTCAAGGTCATCCTCAACTATACAGTAAGTTCAAGGCTCTGTCTCAAAACAAAAACCAAAATGCTGTCTTTGGCGACCAGGTGACAAATTGCTGTTAAGTTTGAGTCTTCACGTTTTAAGAGTCATTTTTTGTGTATGACAGGCGTTCGGAGGCAAGAAATGCTGGCGACTGAACCCAGGGCCTCATACATGCTGGGTACATGCTCTGCTCTACCGCTGAGCACATTCTTTTTTTTTTTTTTTTTTTTTTTAAGATTGAGGCCTCATGTAGCCCAGGCTTTCTGGTCCAACAATTCCAGAACCTCTTTGAGGATTGTAAGTGTATGCTACCACTCCCAGGGGTCAACTTCAAAGTGTTTGGAAGTTCTGTTCCATACAGCATCGATCCTGTTGTGTCTGGATTATTTTATTCAGCTTGATTTCATATTTTGTCCTTGTTGCATGAGAACTTCATTCCATGTCATAAAAAATATTCCATGGTACGTATACCACATTTAAAGTATTTTTATTATCGTTGTGTATGTGTGTGTGTGTGTGTGTGTGTGTGTGTGTGTGTTTGCTTGTGAACCCATGTCATGAGATGTCTGTATGCCTGTGTGGAGGTCACAGGACAACTTGTGGGAGTCAGCTCTCTCCTCCACCATGTGAGTGGGAGGTCAACTCAGGTCATCAGCCTTGGTGGCAAGTGCCTTTATCTGACGAGCCATCTTGCTGGCCCAATACCACGTTTTGCTTTTTCATTTGTTTGTTTATTTGTTTGAGACAGGGTCTGACTATATATCACTGACTGGCTTGGAACTCACTTGGTAGACCATGCTGGCCTCAGACTCACAGAGCTCCATCTGCCTCTGTCTCCCGAGTGCTGAAATTAAAGATGTGCACCATTATACATGGCCCAATATCATATTTTTAAAATCTGTGCTGCTGGTGATTAATAGTTGTGGTGTTTCTACCTTTGGGGATTCTCTCTCTCTCTCTCTCTCTCTCTCTCTCTCTCTCTCTCTCTCTCTCACACACACACACACACACACACACACACAAACACACACACACAAACACACACACACACACAGATGTGTGGAGGTCATAGAGGACAGAAGAGGGCATGGGCTCCCCCCACCCCGTGGAGCTGGAGTTACAGGCCGTTGTGACCTTTTGACATGGTGCTGGGAACCGAACTCTGGTCCTCTGGAAGAGCAGCAGGCCCTCTTGAGCACTGAGCCATCTTCCCAGCCCCGTCTCCACCTTCAGAATGAGCACTGGTGTCCGAGCGTCTGTTTGACTCTCTACTCCCATTCTTTGTTTGAGACACCCTCTCTAGGTAGTTCCAGCTCTCCTGGAACTCTCTGTAGACCAGGCTAGCCTCGAATGCCCTGAGATCCTCCTACCTCTGCCCCCAAGTGCTGGGATTAAAGACATGCACCACCACACCTGGCCCAGCTTCCGGTTCTTTGGGGTTTATGACTAAGGAATGGAATTGCTGGATCTTACACTAAATCTGTGTTTAACATGTGGAGGAACCGCATGTTTCACAGTGGCCCCACCTTTTAAAATTACCAGCAGAGGAAGCCAAGGCTCCAGCTGTCTCCCCCCCCCCCCCCGCCCCGACATTACTTACCCTTCATAGTTTAAAATATCTAGCAGCCATTCTCACGGGGTGTGAAATGGTAGCTCATTGTGCCCACTTGTTTCGTTCGCAAACGTTTGAAAGTCTTTCTTTTCGGTATTTGCCACCCCCTTGTGTATTTTTAACATCCTTGCTTAGTAATAACCTTTTTTTTTCTTTTGAAACGTAGGGATTTCTCTGGATCACACTCATCCCACGCTGTGTAATGTACACCTATACTTCTCCAGCCACTGGGCTCCCGTCTAGCCAGACCTCCTGATGTCCCATCGCTTGGCTTTGTGTTTTGCCTCCCCAAAGCTGAAGCGCTATCTAGTGGCCTGAACAAGTAGCTGCAGGGGCAGCCCCATCATCCCCTGTACAGGGCCTGATTGGGTGCTTGGTATAAAGTTTATTTACCTCGTCATCCATCTGTCTGGAGCTATGAAAGGCTAGGTTTGGGTCTAGCGCACAAATATACAGGTAGGTTTTTCACCTCAAATGGCAAGGACTTCTCCAGTGTCCTCAAAATGGCTTCCCTTCTAAAATAGGAATAGAGACACAAGTAATGTAAACAGAACAAATTTGATAGACATTCTGCCCAAGAAATTATTTTATTTTCCTACAATTACCTCGGTCAACCAATACCTATTGAATTTCCCTTTCTACTCTTAAAAGACATCTTGAAAGTGAGGGAATGTAGTTCTCTGGGTTTGAATACCAGCTCCCCATAAAACAGGCATCGTAGTTTATGCCTGTAGGCCCAGCACCCTGGAGGTAGAGGCAGGATGGTAAGAAATTCAAGATAATCCTAGGCTTTACAATGAACTCAAGGCCAACTTGGGCTACATGAAACCCTGTCTCTAAAAAAAAAAATCCAAACTATGTCTAGTGGTGTCTACCTTCAATCCCAGCACTCTAGGGGCAAGGTCAGGTGAATCTCTGAGTATGAGGCTAGCCTGGGCTTCATAGAGAGTTCCAGGACAGCCAGGGCTACATAAAGAGATGCTATCTCAAAAAATAAAAACAAAGAATACCCAACAGACTGCACACAGGGCTAGCTTCAGAGTGGGGAGGAAGAACCACCTCCCAGGGGTCTGCTGTTTAAATGGTGGTCCCCCTCCATTTAAAGTTACTCTGAGCTGAGCAGTGGTGGCACATGCCTTTAATCCCAGCACTCGGGAGGCAGAGGCAGGCGGATCTTTGTGAGTTCGAGGCCAGCCTGGTCTCCAGAGCAAGATCCAGGAAAGGCACAAAGCTACACAGAGAAACCCTGTCTCAAAAAACCAAATAAATAAACAAATAAATAATTAAAAAATAAAGTTACTCTGATGTTTGTGGCAGAGGCTATTTTGGGGGAACCATACTCTATACAATTTTCTGAACTAAAAATGGGTCCCTGTTGAACTTGACCTTCAACTCACGCACCAGGTCGATTCCAAGATACCCACCGTCTCCATTCATGTCTCCCACACAAGGAGTTAGTTCCATTGTGGAATATTAGTTGAAGATGTGTTACATTTGTTTATGCTGTGGAGCATTTGTTTAATGATGCAAAGATGTGTTGCATTTGTTTAACTCTGTGAAGCTGTGTTACTTTGCCTGTGTAAAACACCTGATGGTCTAATAAAGAGCTGAACAGTAAATAGCAAGGCAGGAGAAAGGATAGGCAGGGCTGGCAGGCAGAGAGAATAAATAAGAGGAGAAATCTGGGAAGAGAAGATCAAGGAATGAGGAAAGAAGAAAAGGAGGATGTCAGGGGCCAGCCACCCAGCCACACAGTGAGACACAGAATAAGAAGGAAAGAAAAGATATACAGAAACAGAGAAAGGTAAAAGCCCAGAGGCAAAAAGATAGATGGGATAATTTAAGTTAAGAAAAGCTGGCTAGAAACAAGCCAAGCTAAGGCCAGGCATTTATAAGTAAGAAGATTCTGTGTATTTATTTGGGAGCTGGGTGGCGAGCCCTCAAAGAGCAAAGAGAAAAAAAAATCCACAACAGAGTTCAGGTGACCACATTTGATCCCCTCTGTGTCCTTCCAGTCCTACACCCCAACTATATTCTTTCCATTTTCCTCAGATACTAGAGAAATAATTAAAAAAGAACTAAATCATTATTTACAGCGGATGGAACTACAAGATGAAAAAACTCCAAGAGACACACCAGAAAATTATTAAAACCAACAAGACTCCTGAGAGATAATCAAATAGAAGATGAAAGTACAGACAATAACAATCAATAACTTTCCATTTCACAGCTAAAACTAAGGAGAGACGAGTGCACTCCCGCCACCACCCTCCACCACACACCACCGCGGTCCTATAAATAAGATGAACAAGAAAGGATCGGGGCTCACACAATAAAAACTGTGAACGATAGATACAGGCATTAAAGTAAGACGCTGCACAGACGGCAGACGGGGGATTCCTTTTCATCTCAAATTAACCTAGAAATGAAAGAGCGCCGGGCGGTGGTGGCGCACGCCTTTAATCCCAGCACTTGGGAGGCAGAGCCAGGCGGATCTCTGTGAGTTCGAGGCCAGACTGGACTACCAAGTGAGTCCCAGGAAAGGCACAAAGCTACACAGAGAAACCCTGTCTCAAAAAACCAAAAAAAGAAAAAAAAAAAGAAAAAAAGAAATGAAAGAGCAAGATGAACTAACTGGGGGTCTGTCCTTGAAGGAGGAGTCTACTCAGCGGTAAGAAATTCACAGCTGATGTAAGCAACGATGTATATGATGCTTGAGATATCATGGTGAGGGAAAGAAGCCAGCTATAAAAGGGTGCGGGCTGCACAAATGAATTTATGTATGTATGTATGTATGACATTTTCAAGAGGGAAGAAACAGAAGCAACAGAGGGTGAGAATGAAAATAAGGAACATTCATAGGTTGAGAGAGAGAGACAGAGACAGAGACAGAGACAGAGACAGAGAGCTAGAAATGGAGCCAGACTATAAAAGGTCAAACCCCACCCCAGCAGACACATTTCTTCCAGCCAGGCTCCACCCCGGAAAGATCCCATAACATTCTCAAACAGCGCCACCAACTGGGATCAAGTGTTTGAGCACACAAGCCTATGAGGGACATTTCCCATTTAAACTAGCAGCAGACAGCAAGGGCTTCGGTCCTCTGAACCATGTTGTCGCCTGTGTGTTGGACTGGCAGCTCTTCTTGGTCCGGAACTCTGCCGGGTAGTCTAGGCTGGCCAGCTGGCTTCCAGAGATCCGCCTGCCTCTGCCTCCCCAGCACTGGGATTACAAACACCTCCTGCCAGTCCTGGGGTTCGTACAGCGCACATGGGTTCTGGGGGTGCAATTCTGGTCCCGGAATTTGTTAGGCAAGTGCTTTACAAAATGTACGACCTCTCCTCTGACCTCCCATTCTTTCTCAATGAATAGGGAAATCTCATTATTATGTTTTCTTTCTTTGGAACACCAACCTGTTTGTTTGCTTGTTGTTTTATTTTTCAAGACAAGGTTTCTCTGTGTAGCCCTGACTGTCCTGGAACTCTCTCTATAGACCAGGTGGGCCTCAAACGCAGAGATCCGCCTGCCTCTGCCTCCCTGGAGCTGGGATTAAAGGAGTGCACCACCACTGCTCGGCTGTGAACTTTTTTTTTTTATTCTCATCTTTGAGTCCTAGCTGCTTCCTCCAGAGCTGTCCCAAACAAAAGATAAGCAAAGGCTCCAAATCCTGTAAGATTTTTTTTTCTTAATTTAACCATGGAAATCGCCCAAGATATTTTATTTCACTGCACATAAACACAGACCACCTACAAGCCAAGATAAATTCTGGAGATTGAAGCAGGGGAAGTGGGTGAACATTAAATGAAGACTTCAGGCCACTTGATGCAGGAAATAAGAGAGCGTCAGTGAATTGATTGTGCGACCCCCCATGGTTCGCTGTTACTTCCGATAAAATTCTGAAAGGAGAACAATGCACGGATGTATCAACATGCTCTGTGCACAGTAGAGATAGAGTCGAGATGATGCCGTAATATGGCCAGTTTCTCTGGGCACAGAGATTTCTCCACCACTGGTGAGATGCTGCTCTCTGAATCGGTGTGCTTGGCGTATTTTTAGAACTGAAATTTCTTGCTCAGGGGTGGCGTGGTTTGAAGATGATTGCTCTTCAAAGGTAGTTTGTTCTCTCTTCCCCATTAGCAGGGTCTAAGCAAGCCGTCTGTGGAAATAAAGGTTTTTGTGCCTTCAAGAGCACAATCCTCAGTTCGCTTGCTTTGCCAAGTAAAAACTATGTCTAGCACAAACAGAAAGATAATATACCTGAGATTCGCTACCAGCTTTTTTTTTCCTCACTCTGCCTAACCGAGGTTATTCTATCCTTAGAAAAAGAAGTTGTCACCATTGGAAATATTTACATCAGCCCTTCAATGACAGACAGCAGGACTTACCTTTGGGTGGTAATTTATGGGTTTAGTCTTTGTTCTCTGAGTTACCCCAGTGTCTCTCGAGTCAATAACGTGAGAGCAACTGAAACGTGATGTGAGCACCAGCCGCAAATTCAATGGAGAGCATCGGTCAGGTCTGTCTGTGTTGGTTACTTTCTGTGTGCTGTGTAACGATGCTACTGACATGTAAAACATCCCGTGCTCGGGGCTGGAGAGATGGCTCATCAGTTAAGAGCACTTGCTGCTCTTCCAGAGGACCTGAGTTGGATCCCGACTCCCACACTGGCTTGCTCACAATCGCCTGTAATCCAGTTCGAGGAGATCCCACCACCTCTTCTGGCCTCCACAGCACCTGCACATACCCACATATATACATAACCTAAGACATTAAAATTAAAAGCCAGGCGGTTATGGCACACGCCTTTAATCCTACCACTCAGAGGCAGGTGGATCCCTGAGTTTGAGGCCAGCCTGGTCTACAGAGCAAGTTCCAGAACAACCAGAGATACACAGAGAAACCCTGTCTACAAACAAACAAACAAACAAACAAATAAGATGCTTATTATCTTACAGTTTAGCTGGATTCTCTGCAAAGTTCTAACCAATGCAGAATGAGTGTTTCATCTCTGGAGTTGACTGAGAAGGACTTGCTTTAAGCACATGTAAATGGTGGCAGCATTTAGTTCCTTGAAAGCTCTATCTGTGGCTGGCACCTGTCTGCCAGTTGAAGCTGAGTTCATTTCCTTATCATATCGCCCTGTGCACAGAGCGGCTGGAGCAAGCAAGAAGGAGACTCTCAGCAAGACAGACATGACAGTCGCATGTGGTATAATAACCAGCCACAAGGCTGCCTAGTCCCCTGGTTAGAAGCAAGCAAGCGATGCCACCCCACTCAAAGGGAGGGGATCACCCAAGGATCACCCAACACAGAAGGTGAGGATCACAGGAGTTCCTATGGGACAGTCCTCCACATTGTCCAAGCCACCCACATCCCCTTGGTTCTCCATCCCCTTGACTGACAGGTGTGGTTTCTGCACTGAACCCCATTATGGAAGATATCACTGACAATACAGCTGAGGCCTCTCCAGGATGATTCTCTTACGTTTTCATCTGTCCCTTCTTTGTCCTCCTCCTGTCTGTCTGCTCACCAGACATAGTCATGTGCCATGACGTGATGCTTCAATCAACAGTAGACTCATCAGATGAAAATGGAACCTCAACATTCTCATCATCCAAGAGGACGGAGCCTCCATGACACAGTAGCACAACGTATTGTGTGTGTGTGTGTGTGTGTGTGTGTGTGTGTGGTGATGCTGGTGTGAACAGGCCCACTGCACTGCTAGGTGTGTAAAAGTGCATCAGGTATGTGTAGAGCATAATACCTGAAGCTGGGATGTGTGGCTCAGGTAGTGTAATGCTCACCCAGCACGCACGAGGCCCTGGGTTTGATCCCCAGTACCACATAAACTGGACACGGTCATTCAAGCTTGTGATCTCGGGCACTGAAGAAATGAAGACAGGATGATCAGGAGTTCAAGGTCATCCTTGGCAAGTTTGAGGCCAATCTAAGCTATACATGACCCTGTCTCAAAACCTCAAAAACAGAATGCTTGGTAATGACATCAGATAGCCATGTGACCGGCTTATGCATTGATGGTACTATTGTTGCTAATCATTTCAGGGTGCACCTTTCTACTTAGGAAAGAAGAGCTGTCTGTGAAACAGGGTTGCCCTGTTAAGCTAGCAGCAGCTCCATACAGCTCGTATTTATCACATGACTTTGATTCGGTGATTGAACTAACCACTAAGGCTTCAGTGAGCATGCTCAGTGAGGTTCACACAGTGACAAAATTGCCTAACAGTGTGTTTCTCAGAACCTGTCACTGTGTGCCCATGGATGTCTCCATTATCACCACTCCAGGGGCTCCCCACCTTCTCCGGACGAAGCACCATCAGATGCGAATGGTGACAATAACCAAAGATGCTCACCGTTTAGGTGAGAATGGAGCTGTGGTTATACCCAAGAGGGATACAGAGCTGAGAACCTCAAAGGCATAGTGGGCAGCTCGCATCCATTATGCTTGGATTTTTTTTTTTTTTTTGAAACAGGGTTTCTCTGTATAGCTTTGGTGCCTGTCCTGGATCTCGCTCTGTAGACCAGGCTGGCCTCGAACTCACAGAGATCTGCCTGCCTCTGCCTCCCGAGTGCTGGGCTTAAAGGCGTGTGCCACCGCCACCCGGCTATGCTTGCATTTTTGCATAATGAGCTTTGTTACATGTGTAATTAACACAAACATCATCAATAAATTATGGAGCTGAAGCCAGGCATGGTGGCGCACACCTGTAGTCCCAGCACTCAGGAGGCAGAGGTGGGAGGGTATGGGTGAGCTGAGGCCAGCCTGGGCTACATACCAAGTTCCAGGACAGGCCAGGGCCACATAGAGAGAGGTTGTTCCAATAAAGTAAGAAATAAAGTAGAGGAGAGACTGGACTCGGAGTTGGGAGCAGAGAGCCCTCCCCCCCCCACCCCGCTCTGGAAACAGAATCCCGAATATACCCTCTGTGAGTGTTCTCTCTCTCTCTCCTGAATTCCCCAACTGCAATGTTTCAGTGGGATTGATTCAACCCCACTTCCAGAGGTAGGCATGAATCTGGCATCCAGTCCACCGATATATCAAAAAGAGAGAGAGCAAGTTTCCCATCCTTAATCAATATTCAATTCTCTTGTTGTTTTGTTTGTTTGGTTTTGCTTCTGGGATGCAACTCAGGACCTCGTGCCCATGAGACAAGTCCTGGACCCCTAAACTACAGTGCCAGTCATTCTTAAGAGATAATGGATGGATCTCTCTCTCTCTCTCTCTCTCTCTCTCTCTCTCTCTCTCTCTCTCTCTGAAAAGGATAGAAGTACAATCAGCCACCCAGAGAGCATTTGTCTTTTTGAGTGTGTCGGCCAGCTAAGTGTCAGAACTAAGCTGCTTCCACGGGACTGGGGCACATTTAGGCTGAGATACCAGACAGGGAAGGAGAGAAGGTGATGAGGATGGAGAAGCTGATGTTTAGAAGAAATTTTTAGCAGAACAGAGGCATTTAAAGGCCATCACTGAAGGTTCCCTGCCATGGGGGGGTTGCATTATGGCCCTTCTAACCTGCTTTCTCAGAAAATCCCCAGCAAGCCAGGTGGTGGTGGCGCATGCCTTTAATCCCAGCACTCAGGAGGCAGAGGCAGGTGGATCTCTGTGAGTGCGAGGCCAGCCTGGTCTACAGAACGAGTTCCAGGACAGCCAGGTCTACACATAGAAACCCTGTCTCAAAAAAACCATAAGAAAATCATAATAAAGCTAATGTAGTTCCACTTCACAAGACTGTTATGAGAAAAGAATAAAATATTCTAGAATGTTCCACTTAGATATTGGTACATTAGGAGTGTCCTGTGTGTAATAGCAGATGCTATGTTGTATGTATAAACATAATGGCCATCCCCTTCTCAGATCTAAGTTCACATTTCATCAGAAATGCAGCCCTCTATATACTGGTGGAACCAACAGGCAATATGCCTGGATTTTATTATATATATTGGAACCACTTTTGTCAAAAATTATTGGAATGCTCGTTTACACCTAGGGTGTCCCCCAAAGGCCCATGCATTAGAAGCCTAACTTCAGCCAGTGGCACTGTTGAAGGTAGTGGAACCTTCTGGAACTGTGGTCTAGATGACGGTTTAAGTTATCGTGGGTGTGTCTCGGGAATGCAAGCTGGCAGTAGATCTTGATTAAAATGAAGATTCCAGGTGGGTTATAGCTGAGTGAAAGAGTATGCCCAAGGTTGTTGTTTGAATCTTAGATGGTCTTTTAATTAAAAAAAAAAAAAAAGAAAAAAAAAAAAAAAAACAAGAGCCAGATACTGGGGTAAAAGCTAAAAGATCAGAGAAGCAGAGCAAGCCACAGTCAATCTCACCTCGCCAACTCCTCTGAGTCCTCGCCCAAAAGGGTCTCAGCTGAATAGCCTTAGTTCCTGTTTCCTCACACCTTATATACCTTTCTCCGTCCTGCGTCACTTCCTGGGATTAAAGACTTCCCAGTACTGAGATTAAAGGTGTGTGCCACCACTACCCGACCTCTATGTCTAATCTAGTGGCCAGCTCTGTCCTCTGATCCTCAAGGCAAGCTTTATAAGTGTACATAATATATCACCACACAAGGTCCTGGGTTCAGTCCCAGCTCTGCAAGAAAAACTGTATGAAATGCAGATTTTTAAATCAGCAGATCTAGACTGAGGCTTCATTTTTTTTAAATTTCTAATTATCTCCTGAGTAATACTGATATTCTAGCCTACAGACATACTTTAAATGGAAATGTTTTATTGAAGTATGATTCATAGAACATAAAATTCGCCCATTCTAAGTGTAAAATTTGTTTTTGTTTTGTTTTTTGTTGGTTTGTTTGTTTGAGACCAGGTTTCTTTGTGTAGCCTTGACTGTCTTGGAACTCGGCTCTGTAAACCAGGCTGGCCTCAGCCTCACAGAGATCCGCCTGCCTCTGCCTCCCGAGTGCTAGGATTAAAGATGTGTGCCACCACCAGCTAGCTAGAATTTGTTTCCTTTTTTTGTTTGTTTGTTTGTTTATTTTTCTTTTTTTTTCTTTTAAGTTTTTCCGAGACAGGGTTTCTCTGTGTAGCTTTGCGCCTTTCCTGGATCTCTCTCAGTAGACCAGGCTGGCCTTGAACTCACAGAGATCCTCCTGGCTCTGCCTCCCGAGTGCTGGAATTAAAGGGGTGCGCCACCACTGCCCGGCTGTTTGTTTATTTTTCAAGACAGGGTTTCTCTGTGTAGCTTTGGAGCCTGTCCTGGAACTCGCTCTGTAGACCAGGATGGCTTTGAACTCAGAGATCTGCCTGTTTCTGCCTCCTGAGTGCTGGGATTAAAGGCATGAGCCACCACCACCTGGCTAATTTGTTTCCTGTTTTAAAGATTTGCTTTATTTTACTTTTTAATTACGTGTGTGTGTGTGTGTGTGTGTGAGAGAGAGAGAGAGAGAGAGAGAGAGAGAGAGAGAGAGAGAATGAGTACAGGTGTCTACAGAATCCAGAAGAGGGCGCCAGACCCCCTAGCGCTGGAGTTACAGGAGGTTGTAAGCCTCCTGCCGGTGCTGAGAACTGGACTCAGGATCCTCAGAAAGAGGAGCGCACACTCCTAACTACCTAGTCATCTCTCCAGCCCCGAGTTCAATAGTTTTGCGAGCCTTCCTCAAGTTGTCCAGCCATCACTCTAAACCAGCTTGGATCCCGCATGGCCATTTACAACGGACACCGACTCCCGCCTCAGCCCCAGACAGTTCCGTTTTTACTTCCTGTCTAACTTGCTTCTTTCTTGGCCATTTCATATAAACGAAATCGATCACTATGTGGCGTTTTGAGTCTGGCTTCTTTTACCGAGGGGCATGAATTTGAGACTGACCCGTGTTGTAGCAAGGGTTGTCCCTTCCTTCCTTTGTCTGGCTTTAGTGCAGATGGGTCGTTCTTCATTTAGCGATCGGCAAGCTACCTGATTTGAGGTTGATTCAGTATTTTAAACATTCGTTTTTACTTCTACATTGTGTGTCTTTGTGAGTGAACGCCATGTGTGTGTGGGAGCTTGTGGAGGCCAGAGGGGCGTTGGATATCTTAGAGCTAGAGTTACAGACAGTTGTGAGTCACCCAGTGTGGGTGCTGGGAACCAAATCCTGGGTCCTCTGGAAAAGCAGCAAGTGCCCTTTACCTCTGAGCCTTCTCTGGTTGCATATTTTGAATCATAAGAATAATACTTTGTGTGCAGGCATTTTTGTGTCTCTGTGGATGAGATGGCAGGTGGAGCATGATAGAGTGTTAGCCACACTGTTGTACTGAGTCACAGGACTTCGTTATTTATCACTATTCTCAAGACCAAGGATGTGGTTACAAGTCTTATTCTATCAAGCAATTTTATTTCTTCTAAATCAGGGCTTCTTGGTCTGCGGATCATTACTGTTTTAAGTCAAATAATTCTTTTCAGGGCTGAGATACGGCTCAGGGTGTGAAGGGCACTCACTGTATAACCATGAGGACCTGAGTTTGGATTCCTAGAAACCCACATAAAAACGGTGTTGGGGACAGGGGAGACAGGTGGATCCTGGGAGCTTGCTGGTCAGACGGCCTAGTGAGCCAAAATAGTGAGCATCAGGTTCAGTGAGAGACCCTGCCTCAAGGGAACAAGATGGAGGGTGATAGAGCAGGACTCCCAATGTCCTCCCTGACATCTGTACATATGCACAAGGTCATGTGCTCCAGCACACACAGAAATGCACACACATGTACCACATACACAAAATACATTTTAGAAAATGGTATAAAAGAATTCATTTTCCCCTCTCCTCCTCTTCCACGCTAGAGACTGAGCCTAGAGTCTTTATACACTAGGCAAGTCCTCTACCCACCTATCAACACCCCTAGTCCTAAAGCCAGAGAATTCATTGTCATGAAGGGGATACTCCCTAGGTACCATAAGATGCCAAGAAGCATCCTTGGTAATCATCCTGGTAGGTATTGACTGCCATCTGTTTATGCCAACCAAAAGTTTCCAGATATTTCCAAATGGCCCCTAGGGGCACAGTGTCCCTGCATGAGAATCCCTGAGCTACATTTTACTCAGTATATGGGAATCACGCCATCCCTGCTCCCCACCCAGGAGTATTTAGTAGTTGAGCCCATGGGCCTGGCCTGTCTTCCACACACACTGGGGAGTCAGTGTGCTGGGTCCTGTCTTGGAGTGCTCTGCATTGACATCCTACACATTGCTTTATTTAATGTGTTCTAAATCAGTAGTTCTCTTGTGGTTCGGTGTGTGTGTGTGTGTGTGTGTGTGTGTGTGTGTGTGTGTTCTCAAACTGGGCCAAGAGAAGAAGCAGAGGGCTACAGACAGCACAGGTGGCAGTCGCTGCCTCTTTAATTCAGACCAACCCATCCTAGTGGTATTTATTCCAAGGGTGTTTAACACAACAGGCAGTCGGTACCCAGAGTATTTAGACAGGCTCTGCCTACAAGAAGCACAAAACCAAATGGGGTGAATGGCTGTTGTTTTTTACCCCCAGGTATCTGTTTCTCTCTTCCAAATAGCACCTTGCTTAGGTACAGAAGATTAGCTTCTTGCCATGAGCGATTGCTATACTGGAAACTCTAGAATGCAGTTCTCACACTGCAGAAGCCCAAAAAGGTTTCAGGAGGCCCCTCCTGGCAGATTCCACATTGCCAGGCCCCGGCAGGGGGGCAGGCACGGATTGCAACTACTATCTCTATCCATCCAACAAGTTATCTAGAATTTAGAGGCTTAGCAAAGGTGATTTGTAATTTTGTGCGGTTCTGCGGGTTGGACCTACGTGCAGATCTGTTGGGCTTGCCTGGGCTCATCAATGTGGCTGCACTGAACCAATGTTGGCATGGCTGGAAGAACCACTGGGGCAGTCAGGGGGTGCTGATGGGCATGTGAGGGGCCTCATTTCTCCTCCATGTCACCCCCACCCCAACCCACACCTCAGGAGGCTAGTGGTGGTCTCGGGGCTCCAGGAGAAGACTAGCAGACACTAATAGCTGGTGTAAATCCTGGAACTCAGAGGACAGCAAGTCTAAAATATATATGGCTGGCCAGGGGCAGTCATAAAGCCAATCCAATCCCAGGGGCTTGCAGAAATGGACTCCAGTTCTGAGAGGAACAGGAACACCGCAATGGGGTTCTGAGGGATGGCTCAGTTGGCGAAGCCTCTTCTTTTTTTTTCCTGGAGCTGAGGACCGAACCTAGGGCCTTGCGCTTGCTAGGCAAGCGCTCTACCACTGAGCTAAATCCCCAACCCCTCGAAGCTTCTTCTTTTTTTTTTTTTTTTTTTTTTTTTTGGTTTTTCGAGACAGGGTTTCTCTGTAGCTTTGCGCCTTTCCTGGAACTCACTTGGTAGCCCAGGCTGGCCTCAAACTCACAGAGATCCACCTGGCTCTGCCTCCCGAGTGCTGGGATTAAAGGCGTGAGCCACCACCGCCCAGCCGAAGCTTCTTCTTACACACACATGGGGTCTTGAGTTTGAGCCCCAGCACTCACATAAAACATAGAGGTGTATGCTTGTAATCCCAGCTCTAGAAAGATGGGGCCCAGAGGACTTGGGGCTCACTGGACAGTCAGTCTAGCTTAGTCAATGAGTTCCAGACCCACAAGAGACTTAGGTTCAGAGGTGAATAGCATTCCTAAGGATGACACCTGAGTTTGTCCTCTGGTATCATACTCATGGGCACACACACACACACACACACACACACACACACACATGCACACATGCACGCACGCACACACGCACCTATGTAAACACACACATTTTATTTGGATGGGGACGGGGGGGGGGGGGGTGAGATATGATATCTCTATGTAGACCAGGGTGTCCTCAAATTCACAGAGATCTTCTTGCCTCTGCCTCCCAAGTTCTGAAATTCAAGGCATATGTCACCATACCTAGCCTTATTTGTATTTTTGAATTTTATTTTTACTCTGTATGAGTGTGTGTTTGACGTATGTGCAGGTACCAGCAGAGATCAGAGGCATCAGATTCCCTGGAGTTGGAATTACAGGCAATTGTGAACACTTTCCCCTATGTGCACAAACATTTTAAACAGGGAGAGAGAGAGAGAGAGAGAGAGAGAGAGAGAGAGAGAGAGAGAGAGAGAGAGATACATTTAGAGAGGGGTCAGTTGAATAACATGGGATTCACTGAGGACCATTATCATAATGAACATGTGGTGGGACTCCAGCTAAACACTGTGCCAGGATCCCAGATGTGCACACAAACGTACGCAGCTGTGTGCTTGCCCTGTAATGGCCAAGCTAATGTCTATTACTTGTGCCCAAAGAACTGTAAATGACACATATACCAGGCATATTGAGTAGGGGACTTTCCCCAGGCTCTGGCATGTAAGAACATGTTCACTGTCTGGTTATAAGGGGTTGACACTAAACTCCCGAGACATGTCTTGTCTTCACCCCCAACTACAGCGATGAATCTCTTTGTCCATGTCTAACCAATGTGACCTCAGCTCCTTGACTACAATTGTAAGAAAGGGAAAGGGAAAGGTAAGAACTGACCTAATGAGCCCAATCAAAATGTAAGTTTCTGACTGACTTGAAATCCTGGCATGAACATCCGCAGGGCTCTTCTGTGACATAAACCCAAGAACTAAGGAATCAAGGGGGGCCATCTCCTCCGTGCAAAGGAAAATAGAGAACATGGAAAGACAGAGAGTGAGCAAGCAGTGGCACCAAGATAAAAAAAATGAAACTGGGCCGGGTGGTGGTGGCACAAGCCTTTAAGCCCAGCACTCGGGAGGCAGAGCCAGGCAGATCTCTGTGAGTTCGAGGCCAGCCTGGTCTACAAAGCAAGTTCCAGGAAAGGTGCAAAGCTACACAGAGAAACCCTGTCTTGAAACACCCCCCCCCAAAAAAAGAAGACTCCACCAGAAAAATTCCAACATGATTTTAAAACTCTAGACGTGATCCAGAGAGTGTCTGAGCACGTGGCGTCTGTCCAGACAATCCATCCCCTTCTCTCCATGTTGCAGAGTGAATGCCACCTCACGGGTTTGTCAATTAGAGAAGGGAAGGAGCGGAGCTGAGGGCACTCAGTCAATGCTGTGCTGAGTTCTTCTGAAGTTGTCTTTGCAGCTCCCATCTGATCCACCTACCTACACACCTAAAAATAGACCCGGGGCCTCCCGAGGGCCAGCAAGAGCAGCCTGAGGAAAAAAAAAAAAAAAAGAAGACCAGCATCATTTTAAAGTTAAAATCTTGTTAAAGTGATGAGGATATCCACTGTAGTGACACAGTATAGGGACCTCATTAATGACTGAATTTTAAGGAGGAATTATAATTGTCCAAAAATGAATGCCTCTCCTTCCACAGTTCTGTGTGTAGAATCAAGTCCTGAGGAAGTGTAGAAATCACCAGAGGCTCCCATCGGAAGAGAGTGCTTTTTTCTTCACACTTTAACGCATTTTATTTTTATCAGATCCACCTTCACTCCTACCTCCAACTCCTCCTGACCCTTCTCCTCATCCTCCTCCCAACTTTATGTCCTCTTTGAGTAAGAACTGTCCCCCACAGGCTCGGGTATTTAAATGTTTTGATCCCCTCTTGGTGGCACTGTTTGGGGGGTGGGCTGGTTAAGGAAACTTTTGGAGGTGGAACTTGGAGACTTCAAGGTGAACGCAAACTGGGTCCCCTGATGGGATCATGACTCAAGTTGCCTCAAACACCATCTCAAAAGCACAGAAGAGAGATACTAATTTAATCATTGTTATTTAATTATTATCAAAATCATTCACCCCACAACAGACACCTTGAGGTCCCTGTCACAGCCTGGGTTCCTGGGAAGCCAATTTTGAGATGAAGACCACTGTCTGAGGGCCTGTGTTGACTAGAGACTGCTCTGTGAGTGATGCCCTTGGGAATGTTCTGGAAAGTAGAAGGCCTGGCAGGAAGATGTTAAGCAGTAATACAGCAAAGGTCTCAGCTGACCCGACCCTCCCTGAAAGCCACCAGGTGTGTCATTATTGGATGTGTGTCTTCTTTTTGGAAGGTGATGCCTTTGTGCCCAAGAAGGCAGCCCCCTAGGGGCTACTGGCTAAGACTCAGCATCGGTGGCTGCCAGCAGCTGGGGGTGGTAGGGGGTCCAGCCTATTTGCAGAGGGATCTGCATAGTACAAATACATCGTGGCCTCTCCACACCTCCTCAGTCACTTCTTCCCTTAGTCATTTCTCTCTTCCCCCAGCTACCACCAGGGAAGGCTGCCTGCCTCTCTTGTCCCCATATAGAACTGTATAACTCACCCTCCTCTACCCCGCGCACACACACACACACACACACACACACACGCACACACACACACACACACACACCCTTTCTCTCATACACATACACATATTCCTTGTTCCCCTTAAGGTTGCGTTGTCCGAGTTTGAAAATGCAAATCCGTCTACAGAGACAAGGTCTGAGGTTCCGCCCTCAAATTCTTCTTCTCGGGAGACATTGGAATTAATAGGAGCCAAGGCGTTTCTCAAAGCTGTTAATGTTGCTCGCTCGTAATGGAATGAGCACTGGGTTTTGAATCGGAAGACACAGCTTCCTCAGCTAACAGCTCTCTAGTCCCAGAAATCACTAGTCTATGGGAATGAGGAGCAAGAGCAAGACCTCTGTTACCACTGCATAGGTAACACCTAGGATTGCGCCCAACACAAAGCAGTTTTTATTTTTAAAAGGTTTTTTAAAATTATGTGCCTAGGTGTGTCTGTGTGAGGGTATGTTCACATGAGTGCAGGTTCCCTAGGAGGCCTGACAAAGACACCGGATCACCTGGAACTGGAGTTACATACATGTGGTTCTGAGGCTGCCCAGAGTGAGTGCTAGGAACCGAACCTCGGTCCTCTGCAAGAGCAGCAAGTGCTCTCAACCCCTGAGCTGTCTCTACAGTTCAACATAGGAATTATTAAATGAGTATTCCCTGGGATTATAAATGAATGAATGAGTGAGCTTTCCTATGTTTTTATTGCTAACTGATATAGGAGGGCTCTGCCCACTGCAGGTGGTGCCAACTTGGGCAGGTGGGGCTGGACTGTATAAGAAAGTGAGTTGAAGCTGGGTGGTGGCAGCACGTATCTCTAATCCCAGCACTCGGGAGGCAGAGGCAGGCGGATCTCTGTGAGTTTGAGGCCAACCTGGTCTACAGAGTGAGTTCCAGGACAGCCAGGGCTACACAGAGAAACCCTGCCTCAAAAAATAAGAAAGAAAAAGAGAGAAAGAAAGAAAGAAAGAAAGGAAGGAAGGAAGGAAGGAAGGAAGGAAGGAAGGAAGGAAGGAAGGAAGGGAAAGAGAAGAAAGAGAAGAGAAGAGAGAAGAGAAGAGAAGAGAAGAGAAAGAAAACTAGTCGAGCAAGCCAGGGTGGGGGTCAGTCAGCTGCGTTCCTCCATGGTCTCTGCTTGAGTTCCTGCCCTGGTCCCCTCAGTGATGGCCTGTAACCTGTAAGCTGAAATAAACCATTTCTTCCCCCAGGATGCATTTGGCCAGTGTTTTACCACAGCAACAGAAAAGCAAGCTTGGATACACACTTACTAAATCAATAAGAAATAATGAAATAAACTGCCATCATCCCCACAGCAAGGACCTTGGATGGCTCCTTCAAGGACTCGTGCCTGGAGACCAACACCCAGGGCCGAAGCCACAGACCTGTCATTATCTGTTGAATGAAGGACTCCAAGCTCTGCTTCCCTTCTGAGGGCAGAGGCACTTGCCTTGTGGGAAGAAAAAAGAATTTTTTTTTTTAATAAACTGAAGATAACGAGTTCTAATAGCAGAAACATTTTTCATATTCACTGAATTGATCCCCAGATGAAATCTACCCAGAGTAGATTTCAGAGGAAATCATGCAGAGGAAATGCTGGTTTAGCAGAGGTCTCCCAGGGTCACCATTCCGGCTGATCCACCTGGTAGCTTCACCTCAGATCCCTGGCAAAATATCACACTCACAGCCAAATCCTGTTTGCACATCCCTGCACCAGAGCCATGCACAGACAGCATCTTCAGTTATAGGTAGATGTACTTTAGGAGGAAAATAACATTTCTTGTAGGTTTTCCAAAATTTCTAATTTCAGAAGAATTATAACCTCATTGCAGAAGTGTTAGAAGCAGAAAAGCACACATAAAAAGATATCACTTCTGGATATGAAGGGTTTTTTTGTTTGTTTGGTTGGTTGGTTTGGTTTGTTTTATTTGGTTTTTGGTTTTTTGAGACAGGGTTTCTCTGTGGCTTTGGAGCCTTTCCTGGAACTCACTCTGTACCTCAGGCTGGCCTTGAACTCACAGAGATCTACCTTTTCTGCCTCCTGAGTGCTGGGATTAAAGGCATGCACCGCCACTGCCAGGCTGTTTATTTTTTATTTTATTTTTTTGAGACAGGTTTTTTTTTTTCTTTTTCTGTGTAGCCCTGCCTGTCCTGGAACTCACATTTCAGACCAGGCTGGCCTCAAACCCACAGAAATCCACCTGCCTCTGCCTCCCAGGTGCTGGGATTAAAGGTGTCCGCCACCACCCAGCAATTTTAATTTTTTAATATAGGATCTCATGTAGCTCAGGTTAGCCTTGAATTCAATGTAGTTGAGCCTGGCCTTGAACTTCTGACTTCACAGGTGTGCAGCACGACATCCAGCTGTGCGTGTGTGTCTTTATAAGAACTGCCTTTTCACACACACACACCCCAGTAGTTTCCCACTGTTTGTCTTTTTCTTATTGCTGCCTAGTGGTTTTGCTGGACTCAGAAATCAGATGTTGTTATGAAAGTGGAGAATTTATGTAGCGTGGCTTGTTATTGATCATAGAAGTTATTTTCAATTTTCTGAAAATGAAAATTGGAGACGCTCAGCTCGGTCACCCAGGAGACCCATCTGAGGGCTGCTACTCCTAACATACCATCGAGTGTCCCCTAGAAATCTCCGTGTTGTTAGCAGGAGGCGGGAGCTAGACATAGGGACACTACAGGTTAGCATAAGCACGACTAACATTTTGTCACGATAAAGTTTTTGTGGTCAAGAGCTATCCTGAGGACCCTAGGATAGTAACAAACCTCTGGCCTCCGTTCGCTGGGTGCCAATATCACACCCTTCCCCCCGTTGTGACAATCAAAAATGTCTCTAGACATTGATAAACATCTCTCAGGTTCACAATACTCCCTTCCACCATTTTCTATTGCAACCTGAACCATTAGTGTATGGTATTTAACTGGCCAGCCAATCTAGTGTTAGCGACCACTGTTAGATCGCCGTAGTGACCACTTCAAGTACACACATTGCTCACACCTCTAGTTATTTCCTCAAGATAAACCCCAAAGCTATACATGCCCCAGGCCTCTGACACTTCTGTCCAGTGCCCTTAAAAGGAGTGTGCTGAGCCGCAGAGATGGGTCAGTTCAGAGCACTTGCCGCTCTTCCAGAGGACCTGAGTTCCAATCCATCCCTCACATCCGGTGCCTCACCCGTGACTCCAGGTCCCGGGGATCCAGTGCCCTCTTCTGGCTCCTGTGGGCAGCCATATTCACATGCATACACCCACACATAACACACACATATGCATAATTAAAAAGAAAGGAAGAAAGAAAGAAAGAAAGAAAGAAAGAAAGAAAGGAAGGAAGGAAGGAAGGAAGGAAGGAAGGAAGGAAGGAAGAAAGAAAGAAAGAAAGAAAAAAAGAAAGAAAGAAAGAAAGAAAGAAAGGGCCGGAGAGATGGCTCAGTAGTTCAGCACTTCCTGTTGTTACAGAAGACCTGGGTCAGTTCCCAGCACCCGCATCCCAGATTACAACTGCCTATAACTTCAGTTCCAGGGAATCTGACACTCTTGTCTGGCCTCTGAGGATGCACACATGCAGGCATTTATACATACACATAAAAATTAAAAAAATAAATCCTTAATAATTAAAAAAATGATTTAAAAAAGAATTTCCTGGACTGCTAGGTTAAAATGCAAATTCCAGGTCCCTTACCATAAGCCTACCAAGTTAGAACCTCTGGATGGGAAGCAAGACCTTGCATACTTAATAAAGTCCCCCAAGTAATTACAATGCACTTATCAGTTCCAGCGCCATTACGTTAGGATGGTATATTAGAATTACCTGGAGAGTTTAAAAAGAAAAAGATGATTACTAGATTCCAATCCAATCTGTTTAAACCAGAGCAGCCCAGGCAGGCTGCCTTCCTGGACATTTCCCCGGGGTAATTTACTGTGCAGTTGGGATTAAGAGCTAGTTGTAAGTGAAGCAAATTCTTTAACTGGTTAAAATTAAACAATCCTTGAACAACATCCTTGAATACTGTCTGTAGTTAATAGGTAATTTCTCTCCCTCTCCATCCATCCACCCATCCACCCATCCATCCACCCATCCTTCTACCCATCTGTCTGTCTGTCTCTGGAATTTGTTGCATTTTTTTTTTTTTTTTTTAATGTTGAGAGAAGGAATCCTCATTCTTTTGACTGCTGTCAGTGGGGAACCGCAGTGAGTCAGCTCATGCATTTCTGCCCTGCGTCAGGCGCGATGATAATTAAGGTCTTGAGATGGTCTGGAGTGCGCGCCAGGGCTGGAGTCGGCACTTTAGTATTCAGCAGCCTCCCGTTAATCAGTGGTGCAGATGGCTCTGAGCCACTCTTCGGTACCTGATAACCGTGGGCTGTTCTGCATGGCCCCCTTGTGATATAATAGACCTCTTTTTCCTGCCAGTTCATGAGCGAAAAAATAAAGCACAGAAATTGAAGGGAAACTGCTCAAGGTGACTATCAGGCTAATGTCATAAGCAAGGGTAAAGTCCCTGGAGCCGGGTCACGTGACACAAAAGGAAAAGCTGGCCATGTTCCAGGCAACTGGACATTTAACATAAGCATTTGGGGTGACATGGACCCTTGATTTCCTTTCAAATGGCTCATCCTACAAGCTGAACTCACAGGACATGCCCATTGTTCATGGTCCATTTTACTAACATAGATCCAACTTGGTGGGAATAAGTTAAGTTCTGACTGTCAGCAGTAAGGCCTGGACCTGAACTAAATAGTCATTTCAACTTCATACTAGAGTGTGGTGGGCTCAAGCCAAATGTTACTATCTACAACGGCTAGTTATGGAGCTCTCTCTCCATGTCCGTGGATACATTGACATTGACGGCACCAGGAAGATCGGCACCAGAGAGACTGGCAACCTCGGATGTGCTTTCATTTTTAGCACTGAGGACTGAACTCAGAGTCTTGCACACACCAAGCAGGCACTCTCCTGGAGCGACATTCCCCAAGACTCTTCACTGCCAGATTGTGTTATTTCTGTTACTTAACCCAGACAGCCAGTGTTTAGCAGCGCCCCGCTCCGGCAGAGAAATACACCTGAACTTCCATATGTTTGACTTTGGGCCTCTTACCAGAACCAACCAGCTCACGTGATTAAAAAGACTGATGTGCCGCGTACTGTACTGGATTTACTTTTAATACGGTCTGCCAAATGTCAGCTCGCAGATGTGACGTCACCTTTCCCTTCTCACAATGGCTTAAAAGCAGGAGAATGATATTCACCAAGGGCAAACTCGAGGAAGAGACGCTCTAACGTCGGGGATGGGAGAGACTATATCAAGGTCCCGCTTTAAAGGTTTTCCTTTTTACTTATTTGTGTGTGTGTGTGTGTGTGTGTGTGTGTGTGTGTGTGTGTGTATGACAAACTTGTGGTTTGTGGGTTGGGGGGGGGGATTGTTTTGCTCTCCAGGTAATTCTAATAGGCAACCAAGCCTGAGACACCAACCTAACACAATAGTGCTTGAACTGGCAAGTACATCAGAATTACTTGGGGGACTTTGTTAAATGCGCAAAGCCCCAGTCCCATCCAGAGAATCTAAATCTGTAGGCTTATTGTGCGGGGCCTGGAATCTGCATTTTAACTTAGCAGTCTAGGGAATTCTTGTTTTAAAAAAAATATTTCCTTTTCCTTTTTAAAAATTTCATATTTTTACTTATGTGTATGTGATATATGGGTCCTGCAGAGGCTAGAAGAAGGTGTCTGATCCCCTGGAGCTGGAGTAATTGGCTGTTGTGAACTGCCTGACATGGGTGCTAGGAACCGAACTCAGGTCCTCTGGAAGGACAGGAATCATTCTTAACCACTGAGCCATCTCTCCACTCAGATTTATTATGATAAAATAATAAAGATGTCTCTATTTTTATGTGAATATGTGAGTACCTGCATATATGGGTGTGTGTCATGTGCCTGCCTGGTGCCCTCAGAGACCAGGAGAAGGCATCAGATGCCCTGGAGCTGGAGGAGGTTGTGAGCCACCCACTTTATTTATTTATTTATTTTTAAAGATTTATTTATTTATTATGTATGCGAAAGAGGGCGCCAGATCTCATTACAGATGGTTGTGAGCCACCATGTGGTTGCTGGGAATTGAACTCAGGACCTCTGGAAGAACACTCGGTGCTCTTAACCTCTGAGCCATCTCTCCAGCCCCAGAGCCACCCACTTTAAGGGCTGGGATTTGAACTCAGGTCTCAGGAAGAGCTGTACTCACTCTTAACCACAGAGCACCTCTCCAGTCCTCAATCCAGGGACTTCTTTTTGTTTGTTTGGTTGTTTGGTTTTTGGTTTTTTGGTTTTTTTTCAAGACAGGGTTTCTCTGTGTAGCTTTGGAGCCTGTCCTGGAACTATCTCTGTAGACCAGGCTGGCCTTGAACTCACAGAGATCCGCCTGGCTCTGCCTCCCCAGTACTAGGATTAAAGGCGTGTGTCACCGCCAGGCAATCCAGAGACTTCTGATGTCTACCTCCTTCATTATTTTTCAGGTCTTTAAAAAAAAATGTGCCTTGGTAATTTTTGTTAGGAAAAGAATAGAAATTGAAAAGGAAATGAATTCTTTCTACTGGTTTTGCAGATGGCCCAAAGCTCCCTGGAGAAACTGAGTGAAACTAGTGACTAGAAAGAGGATTTGCCGGGCGGTGGTGGTGCACGCCTTTAATCCCAGCACTTGGGAGGCAGAGCAAGGCGGATCTGTGAGTTCGAGGCCAGCCTGGACTACCAAGTGAGTTCCAGGAAAGGCGCAAAGCTACACAGAGAAACCCTGTCTCGAAAAACAAAAAAAAAAAAAAAAAAAAAAGAGGATTTAGAGGGGAAGTAGATTGCACTTACCTGTGCTCTCAGCCTAGCAGGGCACAAACACACACACATGCACACACTTGCATATGCACACTCACACATACACACATATGCACGCCTGCACGGGTACAAGTGCACGCCTGCACGGGTACAAGTGCACACACACACAGCTGCTCTTCCTCTCGTGTGTCCCCACTGATTATCAACACATTTGAGTACTCCACAGCAGACAATAGCAGCTGCTCCTCTCAAGGCTACCCCTCGCCATCTTCCCACACAGTTCAACTACCCTGTTCCTCCTGTGAGGACTCTCTTCCCACGCCAGGCACAAAAGGGTCTAAGTTAGTCAGACTTTTCGGTGCTATGACAAAATATCCAGACACCTTCGGGCAGGAAGGATCCACGGTTTCAGAGCTCTCAATCCACTGAGTCGGGGAGGGAGAGCAGCCTCCACAGCAGCCTGAAGCAGAGAGAGTGGATGCCTACGTGTTCCCAGTTTGTTCCTGTTGCCATGATCAAACATCCTGACAGAAAGGAGTCCATTTCAGTGCGCAATCCCAGGTCATACTCTGCCAGTGTGGGGAAGTCAAGATTCTTTACAAAACCAAATTGGGGTATAGTAATACCCTAAATAAAAAGACGTAACACTGATCTTAAAAAAAAAAAGAACATAATTTCTAAGTATTGATGACTGAATTCTTAGATGTCAGTACGAGCTAGCCATGCCACATATGAACATCTATGACTTTTGGTAGCAAAGACACGGGCTTTGTTAACACCACTGTGATCTGTGGTCTACATTTACAAGAGAAGAAGAAACCTTGTGTTTCAGCTAGAAATTGGCGAAAACAAACAAGTTATCCCTCCACCCAAGTTCACGGTAGCCTGAATTCTACCCACAGCACCCTCCAGGTTAGAAGCACTCAGTGCCATAAATACGGGAGATGGACAATAAGAACAGAGCCAATATGGGCGTGCTTCATAAGGGCAGTCCTGACCTGCTAAGACAGGGAGACCGTGGGGAAGGAGCCATCAGCCTCTGGAGGGTATTGATGGAGCCCTTCGTGACCCAGGTGTGGTGCTCACAGCCCATCAGAAGGATTCTGTGAGCTCAATGTAGCACCCATGGGAAGAATGAACGCTGTCCTCTTCGAGCACTAGTAATGAGTCTTTAAAATGTGTGTAGATAATGTGGTAACAAGTAAACCAGAAAACAGCTGAGTGTTCTTGAATCGTGATGTGGTCAGTCTTTATTCCCTCAATCAAACTGATATAAAATACACAGGCTTCATAGGACCATCAAGTGCCCCGTTCCCTCAGCCTGGAGGGCTCTTGTCTGTTCCTCTGCATAGCCAAATCTTGCATCTCACCTCAATGAGCACTTTTCCAGGGAGACTTGCCCTGACCCACTCCAAATACTGTCACCCTACAACACACTTTTGTAGTTCCCTCCATGTCTTAGGTAATATAAAAAAAAATGCAGTGGCACATGCCTTTAATCAGAGCACTTGGGAGACAGAGGCAGGTGGATCTCTGCCATCTGGTCTACAGAGGCCAGCCTGGTCTACAAAGCAAGTTCTAGCACAGCCAGAGCTACATAACAGATACATCCACTTGGGACAGGGACTTGGATCTTAAGTCATCTAAATATTGTCATATTTCCCTGTCGCCTCATAAATATGTACTTCATAAATCCCTCAGGTTCAGTTTGCATTGACCAGTCCACATTAACTACAGGCTGCATACACAGGGATTGCCGTTAATTCCAATTTGCCCTTGACTGTGTATTTAAAAATCATTCCCATGGAAGGAGTTGGAAGAAAAAGGATACATAAGTGGTCTTGGGCTAGGGAAGTGTTGGGGAGGCAGAGAGGAACTGGTGAAGGATGATCAACCTGATGTAAACTAGGGAGGGTCATCAACCATTTTATTCTGCCTTGGGAACCTCATAGGGAAACCTGCTCTTTGCTGCCATCTGGTGGCGATAATTAAAGCAGCTCCCACAGGAGCAGCGTCTGCGGACTCTACCCAATTTTGCAGTACCCAACCGTGTTCAAGGTCCTGTGGTCCTCCACAAATAAAACATTACATTTTGCATTTTAACATTCTTTTGTCAGTGAGGGAACATCTTCATTTATAGTATTTTAACTCATTCTTCTATCAACCCACTAAGGTTGGCCCCGACCTGGTAAAATTATTCCCATTTCACAGATGAGGAAACTGAGATCAGCTTACAACCACCTTGCAGGTATGACAGTTACCAGAAGCCTCACTGGGGATAGTACTTCCAGGTCAAAGCTGGAACAGCTACCCATTACAGACATCTGACCTCCACACATGCACAGTGGCATGAATGCATATGTATGCTCAAGTGTGCAGGTGTGTGTGCGCGCATACACACACACACATAAAGGAGGAAACTCATTTTAGCAAAAAAAAAAAAAACAGGGTGCTGAAGAGGCAGCTCAGTGGTTAAGAGTGCATACTCTTCTTGCAGAAGACCCAGGTTCAATTCCCAGTACCCCACACAGTAACTCACAACCACCTGTGGCTCCAGTTCCAGGGGGGTCTGCTGCCCTGTTCTGGCTTTCGGAGGTTCCTGTACTCATGTGGTGTGCATACACACACTCAGGGACACACACATGAACATAAAGAAGTGTTTTGTTTTGTTTTGTTGTTTTAAGAAATGGACCAAGGAGATAAAAAGAAGAAGAAATTGTCTCTCAAAGGGTCTTTTCCCAACTCAGAATTGGTTGATTTTAAGCAATGTCCCCAAACATTAGGATTGAGTCATACGAGAATCAACTAAGTTCATCACTTGGAGTTTGACAGGACAAGGAAATCCAGAGGCACAAGCTCCTCCTCCCAAAGTAAGGATGGTGACTGTGTGCACAAATCACCTAGGGTTGTGTTAAAAAACAGACTCTGAGACTGAGGAGTTGGCTCGGTAGGTAAGAGAGTTTCCTGTGAAAGCATGCGGGTCTGAGTTCAAATCCCAACAGCCATGCAAAAAATTAGATGTGGCTGTGCACATGCTGTGACTCCAGAATTGAGAGATGGAGAGCTGAGACAGGAGGATTGCTGAATTTGCTGGCCACCAGGTGTCTTACTCAGGGTTACCATTGCTGTGATAAAACACCATAGCCAAAAGCAAGTTGAGGAGGAAAGGGTTTATTTGGCTTACACTTTCATAATGCTGTTCATCATTGAAGGAAGTCAGGACAGGAACTCAAGCAAGGCAGGAACCTGGAGACAGGAGCTGATGCAGAGGCCATGGAGGGGTGCTGCTTACTGGCTTGTTCCCCATGGCTTGTTCAGCCTGCTTTCTTATAGAACCCAGGACCACCAGCCCAGGGATGGCCCCACCCACAATGGGCTGGGCCCTCCCCCATCAATCACTCATTAAGAAAATGCCCTACAGCTTGGTCTTATGGAGGCATTTTTCTCAATTAAGGCTCCCTTTTCTTTGATGGCTCTAGCTTGCTATCTTAGTCAGGATTTCTATTGCTGTGAAGAGACACTATGGCAACTCTTATAAAGGAAAACATTTTTTTAAAAAATTTGAGACAAGGTTTCTCTGTGTAGTTGTCTGTCCTGGAATTCACTTTGTAGACCAGGCTGGCCTCAAACTCAGAGATTCACCTGCCTCTGCCTCCTGAATGCTGGGATTAAAGATGTGTGCCACCACTGCCCAGCTTAGAAAAACATTGAATTGGGGGCTGGCTTACAGTTCAGAGGTTTAGTCAGTCCACTGTCATCATAGAGGAAAGCATGGTGGCATGCAGGTAGACATGGTGCTGGAGAAGGAGCTGAGGGTTCCACATCTGGATCTGAAAGCAGCAGGAAGAGAGAGTGACACTCAACCTCAAGCATCTAAACCTTAAACCTCAAAGCCCGCCTCCAGATACACACTTCCTCCAACAAGGCCATACCTCCTAATAGTGCCACTCCCCATGAGCTTATGGGGGCCATTTTCATTCAAACTACCACACTTGTGTCAAGCTGACATAAGACTAGCCAGTACAGCAGGCTCTCCATAATGTGGAAGAGAAGCCAAAACAATATTGCTAATGTTTATAAAGCAGTTGTTATGTTCCAGGCCCCATTCTAACTTCCCCCGCCCCCAGGGCTGGGGATGGTACCTAGGCAAGTGTTCTATCATCAGTGAGCTATCCCCCGACCCTCTACGTTCTTGCATAGTAACTACACTGCACCATTATCTACAAGACTTTG
Source organism: Peromyscus eremicus (assembly GCF_949786415.1). Lineage (NCBI taxonomy): Eukaryota > Metazoa > Chordata > Mammalia > Rodentia > Cricetidae > Peromyscus > Peromyscus eremicus. The sequence continues at coordinate 5,904,253 of NC_081438.1, read as the reverse complement.
CCCAAAGTCACACCACGTACAGCAAGAACAGGAATCATAATCTGAATCCAGGTAACAGTTCCTGCTAATTTTTTAAAGAGTCTCTTTGTGGTGTGTGTGTGTGTGTGTGTGTGTGTGTGTGTGTGTGTGTGTGTGTGTATGTCCTCAGAGAGCAGAAGAGAGCCTTGGATCCCCTGGATCTAGAGTTACAGGTGGTTGTGAGCCACCTGATGTGGGTACTAGGAACAGAACTCAGGTCCTCTGGAAGAGCAGGAGGTGCCCTTAACCACTGAGCTCTCCAATCAGCAAGGATCAGCAACCTTGATCCCTGCTTTTTATCTCTTCACTGTACTACTTTTGAAGAGACAGATGTAGCCCTTCACATCTGTAATCTCAGCACTCAGGAGGCTGAGACAGGAGAACTGCCATGAGTTCAAGGTCAGCCTGGGTGCTATAGTCAGTTCCAGGTCAGCCGAAGCTAGCTAGTGTGTGAGAGCCTGTCTCAAAAAACAGAACAAGCAGAAACATTTGGCACCAATGATAGGTCGTCTTCCTTGTCATCTTGGCTGGATTTAGAATTGTCTGTGGACACTCCCTGGGCATGTCTATGAGGGTATTCCAGAGAGGTTTAACTGATGAGCGAAGACCTATCCTGACTGTGGGCAGGCCCATCCCATGGACTGAGATCCCACACTAAGCTAAACATGGAAAGGGGAGAGATTTGAGTGTAACACCAGCATCCGTTCCTCTCCAGTTCCTAATAGCAGCTGCAATGTGGCAAGCTACCTCATTCTCCTACCACCATGCTTTCTCATTGACTGTATCCCATCAACCCATTGAAAGACCCCCCGAAGGCAGTCTTCCCTCAGGAGAGACCCTCGCCCAAGGAACACACCGAAACCACGAATCAGATGCAAACAGCAAGAGGCTTTATTCCGGAACACGGGTACCCGGGGCGACACAGTCTCTCAAGAAGCTCAAGGGACTGGCGCGCGCACGGGCTGGAGCAGAGGGTTTTTATAGGGTCGGGCACGGGTACAGAAGCAAGGAGCCTGGCTACAGGGTTTTGATTGGATGATGCAAATGAGGCCAGTTCTGATTGGATGATTCAAATGAGGCCAGGTTCAAACCCAGGTCAGTGAGGCCAGGTTCAAACCCAGGTCAGCTCGTGGTTTCTCCCCGAGCTCGCCCACGCCTAGCTTTTGTCTAGGGTACAGGGTGTTTTTCTGACCTTTTTCTGACCTTTTAGTTCCTCGCTCTGGGGCCAGGTGGCTAAGCACAAATGTTCTGTTTATTCCATGTCCGTTAACTGGACTCCTCAGTACCTCTCAGGCTTTATTCAAAACAGCCGAGCTAAGCTATGTTAGGCGGGGAGGCTGGGGGTCTTTCACCATGAGCCAAAATATGTCCTTTAAGCAATATTTTATTTTATTTTATTTTATTTTTTTCCACAGGCATATAAACTTTTATTAACAGCAAAGGCCCAGGGACTCATTTCTTCTTGGAAACACCCACAGTACGACCCCGGCGGCCAGTGGTCTTGGTGTGCTGACCTCGGACACGAAGGCCCCAAAAGTGGCGCAGCCCCCTGTGGGCTCTAATCTTCTTGAGACGCTCCAGGTCCTCACGCAGCTTGTTGTCTAGACCATTGGCCAGAACCTGGCTGTACTTCCCGTCCTTCACATCCTTCTGTCTGTTCAAGAACCAGTCTGGGATCTTGTACTGTCGTGGATTCTGCATGACGGTAATCACGCGTTCCACCTCGTCCTCCGTGCGTCCTCCAGCCCTCTTGGTGAGGTCAATGTCTGCTTTCCTCAACACCACATGAGCATATCTCCGCCCCACACCCTTAATGGCAGTGATGGCAAAGGCTATTTTCCGCCGCCCATGGATGTTGGTGTTGAGTACTCGCAAAATGTGCTGGAACTTCTCAGGGATCACTAGAGCCATGGCAGCGGCACAATCGGCGGCGTGTAGGCCTCCCGTGGATTTTATTATTTCTGTGAACTATGTGTGTGTCTGTGTATAGATGTGCACAACGTGTGAGCATGCTTGCCAAGGACAGAGGCATCAGATCTCCCTGGAGTGGAGGTCCCAAGGGGTGTCGAGCTACCTGACATGGGTGCTGGGAACAGAACTCAGACCCTCTGAGAGAACAGTGGGGTCTGAAAAGCCATGTTTCTGGCCCAATCTGTCTTTCCGTTGCTTTCTGTCAGTGACTGCGGAGGCCCACAGAGGTTTCCTAGTGAGATCTGAGCTTGCTTTACCCAGAAGAGCTGCATTAGAGGATGGCTTGACCATGTGTGTGGTTACTAGGTGATTGGAAGGGTCTGTACTTGGCTGTGCTGGGGGGAGGTCTTTTGCTCCACCCCTTGGTGTTCCTTTAAATAGCCCTTTAAATGTGCCCTCCTCTGGAATCTGCAGGTACCTGCACCCACCCATGTACATGTTCACATACACACATGCAATTAAAAAATATAAAGTGCCTGGCAGTGGTGGTGCATGCCTTTAATGCCAGCACTCTGGAGGCAGAGCCAACCGGATCTCTGTGAGGTCGAGGCCAGCCTGGTCTACAGAGCGAGATCCAGGACAGGCACCAAAACTACACAGAGAAACCCTGTCTTGAAAAGCCAATATATATTTTATGTATATATATAACCTTTAAAAGTGGAGTAGATCTGTCTATGTAAGCCAGGGCTTCTCAACCTCTGGGGTCAGGTAATTCTTTGCTGAGGGGACCTGTTCTATATATTGAGTGGTTCCTAGCAGCATGCCATCCTGCCATGACCAGAAAAATTAGTATTGCCTCACCTGTGATGATTAAAGATGTCTCAGGCAGTGCCACAGCATCCTGGGAGAGAAGGGGCAGCAAAATCACCCCCAGCTGAGAGCCACCAGTATAGATCAATGACAGTTTATGCTTCAAGAGTGCCCACCGCCATCTGTTTGTGGGAGTATACGTTGGCACAAACCTTAGGAGGGTGATTTCAAAAGTAGGCTTTGGAAAGCAATCATTAAAATATTCAAAATATTTGCATTGGAAGGAAGGGAACGGATCTATTATTTATAGCCTCGAAAGTGTAATAGATTCATTAGGAATAAGGGTTTGACAGGGTATAAGGCTGTATTTTCCCGGAGTGATAGACACAGATTCAGTGGCTGCCAGCTCCCTGCAATGTCTGAAACAGCCATATGCATGAGAGAGCTCACAAATAATTGGTCTAACTAGACAGTGGCCATCGGCCTATCTAGCTTCGTCTGCACATCACTCCCCAGACTGCAGTGACTGGTCCAAGCTAATCAAATGGATGGTATTGGGAGATGGGGTCATTGAGAGGGCAATTATATCCTGAAGATGGAGCCCTCCTGAATAGGCGTGTGCCCTTATAAAAGAGATCTTTAGGGGCTCCTCTGTCTGTCTGCTCTATGAAAACACAGATGCCACCATTCCTGAGCAACACCCACTCATCAGATCTGTGGGCACTTGACCTTGTATTTCTAAGTCTGCAGAACCCTGATCAATAAATTCTGTTGTTCATTAATTACAGTCTAAGGTGTTTGATTTTTTTAAGTTACAGCGGGTGGGTGTGTGCCCATACCAAGACAACTTTCAGAATGTGGTTGTTCTCTCCTTCAACCATGTGGATCTTGGGGATCAAGCTCAGGTGGCCAGGTGCCTTTATCCACAGAGTCATCACAGCGGCCCATCGAAGACATTTTGCTGTAACAGCCCACATTGACTAGTGCTTTCCTGGGGATCTTAATTAACCTAAGCGGGTGAAGCAGGCAAAAGGATTCTTCTCTGGTTTCAGGGACATAAGGATGTGATCCCCACCCAGCACACATGCTCCTGCCTAAGGAACAGTGACCAATATGGAGAATCTCTGTGATGTTTGTGGGAACCCAGCTCAACATGGCGACAGCCATCTTGGATATAGCCCAAGGTAGGTGATACTAGCATACTATCCCAAGCCACATAAGACAACCAAGGTCAGGAAGATGGTCAGCGAAGCATCTTGTGCTGGCCACTGAAGCCTTGACATTGGATGGGTCAGTTTGTTTCTGAGAAAGTCCAAGGACATTCTGGTTGGCAGTAGCCCATTTTTATCTAAATTAGCACATAAAGCCTCTGCTTCATGCTTTAGTGTGCAGAAAAACCTCCCCATCCTCCTGCTCCCCCAAACACTGCCCCTAGCAGATTGCACAAACGCCATTGTCCTGTGTCTCCCTGTGGTCTCACAGTATCATCCACCTTTGGCAGTTGGCTCTCATACATTAGACTTTTCCAAACGGCATTCGAGTCTGGAGCGCTGAGCTCCTTCTCCCCACCCCCACTCCTCTTCCTTCTCCTCCTCATTTTGCTCATGTGGTGTATACGTGTGTACATCTTCATGTAAGTACATACGCACATGTGTGCTATGAGTTTGAAGGGGAGAGGTCCAACAGCAGGTGGTTTCCTCAGTTGCTTTCCAACTCATTTTTTTTTTTTTGAGACAGCATCTCCCTGAACTTGGGACTCACAGATTCAGCTGTACTGGCTGGCCAGCAAGCTCCAGGGATCCATGTGTCTATCTCTACCCACTTCCACCACACCCCAGCACTGGGGCTACAGACATGTGCTGGGCTGGGAATCCAAACTCAGTTCTTTTTTGCTTGTACTATGGAGTAAGTACTTATAACAAGTGTTTTCCTAGCCCCATAGATTTCTGGTCAGGTCTATGGCTACTTTCAACCAGAACATTCTAGTTTTCTCATGTGAGCAAGGGGTTTTCCTCCATTCGCTGCAGGTGAGTCCGATCAGACTCTTGCTTTCTGACAGTGGGATTCTAATACACCTTGGCACAGACAGAGTGAATCCACATAATGACCGGGAACACCAGTGAGATTTCGACTCATAAACATCCCAAAGAAAGAATCGTTCCGCAAAGAAGATGCATGCAAGTTCACCTGTGGGCCTGTTTTGTACATCTTTGTGTGGCTTCCAAAAACTCTCAGCAGGTAAGGCTGCCTCTTGGTATAGAATAGATAGTATGAGGGTAGTTTTAGCTGTCAACCTGGCACAGCCTAAAATCACCTGAGAAGAGACATTGTCTGCATGAGGTTGGCCTGTAGGCATGCCACTGCAGGATTGTCTTCGTTAAGTGAACTGATACGGGAAGACCCAGCCCACTGTGAGCGGCACCATCCCCTAGGCAGGGTGTCCTGGAAGACCCAAGAGCGGAGAAGTAGAGCTGGAAATGTTGTGACTGGCGGCTTAAAGTCCTGCCTTGACTTCCCCCATGATGGCAGAATAACCTGGAATTACGAGCGGAAATTAACTCCTCTCTCCTGAGGTGCTTTCCTGTCATGGTACTTGATTAGCGCAGGAGCGCTGAAATTAGAACAGACAGCCACCTCAGCAGTCCGTATTTGTGGAAGACCTTGTACTTCCCAAAGGTTTGACACTCATTACCGCCACATTTGCCTCCCACCACAACTCAGCCAGGCAGAGGAGACGTGGCCATCCCTGTTTCCAGGTGAGAAAATGAAGACACCATGAGATTAAATGACTTTTTAATGCAATTCAGGAGTCTGGAAGGAGAGGAGCAATTCTCAAATTCAATCACTCACGACACAGCTCATGAGTGATTCGATGCTAATGGCTGAGTACTGAAGCCTGAGAATGATTTATCTTTTTTGTAAATAATATATTATCCCTATAACAACCTCATCCTTGCCAACATTTAATATGCTTACCAAGTGGGAGAGAAAGGAAGAGCATTATGGCTGACGTACTGGAAAAGCTCCTGGGAGGCTAATGTATGTTGGAGGTCTAGTGACAGGCGCGGCAGCATAGGAAAAGAGAAAAGAGGAAAAATCAATAGATTAGTCAGTGCCCAGAACTGCTTCAGCTCCGAGATGCGATGGATGACTCACTCAAAGTAAACACTGAATTATCAGTCAAGATAAACACCGGATAAGTCTTCCTGCCCAATTCCCTCTGTCTTATTAAGGATCATTCACATCCAAAAGTGGCACAGTGCACCATGCAAGTTAGAAAATTTTAAAATAAAAAAGGACAGCCACAGAACAGAACTCTAGGACAATAGATTACATGGAGACTATATTGTGCAATCCAGGGTTACCCTAAGCATAAGAGAATTTGCACACAAGCCCTTGTTTCTGAAAAGGGAAAGGTCAGGGAGAAGGTAAGCTAAGGAAAGTGAAGGGAATGAATGAATGAATGAATGAATGAATGAATGAATAAATGTTCATTTGCCAAGAGACGACTCAGGCGAAGAAAACTGGCTGGTCTTCCAGAGGACCCCATTTGATTCCCAGCACCCACACGGCGGCTCACAACTGTCTGTAACTTCAACTCCAAAGAAGCTGACACCCTCTTCTGGCCTCTGTGGACACTTCACGCATGTGCTGAACAGACCTATAACCAGGCAAAACATCCCTACACATAAAATTGTATATAAACATATGTAATAAATTTACAAAAGTGAGAAATTCTAAACGTGGCCCTAGGATACATTTTAATGGTGAACTAAATATATCTGGGTTCCAATCCCTCCCACAACAGATCCTGAGACAAAGATTTGCATTTGTGTAAGCTTTGGGAGGTAAAGGAAGCACGTCCAAGAGAGTAAGCATGGATAGGCAGTCAGTCAGAGTACGCAATGGAGCCGGGCGATGGTGGTGCATGCCTTTAATCCCAGCACTCGGGAGGCAGAGGCAGGAGAATCTCTGTGAGTTCGAGGCCAGCCTGGTCTACACAGTGAGTTCCAGGACAGCCAGGGCTGCACAGAGAAACCCTGTCTCAAAAAACAAAACAAACAAACAAACAACAACAACAACAAAGAGTATGCTATGGCTCTCATATCCAAAGGCAATGCAAGATGCCAAGGTAGGAAGGCAAATAGTCTTCCCCAGCTGTAAACAGTGACCAGCCTGTAAGACAATCCCAAGGGTGCAATCACGGCATTTAAGTCTTCGAGGTAACCAGCATCCATCTAATTGAACTTAAGGCCGACTCAATAGGCGCAATTCACACCCGATACAAGCAAGGTGGCTTACATCTTTAATCCCAGAACTCTGGAGACAGAAGCAGGTGCATCTCTGATGAGTTTGAGGCCAGTCTGGTCTACACAGTGAGTTCCAGGCTAGCCAAGACTACATAGTGAGATCCTATCTCACAAAAACCCAGACAAACAAACAAACAAACAAAAAAAAAAACCTGCTGAAGCCCACCTTCAGTGACATACTTCTTCCAGCACCTCCTAAATGGACACACCTGCAGTGCAACCCTACCCCTAAGACTCAGGAAACAAAGAGGAAGAAGAAGTGGAAAAATTGAAAGAGCCAGAGGGGCAAGACATCAGCTGCAAGATAGCGTCCTTTAAAAAAGAAATTAAGATTTATTTTATCTATGTGAGTGTTTTGCCTGTATCTGTTTATGTGTCGTGTGGATGCCTGTTGTCTGAAGAGGTCAGAAAAGGGTATAGGATCCCTTAGAGTTACAGAGGGTCTGCTAGCTGCCATAAGTTCTAAGAATCGAACTTGGGTCTTCTTTAAGCAGGCAGAAATCTTAACCACTGAACCATCTCTCCAGCCTCTCGCTCCTTTCATTCAGTCCAGGCCATTAGATGGTGCCACTCACACCGAGTGTCCTTCCTCACCCTCAGTTAATCCTCTCTGGAAACACCGATTTGCCCACAGCCATACTCACCAATTTCCTGAGCGATTCTAAGCCCAGTCAAACTGATGATCAAGACCAACCATCACAGATAGGAACATGGAGCTTCCCCCAAAGTGCAGAAGGGCGACCCTGACGACCTATGAAATCTGCTTTGCCAAGAGTTTGCTATGAGATTGAAACATCCATCCTGCAGGAAGCTCCTTAAACAGGAAGGTAACAACTCAAGTAGCTTCAGGAAGTCCCTGAAACAGATCAGATTCACCAGATCCCCTCCCTGATCGAGTAAGCAATAAACGCTGAGAGCCCCCCTCAGAGACGAGAGAGCAAAGCTGTAAGGAAGATTCAGACATGACCAGCTGCAAAGAAGACCCTTAAGACCAGACCAGCTGCCTGGAAGGAGCAGAAACCAGCCGAGGTGTCTAGAAGAGGTTTAGCCTAGCTGAGAACCTGGAACGGACACTCTCCAACCTGCTGAGCTGCCCGCAGGCTGTGCACTGTGCTCCAGGTTCCCAACTTTGTGAGCTGTCACCCGTGCTGGGATTGGCTTTGTGATGCAGCTGTCTTTGAATCATTTCTGCTCCTGTAAGTAACCCCTCACCCATATTTCTGTAGGTAACCCCAAATTGAACTTTGGTGGTATCTGCACTTTGGTCTGCCATGGAATCCCTATCTGGGGTGAATAGATGTGTGTATTGCATCTCCCCAGGAAAGTTTGGTCACATAACAGAACCTCGAGAATTTGTTTGTAAAAGACTGTAATCACTTTTAACCTCTAGTGCCTGTTTTTATGAAATAAAACCACTATGATTGCCTCTTAAGGGAAAAAATATTACAGCACAAGCCCCCAGATATCTAAATTCCTGTGACCCACCGCTTAAACAACAATTTCTTTCTGATTCATAGAATGTAAAACAGTCACTCAGTTTCTAGCATCTGAGGTTCCCGGGGAGCCAGGCTTCCTACGTAGTTGGTAATTCTTTTCTCCACAGGGCTGTTATTAGGAACCGTTTGCCAGGACACCTACAAGCGAAGATTAGGCTCATAAACAGCCGACATCTGAATTGCCATTGGGTGTTCTCAGATGCACATGGAGCCCGCTGGGTATACATTTTCCAACACGATTGCTAGAACCATCTTTAGCCTCTACCTCCCAGCTTGTGTTCATGAAAATAAGCATATCCACACGGCCGTCACTTCAAGGGCAACCCTGACCTTATGAAACACATAATTCTATTGTTGGCAGGTTTCTAACTGAGGGGGCCATGAGGGGCATTATTGTATATAGGTCTTATACATCTTATTGATCCATTTTGTTCATACTTAGGAAGTAGTTATTCTATGGCAGGTGCTATTTAGGCACTGGGTTCAAGGAGGAAAGAGCCAGAGATAACTGTGCCTCTGCATCTACATTGGTCAAAGAGTCAGAGTGTAAGAAAATCTGTGTACCATGTGCTGTGTGCCCTTCTGCAGAACGGTATGTCTTTGTTATGGTTTATGTGATGCTAGACACCAGTGGCTAAGAACGTTCCAAGAGCCGGGCGTGGTGGCACACATCTTTAATCCCAGCACCCAGGAGGCAGAGGCAGGGGGATCTCTGTGAGTTCAAGGCCAGCCTGGTCTACAGAGTGAGTTCAGGGTTATGTAGACTCTATCTCAAAAAAAAAGAAAGGAAGGAAGGAAGGAAGGAAGGAAGGAGGAAAGAAAGAAAGAAAGAAAAGAAAGAAGGAAGGAAGGAAGGAAGAAAGAAAGAAAGAAAGAAAGAAAGAAAGAAAGAAAGAAAGAAAGAAGAAAAAGAAAAAAGAATGCCCCAAGGTCTCAGACTGAGAAGAAAATGTTTGAAACCAAAATCAGAACACTAGACTTCATTAGTGTTTATTTATTTATAGTCTGCCTTGTTCCAGAAAAGAATTAGAACAGCTTATGTGTCCTTATTTAAGGATATCTAACGCGTTGCCAGATAGTGTAAATTATAAATGGGAAAGAAGGAAGAAAAAGAAATCAAGAATGAGGATCAAGATAGAGCCCGAGACGAAACTAACTCAGACGTGGATAGGATCAATTCCCCTGTGCACACAGCGTGGGCTGGTTGCTGGGGTAATACATAGGTGATATTGGAGATCCACCTAGAGCCCCTCGATGCTCACTCTATACACTAAAGAGCGCTCATTCTGACCTAAATGAGGACTTTCTTTGTGGAAACACACACACCTAGCTAGCCAGGTGTCCCCAAAGTGCCTGCGACTTCGTACCCCCAGGAAGAGCCCTCAGCTAGTGACAGGTAGGAGATGATGGACACCTGTGTCAGTCAGCTTCAGGCTACCGTGACAGACTGCCTGAGACGGACAGACAGGACAAGCATGGATGTATTTTGGTTCCTGGTGTCGGAGGATCTCATCCATGGTCACTTGGTCCTGGTGCTTTGGGTCTGTGGCAATGCATCGCGGCAGGTACATGAGGTGGAAGAGACAAGTTCAACTGATGGTGACAGGGAAACGCAAAAAGAGACAGGAAGTGACTGGGGTCCCCAGAGTTTCTCCCAATGACTCAATTCCTGCCAATGGCACCAGTGTGAGGACCTAGCCTTTACCACATGGCCTTTGGAGAACATTGCAGACACAGACTAAGGCAAACCTGGCTCCCTCTCCTCTCCATTACAATAGTACTTAGGGAGAAGCCGCATTATCAGTGTTCAGAGACACCTGTGACCAAGGCAACCTTTATAAAAGAAAGCGCTGAACTGGGGGGGGTCGCTTGCAGATTCGGAGGCGTAGTCCATTGACATGGCGGGGAGCATGGTGGCACAGGGCACTGGTGAAGTAGCTCAGAGCTTTGCATCCTGATCCACAGGCAGAGAGAGAGAGAGAGAGAGGAACACTGGTCCTGGTGGGGGCTTTGGAAACCTCCAAGCACACCTTCAGTGGCACACTTCCTCCAACAAGGACACGCCCCCTAGTCCTTCTCAAACAGTGTCATTCCCCAGGGAGCAAGCATTTAAATACATGAGCCTATGGGGGCCATTCTTAGTCAAACCATAACACCTCCTTCTTTCCGGACATCAACCACGGCACGCTGTTCTCGGCTGTTTGCACCTCTCTTGTGCCATGAAGCATCTCCTTTCTCACCAGCCACGGGTGCTTTATTGGATGCCAGGATACTCATGGTATCAAAGACACTGATGTTCAGTGGTATATTCAGTCACGAGAACTGCCTCCTATCCACTCTGGGTTCCTCCATCCATGCTGTCAAATGGCTAGAATAATGTTGTTGGAAAGAAAAAAAAAGTTTTCATTAGCTAGGCAGGCAGTGGTGGCACACGCCTTTAATCCCAGCACTCAGGAGGCAGAGGCAGGCGGATCTCTGAGTTCAAGGCCAGCCTGGTCTACAGAATGAGTTCCAAGACAGCCAGGGCTACACAGAGAAACCCTGTCTCAGAAGAAAAAAAAAAGGAAAAAGTTTTCATTAACAGCACTCTTCAGTGAATATCCCTCTAAAAATCCTCTTGACTTCTATCCACACCCATCAGTCCATCCAGCTCAGGCATGGTCAGTCCATAGGCACTAGTCCTGAGAATCAATTTCAGTGAGGACTGCCCCACTGTCCTCAAGAGTCACCCGCCCCAGGCTAGGGTGTAACTAAGTACTTGAGCATGTGTCTGCCTGGCACATCCCAGTGGCTGAACACCACCCCCAGCATCAGATGCACCAAAAATAAAAAAAAAAAAATTTAAAAATCACAAGCTCTACCCAAATAAGCCTTGTTTCAAGTTAAACTTGTCTAACCGACCTTGACTTCTCTTTTGATGAATATCTCCTGGGATGCCCCTGGGTCCTTCTGGCAAACAGGGTCCATGAAAAATGTATGAGCTGTCTTGGAATAGAGGATCATTCATTAAAAATCCTGTTGAATATTAAAGGCCATCCACCAGGATACTCATTTCTAATGGATATGGGTGCCACTCGGTGGTAGAACACGCCTAAGGCCCTGGTTGTTTGCAAACACAAACAGAGCCAGCCCTTTCTGGGGTTTTCTTTCTGGCAATGTTTAGGGGAATGTTCTAGAAATGTTAGCTACCCATGAAACCTCTCTGGCCTCACCGTTGTGAAGCATGCATCTGGTAACTTTGATGCTCTAAAGATCATCAATGACCCCCCCTTATTTCCTTTAAAATGAAACTAGAACCTCTTGTTTTGTTTTGTTTTTCCGAGACAGGGTTTCCCTGTGTGGCCCTGGCTGTCCTGGAACTCTCTCTGTAGACCAGGCTGGCCTCGAACTCAGAGATCCGCCCGGCTCTGCCTCCCAAGTGCTGGGATTAAAGGCGTGAGACACCACTGCCAGGCAAAACTAGGACTTCTTGGTATGCTGTTGGCCCTCAGCTGGCACAGCTTGCCAGCCCCATCTCTTATTCCCTTGCCTTTCACTCAACTCTTCCCAGCTCTGGGGTTTGCTTTCTAGTCCTCAAAAGTACCACTCTTCCTTCCACCTCAAAGCCTTTGGCTCTGTCATCCCTTCTGCCTAGAGTCCTCCTCCCAGGGCTCTTTTTCAAATGACTGATTTCTGATTCAAATGTCAACTCAAATGTCATCTTCTCTGAGACATTTCCCCCCAAGCCACTTTATCTGAAGTACAGGTCCCGTCATTTGATAATCAAATTCGTGACTGTCATCAAACTACCCTGCTTTTTCATGGAATGAGTCAGAATCGTCAGCTGTCTTATTGTTTGCCTCCTGCATTCTTTCCTTGGCCATAAGCTCCATGAGATCCAGGCAGCGGTGGCGCATGCCATTCATCCCAGCACTCGGGAGGCAGAGGCAGGGGGATCTCTTTGAGTTTGAGGCCAGACTGGTCTACAGAGTGAGTTCCAGGACAGCCAGGGCTACACAGAGAAACCCTGTCATGAAAAACCAAATAAATAAATAAATAAATAAATAAATAAATAAATAAATAAATAAATAAATGAATAAATAAATAAATAAATAAATAAAATTTAAAAAAGCATCTAGCAGAAGCACAGCACACAGTACCCAACACAATGTCAGTAAGTGAATAGATACAAGCAAGAGCGCTTACCTTTTTGTTTTGAATAGCAGAAAGGCAGATACTTTTGGTCCATCCAAAATTGATAGCATATTACTAAATTATAAATTAAAAAGCAGGGCTGACAGACAAAAATAGTAGTGATGCCCTCACTTTCTTTTATAACATTTCAGTGAGGTCTAGGGATGTAAATAAGAGACAGAAAGCACACTTAACATTCAAGAGGCACTGTCTTCAACCCCCAATAATTACTAATTGTTTCTCTAATTATTATCTCATAAGATTTTTCCTAGAGATTCTGACTCTGTATGAGGATCAATAGTCACCAATTCCTGCAACTCAATCCTATCAGTTTCTACACTAGGCTAAAGCAAAGGAAAGTGTGTTGTTGTTGAAGTGGTGAGGGCTGTAGACAGCTTACCTAGTAAGCGCTCTTGCAAAGGACCAGGGTTCAGCTCTCACAAACCCTAGGTGCCTCACAACCTAATAACTCCAGTTCCAAGGGATCCAATGCCCTCTTCTGGCCTCTGCAGGTACTACACACAAGTGACACATACATGCAGGCAAACACTTCATACACACAAACAAAAAAGATAAATGCTTTGAAATGGGAAATGGGCTGGAGAGATAGCTCAGCAGTCAGAGCACTTGTTCCTCTGGCAGAGGACCTGAATTCAGTTCCCGGCACCTCTCATGGTGACTCACAACCATCCATAACTCTTATTTCTAGTGAATCCAGTGCCTTCTTCTAACTTCTGTGGCCATCAGGCAAATGTGTAGAGTGTGTGTGTGTGTGTGTGTGTGTGTGTGTGTGTGTGTGTGTGTGTGTCTGTGAAGGCAAAACATTCATACATATAAAATAAATCTAATTTTAAACATTTTAATTAAAAAGGAGTAAATTTATTCCCTCTCCCTCCCTCTCTCTCTCTCTCTCTCTCTCTCTCTCTCTCTCTCTCTCTCTCTCTCTCTTCCAAGACAAGGATTCTCTGCGTACTAGTCCTGGCTGTCCTGGAACTCACTCTGTAGACCAGGCTGGCCTCGAACTCATTGAGATCTGCCTGCCTCTGCCTCCCGAGTGCTGGAATTAAAGACGTGCACCACTGCCTGGCTTACAAGTTTATTCTTAACTAATTCTTCCACAAGATAGAAAACTACATGGTAGATACTCAAAAAAGTTTTGTTTTGTTTTAGACAAGGTCTCACCTGTCTGACCTGGAACACTTTCTGTAGACCAGGCTGGTCTTGAACTCACAGAAATCCACCTGCCTCTGTCTCCTAAGTGCTGCAATTAAAGGCATGCCTCACTATACCCAGCCCAATTTTTTTTAAAAAAACATGTACACTTCGAGTGAGGTCTTTTGATTAGACCAGCACTGTCCAACAGAAATATCCTGTAAGCCACAGTCACATTGTAAATGTTTGTCGTATTCCAAATGAAAACAAAAAAGGTAAGATTTAGTTTATGAAGCCCAAGGTAGACAAAATATTCTCATTTCAACATGTAGTCGGTCAATATACAGAAATGCTGATTTTTTTTTTTTTTTTGGTTTTTCGAGACAAGGTTTCTCTGTGTAGCTTTGTGCCTTTCCTGGATCTCACTCTGTAGACCAGGCTGGCCTTGAACTCACAAAGATCCTCCTGCCTCTGCCTCTCGAGTGCTGGGATTAAAGGCGTGTGCCACCACTGCCTGGCTTAAAGAGATATTTTACACTGCTTTTAGATACAGGCTTTGAAATGAAAGTGTGAAATTATGCTTACAGCATGATTGGGGGTGGGGCACTCACTTAGTGCGTGAGAGGCCCGGGTTCAATGCCAAGCCCCACACAAAGTAAGATAAAAATCCGCTTATAGCATTACTCAATTGTGATGCCAAATTTGAATTGAAATTAATTCCTGTATATTTAAATTTCATAAAACTTATGGATAAAAAGACAGATTCATATCTGCATGCATTCCAAATATTTTAGTGTTTTCCGATAACCAGAGAGTCGGTTTTTTAAATTGAAAATGGAGACTAAGTGCGTTATGCTAAGTAAGAGAAGCCAGATGAAGAATGTCGCATATTATATGATTCTGGTTTTTCTTAAGATGTTATTTACTTTTATTTGATGTGTTGAAGTATTTTGTCTACATGTATGTCTGAGTACCACATGTGTGCAGTACCCTCAGAGGCCAGAGAGGGCGCTGGATTCCCTGGAATTGAAGTTACAGGTGGCTGTGAGCTGCCATGTGGGTGCTGGCGACCAGACCGTGGTCCTCTGGAAAT